>NC_135748.1:1439166-1765000 GCF_041903045.1 Epinephelus lanceolatus
AGAGACCTGTTTTAGTGGAGATTTAACTCCTCGAACAAGTTCTTCCCATTCCCAAACCGTTGGTCCAATCATTAAAATAATGTGATGATGAGAGAGATAAAGTTATACAGAAAATCTGTTTAGCAGCAGTTGAGCTGTCATGTGTGCGTCTTTAAAGCCGATACAATAAACGGTGTAGGAGGAGATGTTTTTTTAAGTGCATGTTTCAGGCGAAATCTTACTTTGAAAGGTCAAACAGCTCACTACCTGTTGGAATTAGGTCATAGGTGTCAGTGCGTGATTTGTAAGTCAAACACACCAGTTTTGGTTTGATCTTGATACGACATTCCTACGGGCTGCAGTGGCCAGTTTAGTGCACCAAGGTGGCGTGAGAAAGCCCATTCTGGCAATTTAGGGGTTAATAATGTGTATTTGCTGTTTGAAATGAAGATTCTGCTGCTGTAATCTGTCCTTTCAAAGATTGTGAGACACACAGACAGAGAGCCGTGTGTGCGTCTCTGTGTGTGCAGCCGTTGTCATGGCGATTAATGACATGCCTGCACCTGAGGGGCACACACACAGAGCTCATGAGAGCAGACCAGCAAAGGCTGTTTAATATGGGTTTTAACTCCTCGAACAAGTTCTTCCCATACCCAAACCGTTGGTCCAATCAAGAAAATAAAGTGATTGTAAGAGACAGCCACTTCTTGTGAACACACGTGTCGTGTTTTATATTTCTAGAGTCAAAAATGTGGTCAGAGGAGTGAGTTTAAAATGTGTTGCACCCCAGCTGTTTCCAGAAATTTCTCCTCTGAGTTTACATGGGAGTGAATGAGAAAAAAATCGGCACTCCCTTCGCTTTGGAGCCACTCAGCAAAAATGTGTACATGTGACAGATTCCATGTCAACATATCTGTGACCAGGAAAATTTTCCTACGTTTTGTGGTATAAATTGTGTATGTACAGTGAAAATTGTGGCCATGGCAGCGAGTTAAAGACAAAAGTTTTAGACGATTTTTAGAGCTCTCTCCACTCTAGCACGCAGCATTCCGTGCAATACACACCCATTATAAACTGACAATTTCTCCACTTTTGCTCACGGTACTTTGAGAGGCACAGATTAAAAATGGTAAAAGATATGAAAAAGATGAAAACATGAGTGAATAGATGAGACCTGTGTCAACATTTGAGAGTTGGAATGGAGTCTGTAGCACAAAGTATGGAGACGCTGTAAATGCTAGAAAAAGCCCAAAGATTGGTCTCTTTCTCTCCCCTGCTGCCATTCATTTCCTATGGGACAGCTTTCGAAGATCGTCAGGACGTTTTTCTGACATCTCACCTTATGGAGCCCATAAAATCCAAACTAAGCGAGTAATGAAAAAGTTACAAATAACTTTTGATTAGAACGAGTTGATCTGTCATGTGTGCAAGTTTGAAGCCGATTGGAGAAGCGGTGTATGAGAAGAAGATTTTTTAGGAAAGGCAGTTTTAAGGCAAAATCTTACTTTGAAAGGGCAAATAGCTCACTTCCTGTTGGATTTAGGTCAGGGGTGTCAGCGCGTGATTTTTAGGCCTTCATGAGACGAACACGCCACTTTTGGTTTCATGTTTCTACGACGTTCCTACAGGCCGTGGCGGCCATTTTTGTGTGCCTAGGTGGCGCTAGAGAGCCCATTTTGGCACTTTAGGGGTTAATGTCATGATTTTCTAAAATTTTTTCACCGGTTCTGATGTGCGTGCCAATTTTGGTGAGTTTTTGAGCATGTTTAGGGGGTCAAATTCCAGTTCAAAGAGGCGGCAGGAGAA
This sequence comes from Epinephelus lanceolatus, assembly GCF_041903045.1. NCBI lineage: Eukaryota > Metazoa > Chordata > Actinopteri > Perciformes > Serranidae > Epinephelus > Epinephelus lanceolatus. The sequence goes on from NC_135748.1 coordinate 1,440,952, forward strand.
AGAATAATAATTAAAGCTGCAAGCAGCGTTTGGCGGGACCTCGCACTCGCGCCCGTTTCGGCCCCCAGCTATTGTCGTCACTGTGAATTATTTAGAAATATCAAACATGTTGCCACAAACATCAGAAAATCCTTACAGAGCTGAACGTTTTGATGTTTGAATGCTTTCTGTAGCTGTAGGTATGGATAAGTGATGTCACGATACGCAAATTAGATGAGTGAATTTATTCCCATCAGATTCCTCGTCCTTTATTTTGAGGAAGAGACAACAAAAACAACACAAAACAAAATAAATTTACTGTGTAAATATGTTCAAAATGTTGTTTTACTGAGATGTATGAAATCCAATATGACCGCCGCCTAGTGACCCCACAATATGCAAATTAGATGAGTTAATTTACTCCCAGGACAAACCTTGGGTCATGATGAACAGTTTTGTCATTTACAGTATGCCTTTATCTCTCACCACTTTCAAGCCACAGCCTTTTGAAATGTTGAAATGAAAATGGAATTTTTTTTTGCTCAATAAACTCTGGCACCTAAAGGGTCAAAATGGAGATTCTGCCCCTGTCATATCTGCATGTAAGATTTAGACACACACACACCATGTTTCTGTGAGTTTGTGTGTGACAACGGTTGCCATGGTGATGAAGTAGGTGCACCTGGGGGAAGAGCAGAGAGAGACAGACAGAACACAGAGAGAGATCTGTTGTAGTGGAGATTTAACTCCTCGAACAAGTTCTTCCCATTCCCAAACGGTTGGTCCAATCATGAAAAAAATGTGATGATGAGAGAGATAAAGTTAAACAGAAGATCTGTTTAGCAGCAGTTGAGCTGTCATGTGTGCGTCTTTAAAGCCGATAAAATAAACGGTGTAGGAGGAGATGTGTTTTTTTAAGAGCACGTTTGAGGTGAAATCTTACTTTGAAAGGTCAAGTAGCTCACTTCCCGTTGGAATTAGGTCATGGGTGTCAACGCGTGATTTGTAAGTCAAACACACCAGTTTTGGTTTGATCTTCATACGACATTCCTACGGGCTGCAGTGGCCAGTTTAGTGCGCCTATGTGGCGCTAGAGAGCCCATTTTGGCACTGTAGGGGTTAATAATGTGTGTGTTCTGTTTGAAATGAAGTTTCTGCTGCTGTAATCTGTCCTTTAAAGATTGTGAGACACACAGACCAGAGAACCCTGTGGCTGTGTCTGTGTGTGCAGCCGTTGTCATGGCGATTAATGACTTGCCCGCACCTGTGGCAGACACAGACACGTCAGGAGAGCAGATCACCAAAGGCTGTTTAATAAAGGGATTTAACTCCTCGAACAAATGCTTCACATACCCAAACCGTTGGTCCAAGCAAGAAAATAAAGTGATTTTGAGAGACAGCCACGTCTCGTGAACGCGCGTGTCGTGTTTTATATTTCTCGAGTCAAAAATGTGGTCAGGGGAGTGAGTTTAAAATGTGTTGCACCCCAGCTGTTTCCAGAAATTTCTCCTCTGAGTTTACATGGGAGTGAATGAGAAAAAAATCAGCGCTCCCTTCGCTTTGGAGCAGCGTTTGGAGGGACCTCGCACTCGCGCCCGTTTCGGCCCCCAGCTTATGTCGTCACTGTGAATTATTTAGAAATATCAAACATGTTGCCACAAACATCAGAAAATCCTTACAGAGCTGAACGTTCTGATGTTTGAATGCTTTCTGTAGCTGTAGGTATGGATAAGTGATGTACGATATGCAAATTAAATGAGTGAATTTATTCCCATCAGATTCCTCGTCCTTTATTTTGAGGAAGAGACAACAAAAACAACACAAAACAAAATAAATTTACTGTGTAAATATGTTGAAAAGGCTTTTTTACTGAGATGTATGAAATCCAATATGGCTGCCGCCTAGTGACGTCACAGAATGCAAATTAGATAAGTTAATTTACTCCCATGACAAACTTTGGGTCATGATGAATAGTTTTCTCATTTACAGTATGCCTTTATCTCTCACCACTTTCAAGCCACAGCCTTTTGAAATGTTGAAATGAAAATGGAATATTTTCCTCAATAAACTGTGACACCTGAAGGGTTAAAATGGAGATTGTGCCCATGTCATGTCTGCATGTAAGATGTAGACACGCACAGACATCGTGTTTCTGTGAGTTTGTGTGTGACAGCGGTTGCCATGGTGATCAAGTAGGTGCACCTGGCAGAAGAGCAGAGAGAGACAGACAGAACACAGAGAGACCTGTTGTAGTGGAGATTTAACTCCTCGAAGAAGTTCTTCCCATTCCCAAACCGCTGGTCCAATCATCAAAATAATGTGATCATGAGAGAGATAAAGTTACACAGAAGATCTGTTTAGCAGCAGCTGAACTGGTATGTGTGCATCTTTAAAGCCGACACAATAAACGGTGTAGGAGGAGATATGTTTTTTTTTAAGAGCACGTTTGAGGGGAAATCTTACTTTGAAAGGGCAAATAGCTCACTTCCTGTTGGATTTAGGTCATGGGTGTTAGCGTGTTATTTGTAGGTCGAACACTCCAGTTTTGGTTTGATCTTGATACGACATTCCTACGGGCTGTAGTGGCCAGTTTAGTGCACCTAGGTGGCGCTAGAGAGCCCATTTTGGCACTGTAGGGGTTAATAATGTGTATTTGCTGTTTGAAATGAAGATTCTGCTGCTGTAATCTGTCCTTTAAAGATTGTGAGACACACAGACCAGAGAGCCCTGTGGCTGTGTCTGTGTGTGCAGCCGTTGTCATGGCGATTAATGACTTGCCCGCACCTGTGGCAGACACAGACATGTCAGGAGAGCAGATCACCAAAGGCTGTTTATAAAGGGATTTAACTCCTCGAACAAATGCTTCGCATACCCAAACCGTTGGTCCAAGCAAGAAAATAAAGTGATTTTGAGAGACAGCCACGTCTCGTGAACGCACGTGTCGCGTTTTATATTTCTCGAGTCAAAAATGTGGTCAGGGGAGTGAGTTTAAAATGTGTTGCACCCCAGCTGTTTCCAGAAATTTCTCCTCTGAGTTTACATGGGAGTGAATGAGAAAAAAATCAGCGCTCCCTTCGCTTTGGAGCCACTCAGCAAAAATGTGTACGTGTGAGAGATTCCATGTCAACATATCTGTGAGCTGGACAAATTTTCCTACGTTTTGTGGTATAAATTGTGTATGTACAGTGAAAATTGTGGCCATGGCAGCGAGTTAAAGACAAAAGTTTTAGACGATTTTTAGAGCCCTCTCCACTCTAGCTCACAGCATTCCGTGCAATACACACCAATTGTAAACTGAGAATTTCTCCACTTTTGCTCATGGTACTTTGAGAGGCACAGATGAAAAACGGTAAAAGATATGAAAAAGATGAAAACATGAGTGAATAGATGAGACCTGTGGCAACATTTGAGAGTTGGAATGGAGTCTGTAGCACAAAGTATGGAGACGCTGTAAATGCTAGAAAAAGCCCTAAGATTGGTCTCTTTCTCCCCCCTGCTGCCATTCATTTCCTATGGGACAGCTTTCGAGGATCGCCAGGACGTTTTTGTGACATCTCACCTTATGGAGCCCATAAAATCCAAACTAAGCGAGTAATGAAAAAGTTACGAATAACTTTTGATTAGAACGAGTTGATCTGTCATCTGTGTAAGTTTGAAGCTGATTGGATAAGCGGTGTATGAGAAGAAGATTTTTTAGGAAAGGCAGTTTTAAGGCAAAATCTTACTTTGAAAGGGCAAATAGCTCACTTCCTGTTGGATTTAGGTCAGGGGTGTCAGCACGTGATTTTTAGGCCTTCATGAGACGAACACGCCACTTTTGGTTTCATGTTTCTACGACGTTCCTACAGGCCATGGCGGCCATTTTTGTGTGCCTAGGTGGCGCTAGAGAGCCCATTTTGGCACTTTAGGGGTTAATGTCACAATTTTCTAAAATTTTTCACCGGTTCTGATGTGCGTGCCAATTTTGGTGAGTTTTTGAGCATGTTTAGGGGGTCAAATTCCAGTTCAAAGAGGCGGCGGGAGAAAGAATAATAATAATTAAAGCTACAAGCAGCGTTTGGTGGGACCTCACACTCGCGCCCGTTTCGGCCCCCAGCTTATGTCGTCATTGTGAATTATTTAGAAATATCAAACATATTGCCACAAACATCAGAAAATCCTTACAGAGCTGAACGTTTTGATGTTTGAATGCTTTCTGTAGCTGTAGGTATGTAGAAATGATGTCACAATATGCAAATTAGATGAGTTAATTCATTCCCATCAGATTCCTCTTACTTTATTTTGAGGACGAGATGACAAAAACAACACAAAACAAACGAAATGTACTGCGTAAATATGTTCAAAATGGTGTTTACTGAGATTCATGAAATCGAATATGGCTGCCATGTAGTGACACCACAATATGCAAATTAGATTAGGTAATTTACTCCCATCAGATTCCTGTTCCCTTATTTCGAGGCTGAGATGACAAAAATGGCACAAAATAAAAGAAATGTAATGTGTAAATATGTTCAAAAGGCTTTTTTACTGATATTTATGAAATCCAATATGGCCGCCGCCTAGTGACCCCACAATATGCAAATTAGATGAGTTAATTTACTCCCATGACAAACTTTGGGTCATGATGAATAGTTTTGTCATTTACAGTATGCCTTTATGTCTCACCACTTTCAAGCCACAGCCTTTTGAAATGTTGAAATGAAAATGGAATTTTTTTTTTGCTCAATAAACTCTGGCACCTAAAGGGTCAAAATGGAGATTCTGCCCCTGTCATATCTGCATGTAAGATTTAGACACACACACACATCATGTTTCTGTGAGTTTGTGTGTGACAGCGGTTGCCATGGTGATGAAGTAGGTGCACCTGGCAGAAGAGCAGAGAGAGACAGACAGAACACAGAGAGAGACCTGTTGTAGTGGAGATTTAACTCCTCGAACAAGTTCTTCCCATTCCCAAACGGTTGGTCCAATCATGAAAAAAATGTGATGATGAGAGAGATAAAGTTATACAGAAGATCTGTTTAGCAGCAGTTGAGCTGTCATGTGTGCGTCTTTAAAGCCGATACAATAAACGGTGTAGGAGGAGATGTGTTTTTTTAAGAGCACGTTTAAGGTGAAATCTTACTTTGAAAGGTCAAGTAGCTCACTTCCTCTTGGAATTAGGTCATGGGTGTCAACGCGTGATTTGTAAGTCAAACACACCAGTTTTGGTTTGATCTTGATACAACATTCCGACGGGCTGCAGTGGCCAGTTTAGTGCACCTATGTGGCGCTAGAGAGCCCATTTTGGCACTTTAGGGGTTAATAATGTGTGTGTTCTGTTTCAAATGAAGTTTCTGCTGCTGTAATCTGTCCTTTAAAGATTGTGAGATACACAGACCAGAGAACCCTGTGGCTGTGTCTGTGTGTGCAGCCGTTGTTATGGCAATTAATGACTTGCCTGTACCTGTGGCAGACACAGACACGTCAGGAAAGCAGATCACCAAAGGCTGTTTATAATGGGTTTTAACTCCTCGAACAAATGCTTTGCATACCCAAACCGTTGGTCCAAGCAAGAAAATAAAGTGATTTTGAGAGACAGCCACGTCTCGTGAACGCACGTGTCGCGTTTTATATTTCTCGAGTCAAAAATGTGGTCAGGGGAGCGAGTTTAAAATGTGTTGCACCCCAGCTGTTTCCAGAAATTTCTCCTCTGAGTTTACATGGGAGTGAATGAGAAAAAAATCAGCGCTCCCTTCGCTTTGGAGCCACTCAGCAAAAATGTGTACGTGTGAGAGATTCCATGTCAACATATCTGTGAGCTGGACCAATTTTCCTACGTTTTGTGGTATAAATTGTGTCTGTACAGTGAAAATTGTGGCCATGGCAGCGAGTTAAAGACAAAAGTTTTAGACGATTTTTAGAGCCCTCTCCACTCTAGCTCACAGCATTCCGTGCAATACACACCCATTGTAAACTGAGAATTTCTCCACTTTTGCTCATGGTACTTTGAGAGGCACAGATGAAAAACGGTAAAAGATATGAAAAAGATGAAAACATGAGTGAATAGATGAGACCTGTGGCAACATTTGAGAGTTGGAATGGAGTCTGTAACACAAAGTATGGAGACGCTGTAAATGCTAGAAAAAGCCCTAAGATTGGTGTTTTTCTCCCCCCTGCTGCCATTCATTTCCTATGGGACAGCTTTCGAAGATCGTCAGGACGTTTTTCTGACATCTCACCTTATGGAGGCCATAAAATCCAAACTAAGCGAGTAATGAAAAAGTTACGAATAACTTTTGATTAGAACAAGTTGATCTGTCATCTGTGCAAGTTTGAAGCCGATTGGATAAGCGGTGTATGAGAAGAAGATTTTTTAGGAAAGGCAGTTTTAAGGCAAAATCTTACTTTGAAAGGGCAAATATCTCACTTCCTGTTGGATTTAGGTCAGGGGTGTCAGCGCGTGATTTTTAGGTCTTCATGAGACGAACACGCCACTTTTGGTTTCATGTTTCTACGACGTTCCTACAGGCCGTGGCGGCCATTTTTGTGTGCCTAGGTGGCGCTAGAGAGCCCATTTTGGCACTTTAGGGGTTAATGTCATGATTTTCTAAAATTTTTCACCGGTTCTGATGTGCGTGCCAATTTTGGTGAGTTTTTGAGCATGATTAGGGGGTCAAATTCCAGTTCAAAGAGGCGGTGGAAGAAAGAAAGAAAGAAAGAAAGAAATAATAATAAACACACCAAAAACAATAGTGTGCTCGCCTTCAGCGAGGACTGGTCTGTGAGAATAAACGCAGCAAAAAGTATAGGGGGGGTCCTCGCCTTTGGCGAGGACTGGTCTGTGAGTAGTCCACTACTGTTGGAGTCGGTCCACAATAAACGCACGCAGCAAAAACAAGAGGACTGCTCCTTGAGCAGTCCTCTGCCTCTAGGCTCGGTCCCTAATAATAATAAACGCAGCAAAAACAATAGTGTCCTCGCCTTTGGCGAGGACTGGTCTGTGAGAATGAACGCAGCAAAAAGTATAGGGAGGGTCCTCGCCTATGGTGAGGACTGCTTTGTGAGTAGTCCACTGCTGTTGGGCCCGGTCACTAATAAACGCACGCAGCAAAAACAAGAGGGTCCTCGCCTTCGGCGCCCTTCAGCCGAGGTCCCTAATAATAATAATAAACGCTACCAGAACAAGAGTTTCCTCGCTCTTCAGCCGAGGTCCCTAATAATAATAATAAACGCTACAAGAACAAGAGGGTCCTCACCCCTTCAGGCCGAGGTCCCTAATTAAAGCTGCGAAGGAGCGTTGGTAGGGACCTCGGCCCCTCGCCGTCATCCCCCAGCTCACAATCAATCAATCAATCAATCACTCAATCAATATCACAAATCACAATTTGCCTCATAGGAATTTACAGCATATAACATCCCTCTGTCCTCAGGACCCAATGATACAGAAAGGGAGACAGAGAAAGATACAGGATGACAGTAGCTTACAACAATTTTAATGAAAGTAATAATATTATAATTATAATTCTGGCAATTGTGGTACAATATGTTGAATTAATATCTGATAGTATACATATGTGACAATAATCATATGTGTATAATAACAGTAGAAGTATGACGCACACAGACATAGACGGCCGAGTTGGCAACATGCAGACAGGGAGAGAAGGGAGAAAGAGGACAGAGGGGGGAGAGAGAGAGAGAGAGAGATAGAGAGAGAGAGAGGGGGGACAGGGAGTGGAGTGTGTGTGTGTGTGTGTGTGTGTGTGTGTCCGTGTCTGTCTGTGTGTGCCATACTTCTACTGTTATTATACACATATGATTATTGTCACATATGTATACTATCAGATATTAATATATACTTCCCACATGTTGTACCACAATAGCCAGAATCATAAGTCAAACTCAATTTTAAAAACTGTAAAGGGTTCTTATGAAGGTGGTGTGAGCGTATATTTTGAAAGTTGTAGACATAAGCCATGTGACCTAATGAAACTTTGACATGTGTGATGATCAAACAACACATCCATATTCATTTGAAATCATGTGACCTAGTGATTTAAATCGATTTTTTCCCCTCCTAGTTAAAAAAAAAATATTTGCGGCCTGGTGGTTTCTATAGTGTTGTCATGGGACAACACTATAGAAATGACACTTTGGTATAACTTATAGTAGTCAGTGTACCGCTTGTATAGTAGTATAGATTTGCCTTACTCAAAACACAGCCGTCAACATCTAAACAGCTGGCAAAATAAGTGAGTACACCCCACAGTGAACATATCCAAAATGTGCCTAAAGTGTCAATATTTTGTGTGCCAACCATTATTATCTAGCACTGCCTTAACCCTTTTGGGCAAGGAATTCACCAGAGCTCACAGGTTGCTTCAGGAATCCTCTCCCACTCCTCCATGATGACATCATGGAGCAGATGGATGTGAAGACACCTTGTGCTACCCCACCTTCAGCTTGAGGATGGCCCACAGGTGCACAGGTGAGTTTCACCTTCACCTTCAGCTTCCTCAGCAAGGCAGTTGTCGGGTGTGGTGTGTGATGTCAGACGGATGCGCTCCAGGAAGAAAGTAAGGCATGTGCTATGTTGTTTACATCGAGCAGCCACAGTGAAGAAGCCTACGCAGTTCTAAGTTAAGTTTAAGTTTATTTCCTTTATTAATCCCCCTAAGGGGAAATTCAATGTTTTCACTCTTGCTTGTCAATTACACACAGGTCCGAAAGACACACATGCACAAACAGGACCTATACATGCACAAATTGGAGAGATGTCAGAGTGAGGGGGCTGCCCTTGGTGAGGCGCCCCAAGCAGTTGGGGGGTTCGGTGCCTTGCTCAAGGGCACCTTGGCAGTGCCCAGGAGGTGAACTGGCACCTCTCCAGCCACCAGTCCACGCTCCATATTTTGGTCCGGACGGGGACTCGAACAGGCGACCCTCCGGTTCCCAACCCAAGTCCATATAGACTGAGCTACTGCCGCTACATGCTGTTTTTGAGTTATTTCCCTCTATGTAAAAGTCAGACACTGATGAGAGAGGCTGTGCATCATCCCTGCAGTGCTGAAAATAAAGTGCCGTTCTTTAACGCAGACAAAGTCCCGTTGTTTATGTGTTGTTGCCACAATGAGCTAACACAAGCTAAAGGAGCTAATGGTCTTTGGAGGTCCCTTTACTACAGTTCGGGGGTCTGCCAGCTTGGTGTTGTTAACACTTATTTATCTTATTTACACAACGGCATGTCATTTATGTCCCTACACGGTGCGCGTCTAAAATCCTCCTCTGCTCTCTGTGTCGCGCACGACGGAGTGCGGCCCTGATGCACAAGCGCGCGCGCACACACACACACACACACACACACACACACACACACGCACAGACACACACAGACACAGGTGTGCACACAAAAGCGCTGAAAAACTCGTTCCCTTTCTTGAGAACGAGTTCTTCCCCACTCGCTGCCATGTTGTTTGTGTATCAAGCGCGCGGGAGGAGGGGTGAGCCCACTCTGAACTACGGGAGCCCAGCGTGGAGTGGCAGTGGCGGATTTTAAATAGAAACTCGATTTTCATTAAAACAAATCGGCCTAAACTACAAATTCGAATTAATCGATAAAAACGTTTTATCGCCCAGCCCTAGTGGATAGTGCCGACGTGGTGTAGGAGTGTAGTCTTCATCACTATCCCCAATGTCAAGACAGCTGTCATCACTTTTGACTGGTGGAACCCTGGTTTGAAGTCCACCTGGTCGCTTCCCATTGATGCATTCACTTTCTGAAAAACTACAAAAAATGTATTTATATCACAGCTTGCTATTTTTATAATGTTTATAGAAATTAACTACAGTGGCATTTCCCAAAGAAAATGTATGTGAGTGCTGAAATCCACCTAAATACAGCATTATTTCTATGCTGCCGTTATGGCCGAATGTGGCGAATTCATTTGTCACGAAAAATATAAATCTTCAAATAACGTAAAAATTACTCACCACATGAAGTCTATTCCAATTTAGAACATGGCACTCTTAAATACTTGATTCTGATCGGTCAATCAACTAAATTTTGCAGTGTTTATTTCTTGAGGTATCACCGCTGCTCTGCTGCTCCGTTGCTAGTGACACCATAGCAACGGCCTTAGACTGAGGAGCATCAAAATCAGTTAAGGTTAGTCCACACAGCTCTCCCAAGCTGGCCTGGAGAGCAGGGAGATTATGTCGGTCACTGGCCATAAATGTGAGGGCAGCCTTCGCAGCTACTGGGCACCCAGCATCTCCGACCAGGAGAAGTGGAGTAAAATCCTCTCCTCCGCTCCCGTTTGTCTGGTGAACGCCTCTCCTCTGTCAATACACTGCCAGCAATTTAATAATATTGATGCCAGTTGTGACATTTGAATGTTTTAGTAGTAAGCCATGTTCTAAGCAGGATAATGTATAGTGAGCCGGTGACTGTTGGAAAATAACTCCGCTGCGCGTCAGGGTTCCATTCCCTGTTGGGAGTCATTTTTCAACAGTCACCGGCTCACTAGCTATACATTATCCCTTACGTGTCAGCTGTAGAAGCAAACAATAAGCTGGCACGTATTGTTACCTTAGCACATCTTACCTCATATTGAACAATTTTTTCAAATTTGCAGCCTCCACACACAGCGGTTGTTAACCAAAGCGTTAGCTTCCATGAACTGGATGTAGTTGTCACTCCAAATGGTCCGACAAGAAACCAGTGCTTGCAAAAGAAAAATACTTGGCTTCCTGAGAGAAGAAAATAGTAAAAGTGTATCAAATCCGGCCCGTTATCCGTTTTTTTCCATTTTCAATTTAAACAGAAAATCGGAAATCGGAAAACAAGTCGTTATCCGTTTTTTCATTTTGGTTCTAGAAACAAATATTGAAAAAACAAGTCATTATTTTGTTTTTTCATATTTGGTTTTATTTTGAAAAACGAATGAACGAATGATACACGGATTCACCACCCACCCCAAGTCTGGCATTGCCTCATACTTCCATCATTCTCATTTATGTCCTCGTAAATGTGAGCAGACATGGGCATTCCTTAAGACTATCATGGCTAACTTCCAGTAGGAGAAGAGTGAACAAGTAAAGGAAAACCTTTATTGTTGAAAGAGAAAACATCATAATGTAATACACACAGCAACCCGTTTTTACTGGCGATTAAGTGTTTACTACAGCTTGTCTCCAAGGTTAAGAGAATCACAACAGAGCTTAGGTAGATGCAGAGGACACAAAGAAGTCCATCTGTTCTCTCAGTGCAGGGTATGTCGCTCCACTCATTTGGCAGACTTAAAAGCACTGCCATGCTTGTTCTGGAATACATTCAGATTGGCTGTGAATGTCCCCTTGGTTCACTCAGGGCAGCCTTTGATGAAATGGAGGATTGGTTGCTGAAGAGGCTTTTGAGTAAAGCTCTTCACAAAAGGCTGAATTACAGCTCAGCTGCTTTGCTGAGAGATGAACAGGGCAACACACTAACAGGACAAGGAAGTAGGTAAGATGCAGAAACACAAGCTCATTAACTATGCAATCAAATGTTGCCCTGGTGACAAAAACAAACATACAATTGGAGGTTAGACGGCACTGACATGAGGTCTTCATCCAACATAAAGGCTTTTAAAATTAAGCCATTTTCTATGCCCATTGCTAGTGCTGATATTACACTCAATCACATTTATATAGTCTAACTAGCTTCAACTAATGCAGTTCAATGAAGGCTAATCAGACAGCCCTATAATATATCTCACCTTCATGAGGGTTCTAATTTTAGAGAGGCGTTGATTCAACTGACATAAGATCAGCCTGATCACTGACAATGGCCAACAGGCGAGATAGTAAATAGACTTGCACTTTTAGCGCCCTTCTACTCTTCCACCCTTCCACCAACTCAAAGCCTTTTAACACTACATGTGACATTCAAACACTGGTGGCCACAGCTACCATACAAGGTGTCGCCTGGTACTCAGTTACAGTAAATTCATATGCACTCATACACCGATGGCGCAGGTATCGGGAGAATTTTGGGGGTCAGTATCTTACACAAGGACATGCAGACTGAAGGAGCTCTGGATCAAAGCTCCAATTTTCCGATTAGTGGACAAAATGCTCCACCTCCAGCGCTACAGACACCCCCCAGTCGATGTCAACAACGTGACACTGTGCCAGGAGAACAACATGATTCTCAACACCAACAAGACACAGACGCTGAATATGGACCATGACAGGAAGGGAGAGAGGCTGGACCTCATCACCATCCACGAGGCCGCTGTGGAAAGAGTCGGCAGTTTCAAACTCCTCAGTGTCCAAATAGAAAAATCTCACCTGGAACACGTGCCGTGTGGTGAAAAGGGCACTGCAATGCCTCTTTCACCTCAAGTGACTGAAAAACTTTGGCTTGGTGCCCAGGATCCTGCAGACCTTCTACAGAGGGACAAAAAGAGCATCCTGACTCGACGCATGACTGCATTATATCGGAACAGCAATGCCTTAAACCGCAAGGTGCTACAAAGGGTCTTTTGGACAGCCAAGAGCATCTGTGGATGAGAGCTTCCCTCCATCCAGAGTATCTACAACAAACGCTGTGTCAGAAAAACCCACAGGATTATCAGAAACCCCAGCCACCATAACCATGGACTGTTTCTGTTGCTTAGGACAGAGAGGAGAGAGCTGCAAGAGGAGGGTGTACGCTACCCCTCGCTGAACAAATGCTTCTGTGTGATAAAATTGAAATGTATTTTGAAAGTGAGATTATTCTTCTTGTTCCTCTTTGTTGGCCGTTTGCCATGTCCTGACTTGTACACGCACATAATCACGTTTTTACCTGAATGATACTTTGCTTTAACCCTGTTAAAACAAACGATTGATAAGTTGCAGAATTCAATTTTAGTTTCAACTCTCTAACATGTAGCCATACTGCCATCTTGTGGCGGAGTTAAGAAGAGTTACCGCAAGGAAGTCAACTTTATATATTTTGAATGAAGATATAATTAGGGATTATTAATGAACTTGTTACATGAATGCGTGCTCCTTTATTTTGTTTTTTATTATATATTGTCATTGAGTTAATCTAGAGTGTGTGTATTTGACGTAGGCTAGCTGATACCACGGCATAATAAGTGTATTTTGATTTAATGTTAATCTGTATGTTTAATTGGATGTTAAGAATCAATGTTGACCGTAGTGGGGAGAGTATGCGTCCCTCGCACGTAACATATCAAAAATAATTTCCTTTATTACACTTTTAACTCTTTGTGCTGACGAGCAAAGTTATTTTGAACTTTTAAATTTTGTCGATCCAGTTTTCTTTTATCTCCAGTGTTTTCAACATTTTTGCGCGTAATAATAACTTTGACAACAATATCGAACGGCCAGTGATGTTGTTATCACCATTATTATAAGCGAGTAACCAGAACGAAGTAGACCAGCACCTGCCGACCAACCTCTTCGTTCCAGATTCATCAGAACCGGCTGCTTGCCACAGTGGTCCTCCTGCCAAGCCCAAAGGCCTTCTGCAGCATGAACCAGCCCATTGGGCACCCACAGGACATCGCAAATTCAACCATTTAGACCCCAACATTTTTAATAATTATCGGCCTGTATCCAACTTACCATTTTTAAGCAAAGTTTTAGAAAAACTGGTTTGTACCCAAGTAAATGATTTTTTTAGATACAAATAACACTTTAGAGAAGTATCAGTCTGGTTTTAGGATGAACCACAGTACCGAGACAGCCCTTTTAAAGATTTTAAATGACATCAGGTGCAATTTAGATAACCATAAACTCACAGTCTTGGTTTTACTGGATCTAACCGCCGGCTTCGATACAGTAGACCATCACATTTTATTAAATAGACTGAGAAACCTGGTCGGCATCTCTGGTACTGTTTTTAACTGGTTTGTCTCTTACCTTACTGATCGAGACTTCTTTGTAAGTATGGATACATGTTCCTCAGGAACCCATGAGATAAAGTGTGGGGTCCCCCAGGGGTCAATTTTAGGTCCAACTCTTTTTAATATCTACATGCTTCCCCTGGGGGACGTCATCAGGAGGCAGCTTTCATAGTTATGCTGATGATACGTACATCGCCGTGTCTCCTGATGATGCAGGGCCAATTGACGCCCTTTTTAACTGCATTTTAGACATAAAGTCATGGATGGCAGCGAATTTCCTGCAGCTCAACCAGGAAAAAAAAGAGGTTTTAGTCATTGGTCCTGAAGGCCAGAGAGAGAAACTTTTACCAAAACTACAGGATTTTAAACCAACACAATCTGTGAAAAAATCTGGGTGTGATTTTTGACTCTGAGCTCTGTTTTATTCCACATATTAAAAACCTTAAGGTAGGTTTCTACCACCTTAGGAATATAGCCAGAGTCCGCACGTTTCTCTCTCAGGCCAGCACGGAGGTGCTGATGCATGCTTTTATCTCCTGTAGGTTAGATTATTGTAATGCCCTGCTCTCTGATCTTCCCAAAAAGAGTATCTCAAATCTACAATTATTACAGAATTCAGCTGCACGAGTGCTGACGAGGACCAGAGGGCGGGAGCGCATTACACCAGTTTTAAAATCGCTGCATTGGCTCCCCGTGTGCTTCAGGATCGATTTTAAGGTTCTTTTATTAGTTTTTAAATGTCTTAACGGTCTTGGGCCTTCTTATTTATCTGACCTGCTTTTACCATATCAACCCTCGCGGACCCTGAGGTCCTCCGGCACAGGCCTTTTTACCATACCACAAGTTAGAACTAAAACACACGGGGAGGTGGCATTTAGTTATTATGGCCCCTGATTGTGGAACAGCCTGCCGGAGAACATCAGGGCTGCAGAGACTGTTGATGTTTTCAAAAAGGCTCAAGACTCATCTTTTTAATCAGGCTTTTAACTGATCTCTTTATCTATTTTAAATTCCTTTTATCAGGCTTTTAACCAATTTATCTATTTGTTTTTTGCTTTTGTTTTTTAAAATGCTCTTACCCTTCCTCTTTTTACGTTCTTATCTCATTTAATCTTTATCTTTTGTTATTTTAGTTATAGGTTTTAGTTTTGATGCATTTTATGTCTCTGTTTTAGATCATTCTTACCTAGCTATTAACTTAATTTTATGAGCTAAATAGCTTTTTGTTTATTTGGTTCATTTTATACCTTTCATCCTATCCTACTGTTTTAGTCCCTCGGCTTTTAGCTCCAGTGTTTCCTCATGGGGGCCTACCACACTGAGAGTTGTTCCTGGTCTACCGATGGGGGTGCTGTCCCATGGACAGCTCTGACCTGGGTGGCTGAAGGGCACTGCACCTCGGTGTGGAGCCTCCTGTCTGTCCTGTCCTGTCCGAGGGCCCTCTCAGTGTGGACGGCACCCAGAGGTGGCTTTTTCCTTGCCTCGGGTCTCGGTGCTCGGCCATGTCTCTTTAGTAATAGCTAGTGTGTGTGTGTGTGTGTTTGTGTGTGTGTGTGTGTGTGTGTGTGTGTGTGTGTGTGATGATTATCTTATTTAAGACTTCCTTTCGATGAGTTTGTGGTCAGATTGATCAGAGTTGATCAGAACAGACTGATGGATAAGCAGAGCAGCTGCTGCAGAGGCTAGTGAAAATTAACTTCCTTCTGCTGCTGTTACTCGGGGTTAGACCAAGCGCTGGATGAGAATGTAGTCTGTTTTATCTAAAGCAGGTTGGAAAAATGATAAACACTAAAACTATATGAGTAAACAAGCGATTAAGTTGCACTTTCATTGCGCTTGATGCTCTGCTGTTCTGTCTGTGCTCAAAGTACAATTGCAGAGAGAAGGAGAAGTGGGGGGGGGGTGGGGATATCTAAATGTGGCAGCGGATGCTGATGTTGCTGTTGGACATACATACACACGTACTGTTAAACATACATTTGACAGGTTAACACAAAGGCATTTCCTAAAGATATAATGATGTTTCTGTGTGTCTGCTTTATGATACAAAGTATAGTTTGGTGTAGTGTCACCAAATATAAACTTCACTCTTGTGATTGTTAATGTGCCTGATGTTTTAAAATTCAATAACAGACAAACTGTTGTAAATGAATTAAGTTCTAACATTAGTCTAAAATTTTTTAAGTTATGATTTTAACAGTTTTGTCAACTCTCAACCGTGTTTCTAATTTCATTCTACAACAAACAGGCAATTGAAAATATTGAATGCATGTGTTCAGGGATGGATGAAGCAGGGGGCAGATGGAGAATAATAAGCAACAAATGCAAAATGTACTTAAATTTTCTTAACATCTGTTTAAGGTGGAGCTTTCAATTCTAATATATTGCTGGATTGTTTAAAAAAAAAAAAAATATCATACTGTAACTGTAATATTTTGTTAGTAAAATATGAATCTGCAGTGTACCAGTAACATGTCAGGTAAATGTAGTAGTATAATGTTTTCCTCTGAAGTACAAGTAGAAGTTCACAGTAAGTAAGCAGTACACCTTGAGTTGCATATTATTTTGGGGTACAATGATTAAAAATATAACAGAATTATTCATATCTAAACATCATAATGATTCTATAGCTGTTTGGGTCCAGGTGTGTTGCTCAGGACCCAGAGAAGTGCAGTGTTGACTATGAAGCTGTTTAAATGAGTGTTTTCGAGAAAGCTGGAAGCAGCAATACCTCAGACCAAGTAATTATAGTTGCTGTTCTAAACAGGCAGGTTTCGAACGGGCACTGCACTAGTTTGATAAAGAGGGAGAATGGAACAAGAAGCAATCTCTGTGCAATCCAGCATATCTCCTTTGCAGTAGAAAACGTGGCATGAATGCTGCTCCCCACCCCTATGAAAAAAGGTTTATCTACCTTGGACTTGAGGGCCCAGTAGTCTTCTGTGTCGTATTCCACATGTCTGAAAGCAGTCAGATAGTCATAGCTGATGATCGCCGTCTGCACCCAAACAAAGCAGTGAACAGGTAAAGAACTGAGGAGTCAGCAGGTCCATTTTTTGTGTGTGTGTGTGTGTGGGGGGGGGGGGGGGGGGGGGGGGGCACCACTGTACAAACAATCAGACAATGAGCAAAAGCAAATTTAACTTTGGAGCATCTCTGTGGAATTATACTGACATTATCAGCTATCAAGTGAAATAGCTTTTGTGAATGGGATCACTTGGTGCCAAAAGGGCTGAGTGACAGGATGGATGATTAGTAAACTAAACAACGAAGCAAAAGCAGAAAACCTTTGACAGCAGTAACAGCATATTGTTCACTGAAATGTCCAGTCACCTCAGACGCTGTGCTAGACTTTTTTGTCACCAGTCATTTTGACCTACAGGGTAATAAAAATCCGGTCATAATCTATTTTTACCGGTCATTTTAATTTTCGTTTTTAAATGATAAAGATATTCAAAGACATTTAGTTTTCATTCATTAATTTTTAATGAATCCAACAAGCAAGTTATAAAGTGTGCATTAATAAGGACATGAACGAAAAGATGAACAGACATTCACACACCCGTGCCATTAGGCTTCGCCCTGGACACACCGGCCGGATTCTCTCATCTTTTCTGTGTCCGACTTCCTGTTTGGTACGATCCGCTCTATCCAGCTTGACAGAAGTGCTCGCGGCTCACGTGAAAAATAGACCAGACACCGAACTTAAGTGCTGCCTCTGCGGGCGCTCCGCTCTGCTCAGTGGCCTGTGTGGACAGTCACATAGGTTAACATGGGCGCCGATTGAAAACTGCCTCTGCTGCTGGGCGCTGCACTTCGGTTCTGCGTTCTGGTGTGTCCAGGGCGTTATGTCAACAACGCTACATGCAGCAGATGAATGACTTTTTCTCTGCAGTGTGAAAACGGCAGCCACTTAAACCACTGACTGTGCACTCTGCCGCCAAGTGGGCAGGGGTGGTAATTGCAACCGGTCAAAATGACCGACGGCCTTCAGGTTTTCTGGTCATTGTTGTAAAAAAACGGTCAATGACCGAGAATATCCGGTTAACACGACCCCTGAGTCACCTATCTAGTGATATTTACTTAGAATGATGAGTGGAGCACCCAATATGATAAAAGAAGGAACTGAGTTCTGAGACAGCAAAACAAAAAACTCTGACTAAAATGTGACATTCTTCTGTATGGCAGCTACAGTGGAAACCTCTCACTATATTTATTACATGGATATAAAGTAATAGAACAGACAGCTTTGCCAATCACTAATTGACTGATTCTGACTGGCTGATGAGATCTCCATCACATTTTGCCTGTTTCTGATTGGTGCATTTTCCATCCATCTTCCTCTCTGTCTCTGCCTCACTCTCTGTCCATTATACTTCAACACGGCGTCAGGCAGTCTCGGTGGAGGATGTGCTGTTGGCTGTCGGCGAACAGGTACGCTGTCAAAACATGAGTTATGCTTCACGGATGAATAAAGCAGTGGTTGTTTTTCTGAAGGAGGAAAGTTTGGTGAACGAGCTAATGGTCAGCGGTAAGGTGATGAAGGGGAAACTGCTGGCTGCGTCCCGGCTCGCAGCGCCTGCTACACGGGTTATTGTGTCTAATGTTACTCCGTTCATTAAGAACGAGGCTTTACTGAAGGAGCTCTCTCATTTTGGGAAGTTTGCCAGCAGTTTTAAGCTGATCCCTTTCAAGTGTAGGAATCCAGATCTGAAACATGTTTTATCTTTGAGGAGACAAGTGTTGATATATCTGAAATCACCTGAGCAGACACTTAATGTCAGATGACAGCGCTTACGCTGTGTACGCAACATCAGAGAGTTTGCAGTGTTTTGAATGTGGGGAGATCTGACATAAGCAGACAGCCTGTCCAAGAAGGGAGAAGGAGGTTAGGGTGACTGAGGACAATAATGCTGCAGGTCCATCTTCTGGTGGAGAGCAGGAGGGTCAAGGGGCTGCAGGGGAAGAAAGGGAGGTGAAAGAGCAGCCCAGAGTGGAGGATAACCTGCGGGAGGACGATCAAGTAGAGCAGGTGGAGGCTCAGGAGGAGGAGGGGTGGACTGAGGTGGAAAGGAGAGGGAGAAAGAAAAGGAGTACAGAGGTGCTTCCCTCACTAGGAAGACGGCAAGCTGGTGGTCAGCAGGAGGCCAGTGGTCTGGCTGAGGAGTCTGATGGAGAGTGGGATGAGATAAAAATGTCTCAGGGGGAGGGAGGAGAGGCTGAGGTGTCACTCAGTCAGACAGGTGAAGGTGAGGAGGAGGTTTACTTATTTGAAGAAACTGATGGATTTTTGATGAAAACCAAGAACATGAAAATCATTTATTTGGCTGGTTATTTTCCGGATTCTCAGAAGTTTCTGAGATCTATGAAACACGTGCTTGGTGGAAGGAGGCTGTTTCCTGGTACAAGAGTGACTCAAAGGAAAAGGTTTAGGCTGAAGAAATGGGCTACAACTGTCAAAAAGAATCTTAGTTTAATGGAATCATGATGAGTGTGTGCAGGTGTCACGGTGGCCTGTCAGGCTTCTGGTTTTCAATCTGTCTCTGTTTTTCCTCTCCTCTTCCCTCATGGACAATTTAAAAGTTGGGTCACTTAATATTAATGGCACCAGAGACCAGGGGAAAAGGGGAGTGTTGATGGATTATGTTAAAGAAAAGAATGTTAATGTTATTTACTTGCAAGAAACCCACAGTGATGTCATGAATGAGGTTGACTGGGGGGACTGTTGGAGGGGAACCCACTGTCTAAGTCATGGCACCAGTGGAAGTGCAGGGGTTGCAGTTTTGTTTGCACCAGAACTTTCACTCAGTGTCACTTCACAGAAAGAGGAATGTAAGGGCAGATTGTTGGTAGTGAGGACGATAATTCGGGGGTTGGTGTTTGTTAATGTATGCACACAATACAGGCAGGGAAAGGACAGCACTGTTTAAAGCACTGACAAAGGATTTATCTCAAGCTGAGCAGGATGACATCTTAGACCTGGGGGGGACTTCAATTGTACTATTTAGCCTAACGTAGACAGGAGGGGTGAGGAGCCACGTGCGTTCAACAGGAGTTTTGGGGGAGATTGACAGATTATGATTTGGTCGACACATGGAGAGTCAAACATCCAGACAAGTGGGGCTTTAGGGTCAGTGCATATATAGCAACAGACTGGTCAGGGCACAGTTGTCCCCTGCAGCATTTTCAGACCATCATTTGAACATTTCCTCGGGATGTAGACAGTCTGCATATTGGAAGTTTAATGTAAGGCTTTTGCAAGATGCCCACTTTTGCTCAAGCTTCAGGGAATTTTGGGTGGAGTGGAGGGAGAAGAAGGAAGAATTTGATTCTCTGAGGTTATGGTGGGATGTTGGGAAGTGCCAAATTAAACATTTTTGTCAACTGTACTCAGCTTCTGCTGCAGAGGAGGCAAGGAGAGCAATTAAATGCATGGAGGCTAGCATACAAAGAGTTGAGAAGCAACTCATGGAGCATAACACCACAGAACAGATACAAAACCTGGCTGAAATAAGGAGGGGTTTGGCCTCCCTTCTCCAGGATAGAACAAGGGGGCTCTTGTAAGGGCTAGATTTTCATTGATGATGAAAGGGATGCACCCACCGCATTTTTCTTTGGGCTGTAGAAGCAACGAGGGGAGAACAAACACGTACACTGTTTGCTGTGTTACTATCGTGGTTTCTGTCGAAACTTTTCAGATGTGGTGGCTCCTTCACGGGTCTCGTTAGTCCATTAAAAAGCTTTGTTTGGTCCCCCGCTTGCCAGGCTGCCTTTGAATCCGGCAAAGCGTTATTATGTAGCATGCCCGCTCCAGCTGCGCCCAGCTTTACGTGCCCCTTTAAGTTAGAAGTAGATGCCAGCGCATGTGGCGCAGGTGCCGTGCTTCTGCAGGAAGACGATCAGGCTATTGACCACCCTGTCTGTTACTTTTCAAAAAAGTTCAACAGGCAGCAACTTAACTATAGTACCATCGAGAAGGAAGCTCTCGCCCTTTTGCTTGCCTTACAGCATTTTGAGGTGTATCTCGGATCCAGTTCACAGCCCATCCAAGTTTTCACCGACCATAATCCATTAGTATTTCTTGCCCATATGCGTAACTCTAACCGGCGGCTTATGCGCTGGTCTCTTCTTCTGCAGGATTTCAATGTGCAGATTTTTCATTAAAAAAAAGGAACAGAAAATGTAATAGCTGATGCTCTCTCCAGAAGTTCTATTGATGCATAGGAATTAAACATTATAGGGGGATGTTTAATTCTTGGGCATGGGGGTGTTACGACTGTTGTCATAATTTATGTAAGTTTGTGTTTCCGTGCATGTTTTCTCTCTGCGTGTTCTGTTCTGTGCTTTGTGTATGCAAATAGGTGTGTGCCACAGCCCGGCGGTGATTGGAGGATTGTTTAGGTCCTGGTTTGTGATTGGTTGCAGCCGAGGGCGTTCAGGATTTAAAGGGCCAAGATGGCGGTTGCCTGTGGGCTAGCAGGCATTCCTCACCTTCCTCCTCTCCCAACCGGCCACACATTGTATTATTGTAGTGAACCATTACTGTGTTATCAACTGTTGAATAGTAGGGGTGGACTGCCAGTTTTGTTGCTAACACTTTTCTCCTGTTTATCTAGTTAGGGAGGTAAGCATTTTGTCATTTGTTTCTTATTTTGATTAGGTTATTTACTTACGTCCTGGACAGGATTGTTTTGTTTGTTATTTTGGCCTTAGTCCACCCTGACGTTATTATTTCACTCAATTCTGTTATTTAAATATTGTAATAAATTCACACTATTGATTGTTCCACACATCTTTGTCATTGTGGCTACTTGGGACTTGGGGAAGATGGGGCCTTTCATGTTGTGTCTCAGACACCCCTATCTGGGCATAAGAGTCTCCCTGATGGGCAGGTTACATCTGAACTGAGTAAAATGAGGGAGGTGGCTGTGAGCTTCTACAAGAGACTGTATGCTGCAGAGGAGTGTGATCCAGTCTGTACTCAAGTACTGCTGGAGAACCTGCCACCACTCCCATCATCTAAAAAGCTCTGAAATGGACACTCCTCTAACTTTTCAGGAGTTGAGTGTAGCAGCTGCGCAGATGGCATCTGGACGTTCCCCTGGGGTGGACGGACTGGCAGCAGAATTTTAGAAAAGCTTCTGGTCGGTTCTGGGTCCAGACTGGTATCAGGTAGTGTTGAAGTGCCTTCAGGAGAGCTGCCACTCAGCTGTCGTAGGGCGTGTTACGGTCTTCATACAATCAGAAAAAAACCCGGCTCAATAGGGGCAGGAGGCTGCAACATATAAAAGAGGATGCCACACCAAAAAGTAACAGTTTACCTACAAGCTTTACTGTTTAACCTCAAAGTATTAAACAAAGGCACAAACAAACTAAAGGAAAACAAAAGGGGCTGGAGACTGTAATTGTAATTTCATTTTCTTTGTGTATTCTTTGTGTTTTCAACTACTTCAGATGTCTAGATCCCTTAAGCCTGATTTATGGTCCTGCGTTAAATCAATGACGTTGCTACGTCGTAGGGTACGTGGCTACGCAGAAGGCTCGCCGCAGCCCCCAGCGTAGCCTGACGTGCACCTCCCTATAAATGTAACTACACGTCGAGGCAACGCAGACCCAGCGCAGACCGAGAAGGCTGTGATTGGTTTGCTTGGTAGCAACGCATTTCCAGTTCCGTATTTCCAGATTGTGCCATCCCCGCCATCTTTAAACATCTTCTGTTGCGATGTAGATGTTGCAGTATTAAGGCCCATTTATGCTCAACATTCAATCATCCGGATACGGACGGAGCCGTCTGTCTGTGCTCCGCGTTCATTTCTCTGTGACCGGAAAAGCCGGAAGCTAAACAAAGAATCAACTAGAGATGACGATAACCATTCAGGAAAGGAACGCAGCCTCCTACCGCTCTGGCGGTTGATTGCACCGCGACGAAATAGAGTGACGGAGAAGTTCGAAGGGTTCACGACAGCGTCACGGCAACGACGTAGGAATGCCGCAGGACCATAAATCAGGCTTTAACCTCCCACCCAGACACAAAATGCTGCAGGATATGCCAGGTGTGAAACACACCCTAGGGGGTCGGAGCCAATACTTGCAGCAGACAAAA
This sequence comes from Epinephelus lanceolatus, assembly GCF_041903045.1. NCBI lineage: Eukaryota > Metazoa > Chordata > Actinopteri > Perciformes > Serranidae > Epinephelus > Epinephelus lanceolatus. The sequence continues at coordinate 1,463,911 of NC_135748.1, forward strand.
GAGTGTGAAAACACTGGGTAGGGGCACTGCTCCCTGCCGCAGACAGAAAGGTGTGAAACACATCTTAAGAGGCGTATCCTCAGGTATAAATGTTTAAGCTTTCCCATGCTCGGGGTCTTTCTTCATTCTGACCGCTCGTGTGCTGATTGACCTTTTCTTTGCAAAGAAAATAAAAACCTTGTCGGCCAGCAGAAGTCTCTATTTCATTATTCACCAGCAAAAGAGAATTTCCACAACAAGACCCCCGCCAAAAGGAACAAAAGGAGGGAAGACGCTGGGCCAACCACACAGTGGGCTGTCACTCCCAGCATCTCCCCCTAAACTACCTAAAACATGAATTAAACCAAAAGAAAACAAGAGACGAGTAATGTAACTACCTACTCCTGCCCACACTAACACAACAAACTAAAACAACAAAACCCCAGCACTTAAATGAGCATGGGGAAAAAGAACCTGCTTGGGGAAAGAAAAAACAAGGGAGGAAGAAAAAGACTCCTCACTACCTGATCTGTTGTCTGTGTGCCATGTGCCATGGCTCCCTGTCTCTACACTCCCTGTCCCTCTTATCATCTCCTCCTCTCTCTACCTGAGTGCCAATTGCACTCAGGTGCGCAGCAGGCAGAGGGAGGAGGGAGACAAGCCTCACAGAGTGAGAGAGAGAGAATGAGAGAGAATAGGCTGCTGTACATAACATTCCCACCCTAAAAACGTGCATGGGGGAGCACCATGGACATAATTCACGCATAATCAACTAAAATCGTGACTGTGTCGGCTAGGACATTCGCTCTGCCTTTGATGTGCCTGACCTCCACATTGACATACTGTAGAAAGAGTGCCCAGCGCATGAGCCGCTGATTGGTATGATAAAGACAAGAGTATTGTGGTCAGTGTAAACAACAACGGGGGCACTAGCAGAGTCGACATAAACCTCAAAGTCTTGGAAAAGATTTTAGAGGGCCAAGATAAGAGCGCAAGAGCCTTCTTTTCAATTGTTGAGTACACGCGCTGATGCTGATTAAATTTTTTGAGAAATACAAGTCCTGACACATCTGCCTAAAAAGAGGGATTTAAGTGACCTGAAAAACTGGCGGCTAGTTGCATTGCTTTGTGTGGACTCTAAAATCTTTTCCAAGACTCACACCATGAGTCTGGTTGACTTGAAATTTGACACACATCTACATTTCAATGTCCTCCACAAAAAGGCCTCTTGGACAACTAAGGCCACCATAATAGATTCTTGGTGCTGGCATGGGCTAGCAACCCATGGTAGCAGTGGTGAGGCCTAGCAGCCTGACTACAACCAAAATTAGCTACAGCCAACATAGGGAAAATACCCCAAGAGTCAGCGAGAGCTGGGGTGGAAAATGACTCACAGGTGGATTACACGGTAACAGACATTGGAACGGACACGACTATGCATTGGATCTGTGACTCAGTGAAGTATAGGGGCACGGACCTATCCACCAGGGCTAGAATTAGCAGCACTCAGGGCAAGGCGAGCGCATCTGTAGAGGATAAAAGTAGCACAGTCGAGAACAAGATGCTTCAGGTTTGTCTTTGCAGCTGGCAGAAAGTAACATCAATAAAAGGCCTCAGAACTCATCAGGGAAAGAAGAAGTTTGTGGCAAAGAAAGGGCAAAGTAGCCGCATTGATCTGTACTTCCTAAGAAGTCAATCGAATCAGTCGGATGAAGTCCAGCTGCAGGTAGAAAACCACAGTTCCCGGGATAGCCGTAACACTGCCACTGAGGAGGAGGAGGAGGGGTTAGTAAGAGAGGATGCAGGTGACACTGAGGTCAATATGCCTGTCAGAGAGAGAACCATGGAGCAAAAGGTTAGACTTAGATGGCCTAGGGCAGATGACAATAAAGAATGGGAGATAGTTAATAGAGATTTGTCAGTAATCTTAAGCAGGCTTAGAGGAAATGCAATAGAAAGGTTAGAAAAGATGGGAGATATAATTTACTCATATGGTGCAGAGAGGTTCGGGGTGCATGAGAGAAAGAGGAGTGAGAGGGTACTGTCAGGTAAGTCTAGGCGGCAAAGAGAAATAGAGAAGTTAGTTAAGGAAAGGAGACAGTTAAGAAAGCAGTGGAAAAAGGCTACAGAAGAAGAAAGGGAGGGAATTAATGTGTTGCAAGAGGAGTTGAGAAGCAGGATAGCAGTTCTTAGAAGGGCAGAGCATCTCAGGAAAAAGAGGAGGAAGAAGGAACACGTAAGGACAGGTTTTTTCAGGGACCCTTTTAAGTTTGTTAAAGGATTGTTCAGCCAGGAAAAGGGAGGGCAGCTCAAAGCAGAAAGGCTAGAGATTGAAGAATATTTGAGAAATACATATTCAGATTTAGAGAAGAATAGGATTGTAGGTTTCCCACTGGATATCCCTACATTAGGAGGGATAGAGCATGAGATGGATGTCAGGCCACCTAGGTGGAAGGAAGTTCAGGAGGTGGTCAGGCATGCAAAGGCTTCTTCGGCCCCAGGGCCTAATGGAGTCCCCTACCGGGTTTATAAAAGTGCACCTGATATCCTTAAATTTTTGTGGAAACACCTAAGAATAGTTTGGGAGAAACAAATTATCCCAAGAGCATGGCGTAGGACAGGGGGTGTCCTCATTCCTAAGGAGAAGGAGTCTGTGGACCTTAGCCAATTCCGGATGATTTCTCTCTTGAATGTAGAGATTTTCTTTAGTGTAGTAGCGCAGAGATTAGCTAGCTACTTAGAAAGGAATAACTTAATAGATACTATCGTGCAGAAGGTAGGAATACCAGGTTTTGTTTTTTTTTTTTTTTTAAGTTTTTATTTACTTTATTAATCCCCCTGAGGGGGAAATTCAATGTTTTCACTCTTGCTTGTCAATTACACACAGGTCTGAAAGACACACACATGCACAAACAGGACCTATACATGCACAAAGTGGAGAGATGTCAGAGTGAGGGGGCTGCCCTTGGTGAGGCGCCCCGAGCGGTTGGGGGGTTCGGTGCCTTGCTCAAGGGCACCTCGGCAGTGCCCAGGACGTGAAGTGGCACCTCTCCAGCCACCAGTCCACGCTCCATATTTTGGTCCGGACGGGGACTCGAACAGGTGACCCTCCGGTTCCCAACCCAAGTCCCTATGGACTGAGCTACTGCCGCCCGTTTTGCAGGTTGTTTAGAGCATACTAGCATGATCTGGCACCGGATTCAGGCAGCGAAGATTAAAAAAAGGGACCTGCATGTAATATTTTTAGATCTTGCAAATGCGTTTGGTTCAGTACCGCATAGCCTCATTTGGAGTGCGTCTGACAACTTCAAAGTGCCACAGGTAGTTGTTAACTTAATGAAAGCATACTTTCAGGATATTAGGTTGTGTCTAAGTGCGGCAGGTTTCACAACAGGTTGGCAGAGGCTAGAAATAGGCATCATGGCAGGGTGTACAATTTCTCCATTAGCATTTACTATGGCGATGGAAGTTATCATCAGGGCTTCTAAGTGGGTGGTAGGTGGGGAGAGACGGCAGAACGGGTTGCATCTTCCACCAGTTAGGGCTTACATGGATGACATGACACTGGTGACCACAACAATGCCATGTACAAAGAGGCTACTAGAGAAGGTAAATAAGAACCTCAAGTGGGCCAGCATGAAGATCAAGCCTAGTAAGTCTAGAAGCATCTCGATATGTAGAGGGAAGTTAAATGATAGGAAGTTTGTCGCAGATGATGAGGAAATCCCAACAATTAGGGAAAAGTCAGTAAAGAGCTTAGGTAGGTGGTACAATGTGGAATTGAATGATGAGGAACAGGTGATGAAATTTAGAAAAGATGTGGTGGAAGGACTGGATAGAATAGATAAATCAGAACTTCCAGGAAAGTTGAAGTTGTGGTGTTTGCAATTTGGGCTATATCCTAGGTTGATGTGGCCACTGTCAATTTATGAAATTACAATATCCGTTGTGGAGAGAATTGAAAGGTCGGTTAGCTCCTATATTAGGAAGTGGTTGGGCGCTCCTAGGTGTCTAAGTAGTGTTGCATTGTATGGAAAAGGGATACTTCAGCTGCCAGTATCTAGTTTAACAAAGGAATTTAAATGTACCAAGGTCAGGACAGAGCTCTTGTTATCTGGGAGTAAGGACGTGGTAGTTTAGCCTGAGTGTCAGACTGAAGCTCCCAGAACCTTCAGTCTGACATCGCCTCCACTGAAGCCGATTTACAAGGGGGAGGGAATTTGATTTTTTCCTAACCAATCAGTAGAGATCAACGACTCACCCAGAATCTGACGTCATTAGTACACACTCAAAAATAGAGGTACGAGACAAGAACATTTCTGTATCTATAGGTACATTTTTTAAGAATGTTCTCTCAAAAGTACAATATTGGTCTTTAAGAGGCCAGAAGTGTACCTTTAGATGATCAGAAAGGGTTCAAAGTGATGTAAAGTACAAATTTGTACCATTTCAACCCTAAGGATACCTGCAGCATTGAAAAATGTGTGTAGCTCATAGACAATAACTATTATCAGTAGTACTTTTAATACTAATAGTAGTATAATTATAGTTTAGACATTTAGAGTCATTATTATTATTATTATTAACAATAATAATAATAATAATAATAATAATGATGATGAAATAAATAAATTTATTTATTTATTCATTTATTAATTAATTATTAGCATCTTTTATTTTATTAACTTTTATTCATCATTTTTAACATGATCTTGTTTTATTATCATATTTATCCTTCAAGATTTTACTTATTGTTGTGTATTTTGCTTTTATTATCTTTAATTAAATCGTTAAAGGGGTTTTTTTGGGGAGTTTTTCCTTATCCGCTGCGAGGGTCATAAGGACAGAGGGATGTCGTACGCTGTAAAGCCCTGTGAGGCAAATTGTGATTTGTGATATTGGGCTTTATAAATAAAACTGATTGATTGAATTGATTGAATTACGGGTTCAAGCACACTTTTACGCCATCCTGGCACTATCAACTATTTAAGAGGTTTCCTGCTTTGTGAAGCACTTTGGGCTGTATATTTGTATGAAAGGTGCTATATGAATAAAGTTGAGTTAAACGGAGTTCTTCTAAAATCAATAAACACGCAGCAACATAAAATGCGCCAAGCAATATAGTTCCCCAATACAGCAAAATGGTTGCCAAGCAACAGTGGCGCATTAATACCACAGGCTAAAGGCCAAAGACGCTGCTGGCTCAGACTCCAGTGCTGAGGTCAAAGGACGGGAAGTTAAGCATGGCGCTCAGGAGTCTGTCAACGGAGGAACTGTTAGAAAAGTTGGTGGTGGAAGGAGGTATTGACGTTTCAGAGGAAGAGGCTCAAAAATTTAGAGGTAAGTTAAGTGTGATTTTGATTTTTACAGCATTAATTTTAACCAATGAGCTAAATTTAGCAAATATCTGAACAGCTATCTTTAACATGGGTAATAGCTAGCTGTTAGCTAAGTTTTATCCAGTATTACAGTGACTAACTGGCGGTAGCCATACAAAAACGTCTCTCTGCACTGCTAATATGTAAATATAGTTATCAAAAATATCATTAGTAAGCTTAAGTTATTGCATCAGCCATTAGCCACATCACTGTGAAGTTTTTGTTAGCAAGGACTCCCATTTTCCCGCTCAAAGTGATATGAAACAAAGAAAAGTACAAATTTGTACCATTTCAGCTTCATGGGGTACATGGCCCTGCAGCACCGTAAACTGTCATGGAGAGATAAGCTAACTAGCCTATGATGTTTAAGAGTTTCCAACAATTTTTCAAACCCAGATAAATATGAAATATTAATAACAGTAACGGACCGTGTCATTATGGCGCATGTCAATGGCGACGTAACTCCAGTTACCATAGACATTAAATGAAGGAGAAGAAGAAGAAGCAGACCGGATGTGACGTCAGAGAATGAACGCTATCGTTGCTAGGCTAAGCTAACTAGTCATGGATCATGGTTATACATATATAACGGTTGCTGCACCTTCTGACACCGAAGCTGTCCCGGTAAACAACCCAGTAAAACGGAAACGTACGGGTCAACCAAGCTATCCCTGAAGAATTTGGGATAAGAAGAGAGCTAACTTAAATCCAGGATAAATATTGGTGTGGCCTTTCCGAGATGGAGAGAGCTTCGTGAACATCTAGGACTACAATTCACCACCGACCTCGCGGGTGTTCTGCTAGACAGGTAAACAAAGATCTGGCTGATGTTATGGAAATATTAATCATTTCCACCAGTGTATTGCAAGCACTGCTGCCCGCCTGGGCTTCAGCGCTCCGGCCAGCGGCCTCCACTGCTAAGAGTTGTGGAGCGGAGGCTGGCTAACCACAACATCTAACGATAGGTTTCTATCATGTTGAGCTGATGTAAATGAACTGCATTTATAAAAGAGGCATAGGAAAGAGGAATAGCTAAACATAAGACGCACTGAGCAAGAGAGAGCAGCAGAGAGGGAGAAGCCATCGCTAACTGTAAAGCTAAATAACTAGCAGTTTGCTCAAATAACTAGCAGATTGCTAACCGCTCAGCTAAAGTAAGTAGCATTTCTGAATAGAGTGTAAATAACTGAGGTTAGCGAGACAGTCGCTAAGAAAGAGAGCTATGGCTTTTTCAGCAGAACTAGTGTCAGCTCAAATGATGAATCCAGCACAATTGACGTGGTGTAGATGCAAAGAGATGCTTGTGATGCTCATTTTCACCAGTGTATTGCAAGCACTGCTGCATGCCGGGGCTCCAGCGCTCCGGCCAGCGGCCTATGCTGCAGAGCGGTGTGAAGCGTTCTGCATCTGTTATATAACTACAACACCCATGATCCCACACTACTTCGTGACATCATCAAACTCCGTCTTCTGTTATTGTTTTGGTTTGAGACCCCTAGCGGCAGAAAATTACATATTGCACGTTTAAACAAAAAAGAGATTAAGATACAGATCGTGACAGACAGGCAGACCAAGGGTGGATCAGTGCTCTCAGTAGTGATGAATACAAGGTAAACTGTAAAGATTTAACCAATAACCCAATTGATGTGAATTAACATATAATAAAGGTTATTGGCTGCTCCATCCTCCATGAAAGCTGTTGGACTTTGGGGTTAAAAATTACATTGGTTTTATATACCGCCCTATTTGTATGTTACCACCTACAGAAACAATCAATTATCTTGTTTTTCCACATGTTGCTCACTCTGGAACAGTTCTTATCCTGTTCTGTATTAGGATGACTTCAGGACATAGTGTTGTGTCACTTTTCTGGCTAATGTCTGGAAGTACCATGAAAAATTCAATGTCATGTGTTGTTGTTGTTGTTGTTGTATTAAATAAATATTGCAAGGACCAAAATGCACAGTTTTTCGTCAAGTAAAATCAGATCTTCTGTTTGAAGAACTGACTGATGTAGATTCTTGTTGCCTTTAAAGTTGATATAGATAATAAGTATAGATGTTTGTGTTATTTTTATTTTAAACTAGAGTTGGATAGTTAAAATACATTTTGCTACCACTACAGTAAGCAGAGAAATAGGCTTAGGTCTCCTTCATCAGTAGCAGCATACTTTCGAAGATAAAATGCTTTATTTTATTTGGTTGCAAAAAACTGAGCATTTTATTTATGTATTTTCAGTCTAGTTATCATGCCTTGTATGTCCACAGTTTCTGTGCTTCTGTCTCTTTAATAGCCTTTTTATTTACATTACATATTTATATTTCAGACAATGATGTGGATGGAGAGACAGTAGACTGCGGACTCACAGAGAGTATGATTGCATATCTCTTTGACAAGTCTTTCAAGAAGCAGCTGAAGTTCAGAGACTTCACAAACCGCTACAAGGAAGTCATCGTTACTTTACAAGCCGTCAACCCAGAACAAAATACATTTGAAACTCCTGTGTCCCCAGCAAACCAGAGGTATTATGTATTAAAAGTGTCAATTTGCATCTGCATTAAAGTGCTTGCAAAATGGCAGAGATAATGTTGTTCTCCTGTTGTATTGCAGTTCAGAACCTAAAGATGTCCAGAGCCGCTTAGATGCCAAAGAGCCAGTCCACAATTAACAAAAGTACCACAACAAAATAATTGGGACTCTCTATGAAATGCTGTCACAGTACACAATGTAAGAGTTCCTTTCCAAATATTACACAATAATATCAATAATGCCATAACAGCATAAAATCATACATCACATGTTCTCAGGCCTAAATTGTAATTTTTATAATTTCTCATCAAATAAATTATTAATTCATGACTACAGTCATTTTGGCTTCTGGCTATTTTTTTTTTTTTTTTACAATTTATTTTGAAAATTCAACCTCAGCTACTGTCATTAGGCTGTAATATACTACATAATCACAATAGTTTCTTAGAGGAATCTAAGGACAAAAATGTCCCCAAGGGAGGACAAGAGTTATCAAAGTAATGTGGTTTGTTTTGTCAGTGTTTGAGACAGGTATCCAACCCACTCAGACTACATACAGGTCATCAAAGCACTGATTGTGAAGTATCCTTTCTTAAGGGACGTTCAGGGGAATGGTTTTGTAAGTACCTCACCTTTTGTTTCTTCTTTAAAAGATTCCAGATTAACATAAAGTATGCATAATTGACTAATGATATCCATTTGGAACAACTAGCATACCTGGCACAGCCAACTCAGGAGAAAATTCAAAGCACAACGGGCTCCACTAATCCACAGTGAGGAAGTAAAACAGGTCAAAGAGAAGTTTGGGCAAGCAAGAAAATTGAAGACCACAAAAGAATCTGCAGGCTCATGTCCGAAACGACTGAAGCCATCTCTAGTAAGTCCCCACAGCCTCAGCCTCTCAAGAGCTAAGGCATGATATCTAGTCATATTGTGTGCACATGATCGATAATCAGTGATATCTGCTTTGATAAAGGAATCGTGCATTGTGGGGGAAGATGCAGCCTCCATTGAGGCTCATATCAAGGTGCTGCTTGAGCAATACAGAAAGCTGCATCCCGACACGAAGCTGGTGAAAGACCGCATGATGAAAACCTTTGCATGGAGATGCCGAGAAATAGCAGAAGGAATGTCTACTGAGGATCTCTTAAAGAGATATCCATTCCTACGAACATCTGCAGGGGTAAGAACTGTTATGCTGATTAGGACAGCAACTAATGATTATTTTCATTGTCAGTTAATCTGTTTATTATTTTCTGGATTCATCGATTACTTAATCTGGTCATAATATTGTCAATTATTTTTCAAGTCTATCTCGTAACAATAATTTTCATTATCACCTAATCTGCTGACCATTTACGTGATTAATCCATCACTTGTTTTGCAATTTAGAAGTTAGTATCAGAGAGTTTTACTTTTTTCTTTAAAAATATTGGTCAAACTGATTAAATGATTATCAAAATAGTTGGCAATTAATTATTCAAGTAATTGTTGCAGCTCTAAAGCTGATGCCAACTTGAGCTACGGATGGGACAAATTAAAGCACTTTAAATCTATCCCCAGTCTGTATATTAAACTTGTGAAAGGTTGTTTAAATTCTTTACATAAAATGTCTTTCTTCCCCTATTTTGCTTTTTTAAAATTTTCAGTTGTGCAACGAGGTTGATGCTATGCACCCCTCTGCAGTCAACATCTGCCGCCGCTTCAGTGAGAACTTCACATTTGTTCTTCCAAACATTCTTAAACTTGTCAAGGATTTGCCACTAAAGAAGGTGTACATGGAGGCAAGAGAGGATGCACTGGCTGAGGACATTAGGTGCTGATTTGAGCAAATACAAATAGTCAATTTTGTGACATAATTGTGTCATTTGTGTGCAGTCCCTTTTAAAGAGAATGGTAACAGTTGCATGGAACGATAACAGGATGTATAATGCAACATTATCTTAATGTTTTCCAGTTTCTTTCTTACATGACTTGAAGTAACATAGCGTCTCTAATGCAGTTGCCTGTCTGTGGGAATTTGCACGTTATTAATACCAATCGAAATTTGATGAGGTGCATTTGCACTTACAGTTGTACTATCTGTATGACCTAGGAATTGACTTCAAGGGGGGACTCCTCCTCTTGCCAACAATCTTCAAGGAGAAAATTGAAGATCTCATCATCCTTGGAGAGGTAAATACCTGGTGCCGTGCATAGCCACTGGCCACAAGTTAATGTTCTTTTGGATCACTGTGTATGCCTTACCAGATCCATCTCATTATGTATACTAACATTTTTTTCCTCTTATGTAGAATAATCCTGTAACTCCATACCCAACTATTCAAGTGAAAGACCAGGATTGGAAAACTGCCCTCTCCAGACAGTGTCACAGTGTGGTGAAAGTTGAAGGAATTGAGGTTTGTTCCTGCAGTTCACCGGATGAGGCCTACATTGCAGCCTTCTGCACATACTTCGTCTTCAACATGACATATCCCCCATACTTCAAAAAGACACTGATATTTCTCCAGAGTCGTGTCGCAAACATCATTGTGCAGGGAGACAAACCCCTGCCAGTAACTGTCACTCGAGTGCTCAACCACCTTTACTAAACATGCCTGGCCTGCATAAATGTTCGAAATGTTCAAAAAGGACCTTTACACTTAGGAAACTGATTCAGCATGTTGGACTTGTACATGCCCATGAACCTCATTTCACCATAACTTGTGGGATAAGTAACTGCCAGTCAGCTTTTTTCAAGTATCATTCTTTTAGGCGGCATGTTTATCGAAAACACAAAGACGCTATTTGTAATTGCTCTGAAGCAGCTGAAGAACATTTCGAAGAACACGCACACACACAAATTGAACACACACACACACAGTTTAGCAGCCTGCACCACCTAGTATGGACAGTTTGCTTGAGAATTTAAGAGACCATTTGTTTAGCTTCATTCTCAAGTGTACTCTCTGTCCAACAAGACATTGTTGATGATCTTATAGAAAACTACAACTCATTTATTTCTTATCATTTGGATAAGAATGGTTTCCACATCAGTGATTGTCCAGAACTTGAGCAGGTTTTGTCTACTTCAGACTTTTTCCAGAAAGTATGTGATTTAATTCGGTCGCCATTCATGACAAAAGAACACTGCAAATCAAAAATGAACATGACAGAACCCATCAGTTACACAGTAAGAGACAATTCAGGAATGAAAATTGGTAATTATTCTTATGTTCCAATCACACAGGTATTAAGAAAATATTGTCAGGTGGAGGATGTGTGGGAACAGATTGTTTTGGATAACCACAGAAACCAAGATGATGATGACATTCTGACTGATTACAGTGATGGGATGTATTTTAAAGAGCACTCATTTTTCCAAGATCACCCTCAAGCTCTAAGACCTCATTTATGAAGACGAGTTTGAAATTGTGAACCCACTTGGTGCTAAAAGAAATAAGTAAAAAATCTGTGCTTTTTATTATACAGTAGGGAACATAAGTGCAAAATATCGTTCAAAGTTGAGTCACATTCATTTAGCCTTAATGGTTCGCCATTCACATTTAAAAGAGTGTGGGCTTGAAACTATACTACAACCCTTGATAACTGACCTCAAGATGCTGTCCACAGAGGGTTTCACTGTCTGTCTTGATGAAGTAGAGCACACAGTTCATGCTGCTCTAGCAACCATTTCATGTGACAACCTCTCTGCTCATATGATTGGGCGGTTTTCAATGTCTTTCAATACTGGCCGAATATGTCGATTTTGTATGGCCTCACATTCAGAGATACTGTGAGGACAGTTTTGTTCTTAGAACAACTGAAGTGCATAAATACCACATAGACTGTGTGAAAAAAGACAGAGAGTGCTGCTTTGTACGGTGTCTATGGTAATTGTACATTTGATGCACTGCCTTACTTTGATGTGACAAAATGTCTTCCCCCAGATGTAATGCATGACTTGCTGGAGGGAGTTATGCCTCTGGTGATGAAGCTGGTCATTTGTAAAGCTCATAATGAAAAGCACATAACCATACATGAAATCAATGATGAGCTGAAAAATTTAAACATCGGGAAGAATGACAGACCAAACAAACCAGTGCCACTGACTGAAAAAATTCTTCGAAATTCTAACATAGTTGGATCAGCCAGTCAAAAATGGTGCTTATTCAGGCTCTTGCCTTTTTTAATGGCTCACCATATTCCACCTGGTAGTCCATACTGGCACTAGTTCTTACTATGTTCAGAAATCGTGGATATCATAATGGCTACAAAAGTGAGAAAAGATGAGCTTGCTCATTTAAAATTGCTGATTCAAGAATTCCTTGATAAGACTACTGAAGTCTTTGGAGATGTTTTAACACCAAAGTGTCACTACTTGATTCACTATCCTAGACTGATATTGATATACGGTCCTCTTCGCCCTTTGTGGTGTATGAGGTATGAAAGCAAGCATCAATATTTCAAAAATATAGCCAGCAAATGCAGGAACTTTGTAAACATAACTGCGACTCTCAGCAACCGTCATCAAATGAAACAATGCTGGAGTTTTCTTCAGATAGGTTCCTAGGTGACTTTGAAAATGCGCTCAGCAAAAGCATTTGTGTACCATTTTCATGTCTGCCAGGTGATTTACAGAATGCTCTGCAATTAAACAAAAGTTTTAAAGATGTGCAGTTTCAGGATAAAGTGCTTCAGCGTGTGTCTGCTATATCTGTCAGTGGTGTCAAATATGCCCTTGAGGATGTTTTTGTAGTAGGCCATGTACACACTGAAGCCATCCCTTTGTTCTTGAAAGTCAAGTACATTCTGAACGTTGACACTTTTTGGGTGTTGTGTGGGAAACTGTTATTTCCTTGCTCTTATGACAGTCATTTCCATGCTTACCAAGTGACAGTTGACAGTGACTGGATTCTGCTCAATCCAGGAAATGAGATAGACTATCAAGCTCTAGACACATATTTAGTTGATGATAGATTGTTTGTTTCCTTGAGGTATTCTGTGTAAATATGTTGATGTGATGGTTTAAGACTTTGACATGTATTTATTTTATGTGACAATATATATTCACAATGAAATTTTTATCATCTTTTAATGAAAATAAACAGTCACAAAGCAAATATTGTGGACAATTGAGGTACATTTTTGTCTCTTTAAAGTCCAGAATAGGTTGTCACTGGGGGGGTACCCTTTTAAGTATCCAATTGTACCCTTTTCAATGGGAACATTTCTGTACTATAGTTTAAAGGTACATTTATGTCTTGCAGGGTACATAATTGTACTTTAACTAGTACAACTTGATAAGGTACAGAAATGGACCAGGACTGAAGGGTACAGAAATGTCTTTCAAAAAGGTACACCCCCAGCGACAAGCATTTGTACCCTTTTAGGTACACGCTGGTACCTCTATTTTTGAGTGTGTATCCATGCCTCGGGGGTGCCGAAAACAAGCGAGCATTGCCCGTTTAAAATGTCTCTGTCGTCGTGCACGCCCAGCTGCATCGCCGTTAAATCCATTTTAGCAGCTTCCTTAATTTGGTCCTCCATTAATGCGAGTAGTGGCGAAATACCTTGATAGCATTGTTAATGTGGTCTGTAGGATCTGTAGCGGTCGGCATTGTTGCTATCCTCACTAGTTACCCACCAGCAGACAGCTTGATATCAGCGTGGCGCTGATTGGCTAATTGCTAGACCCGCCTCCACCACCGGCGTTCATTGGTCCTTCCATCTTTTGGACGAGATAAATAGCAAATTCATTGCAGTATGCCAGACCAGAGATGCAAGCCTACTCAGTTGAGTGGGCGGGGTCTATGGTCTGGAACCAGGCTAGTGGTAGTTAGGAGTGTGGTTCCAAATCCAACCAAGGGGAGGAAGTGGAACCCAAGATCGGCAGTTCAGGAGGCAGAGGCAGCTCTTAGGCATGAAGAGATTGTAGGTAATGTTCAGTTTGGCCGGGGAGGCCTGGGGCTTGGCTCAGGCAAACCAGTATCGAAAAAAGCAGGTCCCAAAAATAAAAGAAAGCTGGTTGTAGAACAGATACGTAGACAGGAGGAGATATTAAGGGGTGCAAAGGTAGTGGCCCAGGCTAAACAGGGACAGTGGTTGAATTGGGAAAGTGTAGAGAAGAGGAAGCTTAGTTGGAGGGACCTGTAGAGTATGGAGGAAAATCATATTAGATTCCTGGTAGGGGCTACATACGATGTGTTACCAACCCCCCAGAACCTAAAACTGTGGGTAAATGGGGACCCATCATGCCCATTGTGTTCAGGTACCGCAACCTGCAAGCATATTTTGTCAGGCTGTAAAGTTAGCTTGTCACATGGCAGATATACATGGCGACATAACCAGGTGTGGAGACAGAGAAGACAGGTAAATTCAGAAGGTGTTAAGGATAGGAGTTTAGCAATTCAGTTTGTCCATGAGGGGGAGAAATACAGAAGGGATAAGTTAGTAAGGAGGCAAGGGTGTGGCCGCCTAGAAGGTGCTTGTGATTGTGATAAAATTGATTGATTGATTGATTGATTGAAATGCAAGTAGATTTAGGGGGAAAGCTTGTTGTTCCCCAGGAAATAGTTTGTACCAAGCAGAGGCCTGACATAGTGTTGTGGTCAGTGAGTCAACAGATTTCACTGAGCTAACAGTTCCTTGGGAAGACTCAGTGGAAGAAGCCTATGAAAGAAAAAGCTTAGGTATGCAGACTTAGGAGCAGAAGCTGAGCAGCGAGGATGGAAAACTAGGATTTGTCCAGTGGAACTGGGGTGTAGGGGATTCATAGCAAGATCAGCTGTCTCCCGCCTGGGGGAACTTGGAGTGCGGGGACAGAGTTTGAGGAAGACAGTGAAGGAAATGTCAGATGAAGCAGCCAGAGCTAGTCAGTGGATCTGGATGAGAAAAAATAATGTCAGTTGGAGGCCAGCAAGGGGAACTACTAAGCAGGGTACATAACTTCTTGAGATCAGGTGGAGAGATCCACCAATCAGTCCTCTCAGGAGAAAATCCAGGAAGAGGAAGGTTATTTAAGTGTGGGAGTGGCCTATTTGAATCCCTTTTCTTTGAGACCATGCTGCAAGGTGAGTGTGTTTGCTGATCCTGTGAGTTTATCTATCTCCTTTAACTTTAGCTTATATTGATGTTATGCTATGTAGCATGTGAAACAGAGTATAGTGAATGTGCTAGTATGAGCACTGTCTCTACCTGGAGCTCGCATGTACAGACCCTGAGGGTGCTGAAGGTGGCAGTGCTGTTTGGGCTGAGAAAGCAATGCGTAAGTAAGGTAAAGGAGGTTATTGGATGGGTGCGGGGAGCAGTGAGACCTGGCATTAGGGGAGTGTCTCTGGGACACCAGAGATCACTGTCTAGCCTCCTGGAGGTGTCGTGGGACCAACTAGACGGAACACTGGTAAAAGGAGGTTCCCACCCGATGACTCCAAAGACATGTTTTTTTGAATGAATCTGCTAATTTACAAAATGTGAAATACGGTAAAATCAATAGACTTTTTTGGAGTAGGAATATATCAGCATCAGATTTGGTGTACAACCCTGTGGGACTGACATACAAAATCCTACTTTAATTTTTCCTACAAAGAAATAGAAATTGCTTGAGTTATCTTTGAGCAATTCTGGTTAAACTCAGTAAACACATCCTGCACTCAATCCTGAATGTGCCCACCAGGTTTTACTCATATCTGATAAAGGGGGATATTAAGGTGAGATTTTGAGTGTGATATTTTTGATGAAACAAGTGTATGATTGGTCTCACTCCACCTTCATGAACAATGAACAATGCTGAAGTGATTTCCGTTAGCTTTGTGAGCCTAAAACCCACTTATTGCCACTTGCAGACGTGATTTGGGAAACTGAGCTGCTTCCCTCTGTTGGCTGGGAAAGGGCTTGATCCCTGGATTGCAACTTGCAGCAACTTTTATTATTATTATTATTATTTGTTGCCACCCTAACTCTAATTGCTGTGAGCTTCAAATGTTTTCCAAGAAATATGACTCAAATCAGCCACATGGTGATGCTGTAATTAACTCTGACAGGCCACGCCCTGTGAGTCTGACTGATTTACAATTTTACAAACCTATATCTCAATGTCCTCTATAAAAAAAAAAGTATTTTGGACAATTCAGGCTACCATGATGAATTGTTTGCTAATTTGCATCATATGAAAAACTAATATGTATTGACTTTTTTTGGATTTTGACTCTATCAACACCTAATATGGTATGCAGCTTTGAAGCACTGATATACAGAATCCGAGCAAGATTATTCAGAAAACATGGCTGCCATCAACAACAACAAATTAAATAAAAATTGCCAAGAGCGGGCTAAGAAAGAAATAGGCCAAATCTCAAGTTGTCTTGGAGCACTCCTGATAAAACTCAGCAGAGTTCTGATATGATAGAATTTTCCCTCTGATTACCATCTTACCTGTTTCCCATAGTAGTGTTGGAGAGGTATCTAGAGAGTCCTTCATTTCCAAAAAAGTTAACCAACTCCTCCCTGATTGAGCCATCAAACTTGTGCATACTTTCAGCAACAGAAACCATTCAGATGTCCAAAGGTTAAGCTCATCAAGGACATTTATGCTTGTATTCAACTTTTTAATACTTTTTTAAAAGTATGAAACATTTTTATCTTTCAACCTTTTCAGTTAATTTCAATTTTCCACCTTTGACACTATCATAGCTTATTTTCGACCTAAATGTGTTTCAGCTCTAAGCATCTTTCAGTAATGAGTTCAGCTTCAATTTCTGCCAGATTTTAAGATCTTCACACAATTTGTTAAGTATTTCTGCATTTTCAGCAATGCTTTTGGATTCATTTCAGCAGTCAGCATAGTCGGGCTGTTGACAGGTTTTGATCCTCTGAAGTTAACCTTTTCCAGAGAAGGTTTGCTTTGCAGCATAGATTGCCATGATAATCTACCCGGGTTAAGGATGAAAATCTGAGTTAAGGTCACAGATAGCTGGCTTGACCCACTAAGCTTGCTGATACATAAAACTGAAAAAATGTCAAACATAAAAGCATCAAGACAAAAACATGAGTATTGTGGAAGAGGTGTGCAGTAACTCACAGTGGCTGCAGCACGGCCAAAGCGAATGACACTCAAGTCATTGAGGTCCAGCTGTCTGCCGTAGATGTAAAACCCAGATGTGGCGAACACTGCTGTGGCCAGAGAGGAGATTTTGAGGAGATGACCAGCCATCAGAGGCACTATGGGAGGAAGAATGAACATAAGGGATTAAGTCCTCACGAACTGCTACTTCACACAGTCACAGAGTTTATGAAAAAATTGTAATTTGCAGAAAATATGCAAAGGCAAGTAAGAAAGTATAGAAATGTTGGACCAGTTAGTTTCAGAGCACAATCATGGGCTCATCTTTGGTTATCACAATTCATACAGACCTGGGCCCTATTTCAGAAAGCAGGCTCAATAAACTCTGAGCCTAATCCCGATCTCTGGGTTGACTGAGCTTGAGCTGAGAAACTCTGAGTTTTCGGTTCCAGAACAGCTGATCAGAATCAGTTCAATTAACTCTGAGTATGTTTAGTCTGAGGGAAGCGTGTTCACGGCGAGCACCAAAAGACATCATCAGTAGAGTGCAGATTACATGATTTTCAGTGGCAGAAAGCAGAAAGTCACTTGTTTCATCCCAACTGAATCGGAGATTTTAATGACTGAAGGAAGACATGAAAAAAAATCTATTACATCAGCTAAAGCTAAACAATGTGAGGTGTGATGGGAAAAGATCACAGAGTGTGTTAATAGGTAATGTGAAGTGACGTTATGTATTGTGATGAATTAATGTGTCTACAGAAAATATAGAAACATTTTTATATCTCAACTGTGCTTGTGATTGGGAAATGCAAGTAGATTTAGGGGGAAAGCTTGTTGTTCCCCAGGAAATAGTTTGTACCAAGCAGAGGCCTGACATAGTGTTGTGGTCAGTGAGTCAACAGATAGTTTATTTCACTGAGCTAACAGTTCCTTGGGAAGACTCAGTGGAAGAAGCCTATGAAAGAAAAAAGCTTAGGTATGCAGACTTAGGAGCAGAAGCTGAGCAGCGAGGATGGAAAACTAGGATTTGTCCAGTGGAACTGGGGTGTAGGGGATTCATAGCAAGATCAGCTGTCTCCCTCCTGGGGGAACTTGGAGTGCAGGGACAGAGTTTGAGGAAGACAGTGAAGAAAATGTCAGATGAAGCAGCCAGAGCTAGTCAGTGGATCTGGATGAGAAAAAATAATGTCAGTTGGGGGCCAGCAGGGGGAACTACTAAGCAGGGTACATAACTCCTTGAGATCAGGTGGTGAGATCTACCAATCAGTCCTCTCAGGAGAAAATCCAGGAAGAGGAAGGTTATTTAAGTGTGGGAGTGGCCTATTTGAATCCCTTTTCTTTGAGACCATGCTGCAAGGTGAGTGTGTTTGCTGATCCAAATTACACCGCGGAATATTTGAATATATGTAAAGTATTCATGAATCATTGCATAATGTATCTATGTAGATTCATTTCTTGTTAACACTGACAAACCTGCAGTTCTGTGGAATTCCTCTTTTTTTGCAGGCTTAGAGTTTGGTAAAGTTGGACATATATTCACAGATTCCAACTTAGCGGGTCTTCACAAGATGTTGAAGCACATACAACACTACGTTCTTACCTTGGTAAGGTAGACAACAAGCTATGTTAATTTCAGAATCATCAGAACAAGCCGTCTTTTGCAGTGTAGTGCCCCCAAAATCTCTTCACACTTTAATGATCTCCTGCTGGTCATACTTCAACACTCACTTTGGAAGAATATGCTTTGTCATAATTTTGCTGATTTTTTTACTGGGAAAATTATTCAATAGTTTCAGTGTTATGCAGGGTAGTGTCCCCAAAAATCACTTCTTTATTGGTCTCCCGCTGATCATACTACAGCAATCAATTTAGAGGAATATGCTTTGTCATAATTTCGCTGAATTATTTTGGGAAAATTATTCAATAGATTCAATACTATGCAGTGTAGTCTCCCAAGAATCACTTCACATTTTATTAGTCTCCTGCTGATCATACTACAACACTTAATTTGGAGGAACATGCTTTGCCCTAATTTTTGCTGAATTGATTTGGGGAAAATTATTCAGTAGATTCAATACTATGCAGTGTAGTCTCCCCAGAATCGCTTCACTCATTAATGGTCTCCTGCTGATCATACTACAACACTCAATGTGGAGGAATATGCTTTGTCTTAATTTTGCTGAATTGTTTTGGAGAAAATTGCTCAATAGTTTCAATGCTACGCAGTGTAGTGTCCCCCAAAATCACTTTACACTTTAATGTTATCCTGCTGATTATACTGCAATGCCCACTTTGGAGGAATATGCTTTCTTCATAATTCTGTTGAATTTTTATTAGAAAAAATATTCAATAGATTTGATACTATGTAGTGTAGTCTCCCCAAAATCACTTCACACATTAAGGATCTCCTGCTGATCATACTACAACACTCACTTTAAAAGAATATGCTTTGTCATAATTTTGCTGATTTTTTATTGCGAAAATTATTCAGTAGATTCAATACTGTGCAGTGTAATGTCCCCCAAATATTCACAGATTCGGACTTCACGGGTCAATAACTCATAAAGGAGATGTTGTTGAAGCACATACAACATTACTTTCTTACCTTGGTAAAGTAGACAACAAGCTACAACGTTAATTTCATCAGAACAAGCCGTCTTTTGAGCTCGGCCAATAACATTGATCTCTATGTACAACCGATTGTGAAACAAATGCCCAAGAGCCGTCTACAAAATGCAACACCAAAAAGAGATGTAACAAAATTATTCAATAATGTCAGTACTATGCAGTGTAGCGTCCCCAAAATCACTCCACACATTAATGGTCTCCTGCTAATCATCCTGCAACATACATTTTGGGGAAATAAGCTTTCTCATAATTTTCCTGAATTTTTATTTGGAAAATTATTCAATATATTCAATACTGTGCGGTGTAGTCTCCCCAAAATTACTTCACACATTAAGGGTCTCCTGCTGATCATACTACAACACTCACTTTGGAAGAATATGCTTTGTCATAATTTTGCTGAATTTTTATTTGGAAAATTATTCAATATATTCAATACTGTGCAGTATAGTCTCCCCAAAATCACTACACACATTAAGGGTCTCCTGCTGATCATACTACAACACTCAATTTGGAGGAATATGCTTTTTCATAATTTTTCTGAATTGTTTTGTAGAAAATTATTCAGTAGATTAAATGCTATGCAGTGTAGTCTCCCCCAAATCGCTTCACACTTTAATGGTCTCCTGCTGATCATACTACAACACTAATTGCAAACATCAAGAGACCATAACTGCTAAGTGAAAACACCTATCTTTTAAAGGTTTTTATTCATTTTTAATTGTTTTTAAGCAGAATATTTATGGCAACAATTACAGAAAGTCCTTTTTCCACAACCCATTACATTTTCTAGTTTAGAAGCTCTACCCAGTGGACAGTAGTGGAAAACAGGGGTTCAGTCAGAGCGGTTTTTTGGTGCATTCCCAAAATAAACGTTGCATAATATTTTAGAAATTATGTATGAATGTGGATGAGTCAATGGAATTTCTTGCAATAATGAAAATGTCCGCCTGGCACAAGCCACATGTTTTGGACAACTGTGAAGTGACAGAATGTCCCACCATCATGGTTCTTATATTGCCAGATTCCAGAGAGTCTCCCCTCTTCATATATGGTAGAATATGTCTACTTCCAACTTGCTATGGTGAGATACATGGAAAAATGTAAGAATTTAGTAACAAAGATTTATTTATTTATTTTTAATTGATATAAAAATTAATATAAAATACAGGCACACAGAAGGACATGTAATGATGGCAAATCTGGATAGCCCAGATTGACATCAACAATGCCTGGGCAGAAGTATGGATTTTCCTCTTCATTTGCGGTCTTGTCATCTTCTTTTTCAATCTCTCCCTGCACCTCATCAAAGACCTTCTTGAACTCATATGTGAAAGAAGATCTGCTAAAAATTGTGTGGGCATTTCTTCTCTCATCATCATGTTCCTCCTGAGCCAAGGGGCCATCCTTTTTTTTTTTCTGTCTCTGCCACGTCAGAAATCTTGCATTCTTTTGTTAGAGCCTGCATGGCCTTCATTTATCTGCATAGCATTGGTGTTGGGTTTGGAAAGCAACACATGGCACAGTACACAGAAGTTTTTCAGTGCTGTGGTCCTGAAGTAGCATTTTGCAACCTGGCAAATGCAAATGTTGCAAACTCTTTCAAACCTCTGTTTTTATCCCAATTGAGTGGGTGACAGCTTTCAGTGCGTGTACAGAGCATATGTGTGGCACTGTGGACATTTGGATATTCTTCCAAGTCATCTCTTTTTAACAAATAGCAAAAGCTCTGTCCAAGTAGCTGACAGTGCTCTCCCTGTTGAAATACAGAAGAACACTTTGGAATAGTGCCCAGCTGTCATCTGTTTCAACTTGATGTACTCTCAGTTTTGTGTACTGTGACAATTTTCGAAGGAACTGCCTTAGCCAGAATGTGATTGGTGGGACAGAATGTTCATTTGTCAGCATTTAACAGACTGGAAGGGGAGGTAAATTCTGACCACTTCCAGGAAGAGTGAGAGAGTAGTAAAGGAGTCTTTTGGTCTGACCGGGACATTGCCTGTAGCATCTAGGTATAAGGCCAGTGGGGTCTTCTTAGGTGTTGCACAACTATGCTTATTCCTGTTTCAGTATATGTAATCCAAAGGGGTCAACTTGAAAGTGTTGAATGTACTCAGGCATCTTGTGAAATTTGAAGTCACATTCCTTCATAATATTTTGGGTGAGGTGCATCTCCATGAAAACATCATCATGGATTAAAGACAAAACAGGAGAATTAAATGCGGACGGTTAAATATCAGGTCTCTATCATCTAAAGCAGTGTTAGTAAACAAATTAATATCAGATAATCATATTGATTTACTCAGCCTCACTGAAACCTGGCTGTGTCAAGATGAATATGTCAGTCTAAATGAATCCACTCCTCCCAGTCATAATAATACCTACATTCCTTGAGGAAGCGGCCGAAGAGGGGGAGTTGCAGCCATTTATAACTCTAGTCTATTAATCAGCCCTAAACCTAAACTAGATTATAATTCCTTTGAAAGCCTTGTTCTTAGTCTTTTACATCCGACCTGGAAAACCTCGCAGCCACTTTTATTTGTTATAGTGTACCGTACTCCTGGCCCATATTCTGAATTTGTATCTGAATTCTCTGGGTTTTTATCCAGTTTAGTTCTTAAATCAGATAAAGTTATTATTGTAGGTGATTTTAACATTCATGTTCACTACTGCGTTTATCTCATTATTAGACTCCATTGGCTTCAGTGAGGGTGTACATAAACCCACTCACTGTTAACCATACCCTCAATCTAGTTCTGACGTATGGAATTGAAATTGATAACCTAACAGTCTTTCCACAGAATCCCTCTCTATCAGATCATTATTTAATAACTTTTGATTTCTTTTTACTCGATTACACGCCACTCAGCAACGGTTACTATACTAGATGTTTATCAGATAGTGCTGTTGCAAAATTTAAGGAAAGATTCCATTGACGTTAAATTTAATACCATGTCCCTCTGTAACAGAGGTTTCCCGTGCCGACTTTAAACTTATCTTGTCGATAGCGCTGCAGGCGCACTGCGAACAACACTCGACTCTGTAGCACTTCTTAAAAAGAAGTTAACAAAGCAAAGAAAGTTCGCTCCTCGGTACAACTCTCAAACCCAAAAGCTGGTAGCTTTGTCACCTTCTACCTATGCCAATCCTCAATGCCTATGTGCAGTTTCACATATATTGACCACGTCAGTGACTAGAAAAACGTGGGACAGACAGAATGACCGACTGACAGAATGACACACTGACAGTTTCCGTGATTATGTACAGCATACCATACCATGACTTAGTCATACCAAAAATTAGAAGAAAAAAAAACAAAAACATTCGGCCACAGGGGGGAGCCACAGCGATCAGTCGCATTTTAGCCATTTTTAAGCATTTTTCTGTTGTTATAGCACCACCCAGTTGCCAATTAGAGTTAAATTTCTCCAGTCACCTTGAGGCGTCCTGTTCTACATATCTACCAAGTTTAGTAAAAATCGATATGGCAGTTAGGCCTAGATAAGAAATTAGCTCTCTAGCGCCCCCACTTTGTTTGATCAGGTCAATAATGGAGGGGTCCCCTCAGATTATGTGTGGTCATATCCCTACAAAGGTGCGTGGTGATCGGTGAAACCCTTAAGATGTTATACACCTTTATGTGATGAGCCACGCCCTCCGCAATATTCATTGCCTTATAGAAGCTCAGTTTTAGCAAATTTTCCAACTTTTGCCAAGAGGGAACTTTAGATATTGGTCCCTAGATCATGTTCACAGAGTTTCATGCAGATCAGTCAAACTTCCTAGGAAGAGATCGATTTTAAGTGTTTTTTCAAAAAATTCAAAATGGCGGAAAATCTATATAACCGGAAGTTATGGGTTCTTGAAGCAAATTTGTTCCTCATGAGGAGAGGCATCTGTGTGCAAAGTTTCATGTCTCTACGACATACGAGGCATGAGATATGCCCATTCAAAGTTTGCAATTTCAAGCGATTGCTATAGCGCCCCCCTTTGACCAATTGGTGTTATATTGCATCCTCCCATGACCCTCTACCACTGTGCCAAATTTCACATGGATTGACCAAGTCATTGAGGAGAAAAATGTGGAACAGACACACCCACAGACAGAGTTTTCGTTATTATATAGTAAGATATCGTGAAAATTTGAAAGGAATTGGCAATTAACAAAACTGGAAGAATCTCGTTTAGTCTGGGAACAAAGTCTCAAAACATTTAAGAGGGGCCTCCGCAATGCCAGAGCAAACTATTACTCAGCATTAATAGAAGAAAATAAGAACTCCAGGTTTCTTTTCAGCACTGTAGCCAGGCTGACTGAGAGTCACAGCTCTATTGAGCCTTGTATTCCTTTAGCCCTTAGCAGTAATGATTTTATGAGCTTTTTTAATGACAAAATTCTAAATATCAGAGGCAAAATTCATGACCTCCTGTCCACAAACGGAACCAATCTGCCTATCTAGATAGCTTCTCCCAGATTTCTCTTCAACAATTGACCGCAATGATTTCTTCATCTAAATCATCAACGTGTCTCTTAGACCCCATCCCAACTAGGCTACTTAAGGAAGTCTTACCTTTAGTTAACACTCATATATTAGACATGATCAATATATCTTTATTAACAGGCTATGTACCACAGTCCTTTAAGGTGGCTGTAAATAAACCTCTTCTAAAAAAGCCCACCCTGGATCCTGAGGTGTTAGCCAACTATAGACTAATATCCTTTCTTTCAAAGATCCTTGAGAAAGTAGTCGCAGACCAGCTGTGTGATTTTCTCCATGATAATAATTTATTTGAAGAATTTCAGTCAGGATTTACAGTGCATCATAGCACTGAGACAGCACTAGTTAAAATCAGAAATGATCTTCTGATTGCTTCAGACAAAGGACTTGTCTCTGTACTTGTTTTATTAGATCTTAGTGCAGCACTTGACACAACTGACCATCAAATTCTGCTACAGAGACTGGAACATTTAATTGGCCTAAAAGGTTCTGCACTAAGCTGGTTTAAATCTTATTTATCTGATCATTTTCAGTTCGTTCATGTTAATGATGAATCATCTCTACATAATTAAGTTTGTTTTGGAGTTCCACAAGGTTCTGTGCTCAGAATCATCTTCCTGTTGCAGTCTGGGAGGCAGACACCATTTCCACTAGACTAGACTTAGGACTTTCCTTTTTGATTAATCTTATAGTTAGGGCTGGCTCAGGCTTGCCTTGTACCAGCCCCTAGTTAGGCTGACTTAGGCCTAGTCTGCCGGGGGACCTCCTATAATTCTCTCTCTCTCTCTCTCTCTCAATTCAATGTCAATTATAATATATTAAAAACAAAAAAAACAACGTTATAGCAACAATGGTTCTGATCAGCATTCGTGTGTTTCTCTAGTATCATGGCAGAGTGTTACATCTTGTGCAGCTAATCTTCTCCCAGACATACTTTTAACAGTTCATCGCATTTTTTCCCTGATATGATGGATCTGCTGCAGTTATCTGCTGTAGGAAAGCCTCTCTCTCAGTTTGGTGCAGGGGGCAGGAGAGAAGAAAATGGGCCTCAGTTTCTATTTCTCCTGAAGAACAGTGTTTACATACTCTTAATTCTCTGGGCTTCCATTCTTTCTTATGCCGACCTTTTATCAACCTGTAGTTGATGGTCGGTGAGTCTGTACATTGTTAATGTCCGTCTCTGTTTGGGTTTTTTATGCTGACCAGATATTGTGCTGGAGAATATTCTCTATCCAGTAAGCGATAGCATTCTAATTTATTGATGAATTTAATTTCATTCTTCCAATTGTCAATGTAAGTAATTTTGTTCTCTTTGTCTATGGATGCCAGGTGAGTTTTGGAGAGATTTTGGAGGTCTTGGATTTTGAGGTGGCAGGTTTCTCTGGTGTTTCTCAGAGGGTCTGTCTCTGGACAGAGGCTGTTGCTGAGAAAGGCTCTTTGGTGATAGGAATCAGGATCAGCTTGTGCTAAGTGAACCTGGAACTTAACTGACCTTTTGATCATGTGTAGAGAGAGAGGGAAGTGTCCCAGCTCTGCTCTACATTAATGGTTTGGACAGCTTCTGTGGACCTTGAGGATTTCCTTGCAGAATTGAAGATTAAATTTCTCTGTGGGTGTTGTGTCCCATGAGGTGTGCCTCTGGGTAATTAGAGGGCCCCACACTTCACTTCCATACATAAGTATGGGTTTGATTACACTGTTAAATAGTTTTAGCCAAATTGAAATTGGAGGATTGAATTTATATAGTGAACTTTTGATGCTATAGTAGGCCCTGCATGCCTTTTCTGTGAGGGAATTTATTTGTCAAAGCTGCTGGATACACTGATGATGATACCTAGATAATTATATTCCATTGTATGCTGAAGTGTGGTCCCTCTTACACTGAAAACATGCTTGGATTCCTGTAACCTGGCCTTTTTTGGAATACCATGACTTTGGTTTTGTCAAGGTTGATATCTACCGCCTAGTTTTGACAGGAGGTCTCCAGTAGAGAGAGGTTCTGCTGTAGACCATGTTCTGTTGAGGACAGTAGAACTAGGTCATCTGCATACATGAGGAATTTAATTTCTTTGCCTTGTAGATCTAATCCTGGGCTTGGGGACTGTTCAAGAAGATTGGCCAATTTATTGATATAAATGTTGAACAGAGTAGGAGACAGGCTGCACCCCTGATGCACCCCTTTTCCTTGTTTGAAGAACTCTGTTCTTTTCTTTCCAATTTTAACACAGCACTGGTTTTTAGAATATTTGGATGTGATTAGATCATATAATTTACCCCCAATTCCATATTGTGGAAGTTGTAAAAAAATAACCCATTGTGCCAAATTGTGTCAAAAGCCTTTTTTAGATCTACAAAACATGCAAATATTTTTCCTTTGTGTTTTTTGTGAACATGCTTTTGGATGAGTGTATGGAGAGTGTAGATGTGGTCAGATGTTTGATGTTTGGGTAAAAAGCCAATTTGGCTTCTAGACAGAATATGATGATCAGTGAGGTATGTGATTAATCTGGATTTAAGGATGCTACAGAAGAGTTTAATCAGGTTGCTGTTAACACAGATGCCCCTGTAATTGCTGGGGTTGTACTTGTCTCCATTTTTAAATATAGGAGAAATGAGACCTTTATTCCAAACAATGGGGTAATATCCAGTTGCCAACACCAGGTTGAAGTATTTTTGTTTTAAATGACTGTGTTTCAGCATCTCTGAGTTAATGCTGTCTATACCGCAGGCTTTTCCATTTTTAAGAGTTTTGAGTTTGTGCTGTATTTCTTTAATGGTGATGGGGTAGTCAAGGGCACATTGGTTGTCCTTCACTGTCCTTTCTAGTTCTTTCAGTTTGTCTATTGTTAAAATTTGGTTGGGATTCAGACCGTGACACTCTGGATTTTTATAGAGGTCATCAAAGTGATCTTTCCAGATTTTGCCATTTTGAATTGGGTTGGTCTCTGTACGTTGGTTTCTGTTGATGTTTTTCCATAATTTCCAAAAGGCGTTTTCATTTATAGCTTTTTCAATTTTGTTGAGTTCTCCCTCCATATAATGCATTTTTTTTCACATGAAGGAGTCTTTTGTATTCTTTCTGCTTGGACATATTCAAGCCGTCCCATTAGGTCACTTGGGTTCCTGTGTTTTCTGTTTGACAGTTTTCTTAGGTTTTGTCTGGATACAGCACATTCTTTATCAAACCATTGCTCTTTTTGTTTCATGCTGGAATTTTTACTTTGTGAGACTTTTAATTTAGATTCTTTTGCCAATTGAAAAAATATTGTGTTTAAGCGATGTGTGGCCAAATATATGTTTTCCCTTTCAGGCTGATACTAGGTGTTGAGAAAAGTATCCAGCATGTTGTGAATTTGAGCAGAGTCTAGTGCAGTGGTATAGGCAGCAGTGCTTTCTTCTGTCCATTTGTATTTCCTCGGCAGAGGAAACAGCCTTGGCTCAGGGTTGGATTCACAGTGGTTGACAATGACTTTTTCAGAAATAGGGTTATTTGGCTATGGTCTGAAAAGGGCTGTTGTACAGTGAATGCACTTATATATTGTGGTTCAATGTCGGTAATGGCATAATCTACAACACTACTGCCTAACACAGAGCATTGTGTGAGTCTGCCATTAACAATGTACAGACCAAGCCTTTACACATGTAGTACCTGTTTGCCAGTTTTGTTAACCATGCTGTCATAGCTTTGTCTTTGTGTGTTTATGCAAGTCTGATACAAAGGGGAATGTTTGAAGATATGTTTATTTCCTTCATAGTTAATGAAGTCTGGCTCTCTACCAGTTCTGGCATTAAGATCACCACATATTAAGATTGACCCTAAACTTTGGTAGAAGGAAATTTCCTTCTGGAGTTCCTCAAAAACCTCCTCTGCATAATAGGGGGAGTTTGAGGGTGGAATATATATTGCACATAAATAGACATCTCTGTTGTTTTCCAGAATATTTGAGTGAATTTTAATCCAAATGTAATTTGTACCTTTTTTAACTGGCGAAATGTAATCTTTATATTCTCCTTTGTACCATATGAGTAAACCACCTGAATCTCTGCCATTCTTAATATGGCTGTGTTTTACAGAGGGTATAATAAAATCTATATGATTGTTTGGACAATTCGATTTTGATTCCAAGTTTCATTCAATATGATTATATCTACATTTCTAATATTATTAAGAAATTCAGTGTTTGCTGATTTCAAACCAAAAACTGAAGAGGATAAGCCCTGAATGTTCCAGCTACTTATCGAAAAAGATGCTATTTCCTTTACCTTAACAGGATAGTGTACCACTAGAAAAATATCTGATTTACAAGCAAAATAAATGTAATGTGATGAAAAAATGTTAAATGATGATGAATTATTCAGAGTGTTGTTCTACATTCCATTAGCTCAGTAATTTAGTATAGAGTAGTGTTGCAATGTCTCTTATCTGCTTTAGACTCAGTTCAGTGGGTGAGGTGTTGAGTCTGGCGGCTACAGCAGCGTAGCTGTCTCTCTGAGCTGAAGACTGGACCTGAGTCTGAGCTGGCTGCTGCCGCCGCCGCTGCTTACATTTTTACATGTATCTCACCATAGCAAGTTGGAAAAATACATATTCTGCCATATATGAAGAAGGGAGACTCTCTGGAATCTGGTAATATAAGAACCATGATGGTGGGACATTCTGTCACTTCACAGTTGTCCAAAACATGTGGTTTGTGCCAGGCGGACATGGTTGCCAGTATTTTTTCATTATTGCAAGAAATTCCATTGACTCATTCACAAGTCAAAAATGTGTTTTATCTGAAAGAAACATGTAATATTTATATCTAAGATAATAGAAAAATAGTCAAGTGCAATGATGTCCTCCAAGATAATATTTGCCACTTTGTTTGCAGTAAACAAAGTTTGTTGTTGTTTTTCAGTTTCAGTTATATATTGGGGGCAGTGTTGCCAAGTCCGCTTATTATAAGCGACTTTGGGCTTGTTTTTCTGTAAAGTCGCTTACAAATATTGGTAGTCGCGGGGTCGCGTTTTTTTTGGGCTTGTTTCTAAAGCGTAGTTGCTTATTTGGGCTTGTTCCCAGCTCCATGATAAGTTGTCAAGCAGATATTTTCGATATGTTATTTAAACATAGGATAGTTTGTTTTGCTTGTTCCCTCTGTCCCTCCCCTTTCCCCATACACACAGGAGACAGCAAAGTTTTTTCCCACCCGCATCCTGCTTCTAATTGGCTCTGACCCTGATGGCAACGAGTACTAGCCAATCAGAGGCAGAGCAGGGTAATGTGTTTTTTTCTGGTTAGGAAAACATCAGTCCTGTAACTAAAAGAAAACAGTTAGATGAGTGCATAAAAAGCAATAATAAATAAATAATTTGTGAATTCAGGATGATATTTATTTGTGTGTGCAAATTTTAATTATCAGAGGTTTACTGTGTATATAATGTACTTGGTACATCAGTCTATATTTGATATCCCATCTGTTTTCTAATGTTAAATAATGTTAAAAGGTGGTTTAACTCCCTCTTGTGGTCACTGTCCTGAAGCTCAGGGGGGAGATAAATAAACTGTGTACCGTGGGTACATTTTTGCAAAACTGCGCACAGTTTACTTATCTGTCCACATGGATGTAAATTGATAATCTGTACCCACACTTTAAAATCCGTCCCCATGGATTGTAAAACCGTGCACACAGTTTATTTAATTTTCTCTCCCCGGAACCTAGGGGGGCTCCGTAGAAAAAGTCGCTTGTTTTGGGCTTGTTTTCACAGGCCTGGTTGCTTATTTGTCTCACGAGATCTGGCAACACTGATTAGGGGGACATTTTGGGCATTGGTAGGGGGGCACGTATCCCCCTCAATGTATATGGTGACTACTGCCCTGTCAGTATGCAAAATTAGGCTGCAGTTGTCTGGGTGCACAGGTGAAGTACACTGGTCTTGTCATACAAAGTTTGACGAGTGTCAACTGGACAATATGGAGATGTTTGCATCTTGAAAGCCGGATTACACATGTGGACAGACAGGGAGAAACACACGCAAGCCTAAGACGTGGTAAGATACGATATTCCTCACCATATGAAGTGACTGATAACAAGATGGATTGTCGGAAAGCTACGATTCCGCTGTTTCATGTGATGTGCGTGGCTTCTTGCTATGACGCACGGTCGCGGAGAAAATCAACAGAGAAAAACAGGTGTGAATTTGGACGCACTATGCGTCGTTCGGGCCCATAGGGTTAAAGGGTTTTTTGGGGGGAGTTTTTCCTTATCCACTACGAGGGTCCTAAGGACAGAGGGATGTCGTATGCTGTAAAACCCTCTGAGGCAAATTGTGATTTGTTATATTGGGCTTTATAAATAAAAATGATTGACTGATGGATTCTTTTACTTTTTCTTATCTCTGAACTAATCACTTTCAGAACATTTTTGTTGAGGCTCCGTGTTATGTTTCCTGAGATCAGTTCAGCAACTGGTGATTTGTTTAGTTTACTTTAGATGAGTTTGCTCACTCCTTTGTGTAGAGCTCTTGTGATTCTTCCTCGTCTTATATTTGCTGCTGGTCTAAATTTTCTTTGACTTGTTTTATGTGCAATTTTCCCTCTTTGTAGCACAGATATCCTAACTATGGTGTGTCCAACTAGCTTTTTATTAATCTTAAAGAAATATTTGGCTCCACAGGATGGGAATGTACAAACTGCACTGGTGTTCAAATATGGACTATTAATTTTACGGCTGTGGGAAATTTTTATATGATGGCTTTTGAAGGCAAGGGTACAACAGGGATTTTTTTTTTCCTGAAGCAGTTGTAAAGCACATTTGTCCATGGTTGCCTCCGTTTGGTTGAACCAGGCAGTGGAACAATTTTTCGCCATTTCCTCCTGTTCACCGTAATTGTGAACCTTTTCAATACTGATGGCAACTTTCTCCATTGTTTTTGGTCCCTTGCCTTTTCATCTTCATGTTGGGCTCCTCTTTGACATGACATTCTCTGTTGTTCATCTTCACTCTTGTTCTTCTCTGAGTCTTCATCTGAGACTTCATCCTGTACTTCAGCTCCTGACTGTAATATGTTCTGTTGTTTGTCTTCATCATTGTTCTTCTCAGAGTCTTCATCTGGGACTTCATCCTGTACTTCAGTCCCTGTTTCTTGTTGTGTAACCAAATCCCTCACTCCATTTCGATTATTGGTCCATATGACCCACAACAAATGATGTTTTTTCCTGTGGTCTTGACTAAAAATTGCTATAGAGAGTTCAGACCAGATTTGTGACAAAAAACCTGTAACTCTATTTGAAATGTTAGCACTCTTCATTGTTTTAACCAAAGCCTCTCTTCCACAAGCCATTGCCCATAGGTCTTTCCTTTGACCTCTAGTTTCTTTTTTAACTTTGCCCATTTTTTTAAATGGTCTCTAACCTAGGGAAAGGATGACAGTAAAAGCTGAAACCTTTTGTCAAGACAAAGTAAATAAGTTTAAGGACAGTTGGGATTTAAAGGAAATAACTAATAACTAGCCTAAATCACATTTCTTGGTTTACAAAAATCAATATCCCCTCAGGACATAGTTAGTGGTAGATTACACACATCATGTGTCTTTGTATGCTATGTATTTCTGATGTACAAAGACAAATACATTTGTTTGGAGCTTAAATTTGTAACATTTGAGTTAATTGAATATGCTGAAGATAGAAGTTTAGATATCAGAATCTGAACAGGTAACCAACACAGCAAAAACTAAGTTGGTAAGGAGAGGCCAATAAAACAAGAAATGATTACTTTCACATCAACATAAACGTGGACTGGAGAAAAAAAGTGAATCCAAATGCATTGAAAATATTGAAAGAATTCTGTTCCATCATAGTGGCTTTGCTGAAAAGACTGAGATATAATCACTGTGGAACTTAACTGAAAGGACCTAGACATTAATTGAAAGGTGCTTCTAATTGGCTAGTGAGTTATGCACCTCATGCATCCTTCATTTGATTGGTTTAAAGCAAGTGGCCATGCAGTCAGGAGATGATGTATTAATAATGATCTGAAAATACAACAGACAGTGTTTCCCCTACATTTACAGCTTTTTTTCCCTTTTTTGGGGGATAATATTCGGATTAAAGATTTGCTCGGGTTCGGTTCAGGCTTGGCCTTCTTGACATGCTGTTGTGTTGTGCTATGGCCTATTCAAGTGCCACCTGAATGCAACACAGGCTCCGTGCTGTGCTGCTGTGCGTAACAGCAGCCTTTTTATGGTCATTTACACACTGTCCATAACAATAACTATGTCGGGTAACAAACTGCATCTGCTTCGGGTCGGGTTCAGACTTAAAAGTCAGAAAGTCTGTCTGATTCGGGGAAATGTCCTAGGGGAAACACAGTGAGAATAACAAATCCCCCATATTGTGGAGAAGCATATTCCTCCAAACTGAGTGTTGTAGTATGGTCAGCAGGAGACCCTTAATGTGTGAAGTGATTTTGGGGAGACTACACTGCACAGTACTGAATCTATTGAATAATTTTCCCAATAAAAAATCAGCAAAATTATGACAAAGCATATTCCTCCAAGTTAAGTGTTGTAGTATGATCAGCCAGAGACCATTAAAGTGTGACATGATTTGGGGGGACACTACACTGCATAGCATTGAAACTATTGAATAATTTTCTCCAAAACAATTCAGCGAAATTATGACAAAGCATATTCCTCCAAACTGAGTGTTGTAGTATGATCAGCAGGAGACCCTTACTGTGTGAAGTGATTTTGCGGAGACTACACTGCATAGTATCAAATCTATTGAATATTTTTCTAATAAAAATTCAACAAAATTATGAAGAAAGCATATTCCTCCAAAGTGGGCACTGCAGTGTGATCAGCAGGATATCATTAAAGTGTGAAGTGATTTTGGGGGACACTACACTGCATAGCATTGAAACTATTGAGCAATTTTCTCCAAAACAATTCAGCAAAATTAAGACATAGCATATTCCTCCAAAATGAGTGTTGTAGTATGATCAGCAGGAGACCCTTAATGATCATTAAAGTGTGACGTGATTTTGGGGGACACTACACTGCATAGTATTGAAACAGTTGAATATTTTGGTAACAAGGTGTCTACATAAGGGTAGTCTCTATATACAGACCCTACATTCAGTGAATGTAGAGTCTGTAGGCAAACCCCGGAGATCTTGCCTTCGGAAGAAGAGCGGAAGAGCCCTGGTTTCAGGTTGTAGGCTGTTTGTAGTCCGCGTGATATTGATCAATCACGTTTGAGCCGGCTGCAGTTGTTGCCAGGTTAAAAGGTGCGGTGAACTAACGAGGCGGAACATAATTGGTGTCACTGCAAACTCTGAATCCATCGCAGTGGTTCAGCATATTTACTTATATATATGAACGGAAGTCGGAAACGGAAATTCGCCTCCTCCGCCCAAATCAAACCGGAATGCCAAAAAATCAGCGGTCTGCCTCAGAGGCTGTATCGCCGTCTGCCGGAAGTCAGACGCTGAATACAGCCGATGGGTTCCTAGAATGACATAAGGGTGACATGACACTGTCATGAACTTGTCATAAACATTATGTACACGTCATAAACGTTTATGACTGCTGTCATTGTCATTCGGTTATTGTAATGACAAGTTGACATTGTTTGGGTTGTCTTGATTATGACAACTTGACATTAATTTAAGTGACATTACCAGAAGATGTCTTTGTCATGACAACTTGACATTAATTAAAGTGACATTAGCAGAAGCTGTCTTTGTCATGACAACTTGACATTAAATTTGTTTGGGATGTCCTTATTATGACAACTTGACATTAACCAGGATGACATTACCAGAAGATGTCTTTGTCATGACAACTTGATATTAACAAAAAAATCCACCTCTTTTTGTGTTTATGACAAGATGACATGATTATTATAATTAGATGTCCAAGGTTACAGACCAATTCTAAAAGTCGGTCAGATAGATGTCTGGCAGGATACGACACAAAACTGGCTGTCATGACCAGTGCTGGGGGTAATGTGTTACAAAGTAGAGTAACAAAGTAACTTGTTACTGTAATCAGATTACATTTGTCTGTAACGCAGTAATGTAATGCATTACTGTTGATAACTTCAGTAACTGCATTACAGTAACTAATAAAAAAAATTATCGCGTTACTTGCATTACTTTAAATTCTTCAACTATCTGCATAACAGGAGGACAGAAATCAAAACAAACGTCCCCTTTAATGCGTGCTCACACAACACTTGTCTGACCTCACTCACGTGACCTGACTGTGACTTTGGCTGGAGTTCATGGAGGAGGAGATGGAGCAGAAAATGGCAGAGCCGCTCAAGACGTCTTTCGAGGGGTGGAGATATGCACACTACTTCGAATTCATTGCGCGAAAGGAGAAGAATGTGACGGTAAAGTGTAAACTGTGCCCAGGCCAAAAACAACTCTCCACCGCTGCAAACATGACATCAAATCTTTCCAAGCACCTGCAAAGGTAACATGCTAACATAAAGCTAGTAGCTAAAGACCCGCGGACCCTGAGTGATGCTGAAGATAAGTTGACACCAGCCAAGCAGCCAAGGCTTGTACCAGCATACATCGTGGAGGAAATGTTGCTTGTTTCAACAGTGGAATCGCCGTCTTTCCGAAACATACTGAGCGAAATACAGGTAACGAGGAGCGGACGGCCGCCATCAGACAGGAAAACTTTTGCAAGCTACCTGGACCAGTGTTATGTGGAGATAGAAACTGAGTTAAAGAAAACACTTGAGAGCTTAGAGTACGTGTCAACTATCGCTGACATTTGGACTAGCCACAATAAAAGGTGAAGATCAAGATGTGGTGTTCAAAGATGTTGAAGGAGTGCTCCCCAGCAGCACCGACCCAGAGGGACAGTTTTCTCTACCCCCTCACTTGAGATGTGCATCGCACACACTGAACTTGATTTCTAGTAATGATGTTGACAAATGGCTGACAGCGAACCCTGAGTCCAAATCAGTGTACAGAAGTGCAACTGGGAAGTGCTCTGCCCTCTGGACTAAGACCAGCCGTTCTACTGTGGCCTCTGAGGCCTCAGAGTTGAACTCCCTCTTCAGTCGACTACGAATTAAAGCCTTCACTGAACGGTTGTATTAGTTCCTTAAGGAATACTGCACAGTCATGCAACCACTTACTGTTGCTTTGGACTTGCAAGGTGAAGATAACTGCTACTATGGTAGTCTCCTGCCAACGCTGGAGATTTTGATGTCAGAGACACTGGCACTGCAAAACGGGCTCTCCCGGATGACAGCGGGTCTGCCTAATGCCATATTACAGGTAGGTCTGTTTTATAATTTTAAATCTGAAAGCCAAATACATTGTTTTATTTTTTAAATTTTATTTTGCTCTATTTTTTTTTTTTGTAGTGAATCCGCAGATATGTTACAGTACCTCATTAACTCACATGATGCTTCCCGCTGAGCTATGCAGCGCAAATTACACAGTACATAGCCAAGCTCATCAAATCGTTCTATATTGCATTCACAGACCATCAAGACACGATTTGGGTCGGTGTTGGACAGCAAAGATGCTCTTCTTGCAGCTGTCACACTGCCAAAATTTAAAGTGCTGTGGCTGAAAGAAGAGGAGAGGAGAGGAGAGGAGAGATGCTTTAAGGACACTGCTGACCACTGAATGCCGTGCATCCCCCCTCGATGAGCAAGATGTACATACACCACAGATCCCCACCTCCAGCAGTCATTAACTGTTTTGACTATTTGAAGTTGGAGTTGGAGATTCTGAACCGTTTCCCCACAATAAAGACTATATGTATGAAATTCAACACAGTGACACCCTCTAGCGCACCGGTGGAGAGGCTCTTTAGCCTGGGCAGTCTTGTGCTGCCTCCGAGGAGGAACAGGTTGTCTGACAAACAATTTGAGAGACTCCTCCTCATGAGGTATAACCACTTGTTTGATAAGCATGTCCAGTTAGATGGAAAAATGTGCTGTAAAGCCCTAGTTTGGTGAGTGAGCTACAGTGAGTTGAGTGTGTTTGGCCTGTTAAATGCACAGTTCAAATTACATTTCATATGCAACGTTGTTTTCCTTTGAAATTTTATCATTGTCTGATATGATGATGAAGGCCAGTATCTTATTTTATTTATTGATATTAATTTGAACAAATTCATGTTTGCATTAGATGTTTGGAAGGACAACCTCTTTTAAGTTATGTTGTTGTATTGTAAAGAAATTCAGTTTGATGATGCTTATCTCATGGCCTCAAAATAGAAATAGACATTTAATGATGATAAAATTTTCTAATTAAAGTTTTAATCATTATTTTATCTTGAGACATTTCGCATACTGCCAGTACTGTAGCCTTGTTCTTGACCCATTTTTCTGTGTTTGGGCTGATTTTCCCAACTTTGCTGTCGGCTTTGTAGTATTAAAGAGCATAAAAGAGAGATCTTGTACACACAAGATCTCCATATTAGAATCAGGATTTGTGCTGATCTGGGCACATTTTGATTTGTCATTAAGATATCATGATCATCATCTTAATGACAAATCAAAATGATACCACTTTACTTAAGGTCAAAGAATTAACTCATCACACTGTCATAATGGTGTCATGATCAGTGTTGGGCCATTTTGATTTGTCATCAAGTTTTGTGTCATCTCCTGCCAGACATCGATCTGACCGAGAGTTTTCGAATCGGTCTGAAACCTTGGACATCTAATTATAGTAATCATTATGTCACCTTGTCATATACAAAAAAAGAGGTGCTTTGTTTTTTTGTTAACGTAAAGTTGTCATGACAAAGACATCTTCTGGTAATGTCATCCTGGTTAATGTCAAGTTGTCATAATAAGGACATCCCAAACAAATTTAATGTCAAGTTGTCATGACAAAGACATCTTCTGGTAATGTCATCCTGGTTAATGTCAAGTTGTCATAATAAGGACATCCCAAACAAATTTAATGTCAAGTTGTCATGACAAAGACAGCTTCTGCTAATGTCACTTTAATTAATGTCAAGTTGTCAGAATCAAGACAACCCAAACAATGTCAACTTGTCATTACAATAACCAAATGACACTTAATGACAGCAGTCATAAACGTTTATGACATGTACATAATGTTTGACAAGTTCATGACAGTGTCATGTCATAGTTATGACAGTGTCATGTCACCCTTATGTAGACACCTTCAAATAAAGTGTTACCATTTTTTTTAAAATAAAAATTCAATTCAACAAAATTATGAAGAAAGCATATTCCTCCAAATTGAGTGTTGCAGTATGATCAGCAGGAGACCCTTAATGTGTGAAGTGCTTTTGGGGAGACTACACTGCACAGTATTGAATTTACTGAATAATTTTCCAAAAGAAAATCCATTACATACATACATTGTACCATTATGTATGGAATAAAGCAGTTCCCAAAGATAAAAGAAAGCTGGTTGTGGAACAGATATGTAGACAGGAGGAGAAATTAAGGGGTTCAAAGGTAGGGACCCAGGCTAAGCGGGGACAGTGGTTGAATTCATTCAAATAAACACAAGAAGAATTACATCCTGGAACTGCAGAGGGCTACAAAAAACAAAAAAGGTCAAACAAGTTATGAACAGGATTAAAATATTACAGTCTAATATAGTTTTCCTTCAAGAAACCCACCTAACACATGAAGATGAGCTTAAAGTAAGGAGGAGGTGGAAGGGTAAAATTCTGTCAGCTCCCTTTACCTCTCAGGCAAGGGGTGTCATGATTTTGATTCATGATTCTCTTCCACTACAAATTCATAAAGTTATCAAAGACAAAGCAGGGCGATACTTGATTATTCAGGGAAGAATTCTTAGGGAACAATTAATTCTGATAAATATCTATGCTCCAAATACAGACGAACCCAAGTTTTTCCAAAACCTATTTCTTACCATTGCTTCTTTACCTGGTGCTTGTATTATGGCAGGTGATTTTAATTGCACCTTAGATCCACGGAAGGACAAAAGTTCAGGAGTGGACCAGTCACATCCGAGAAGCAGGGGTGTAATTCATTATTTCATGAAAGAAATGAGTCTAATTGATGTTTGGAGGGAAGATAATCCCAATGGGAAAAAATATTCATGTTACTCCGGTACACATCAGTCATATTCCCGCATAGATTTCTTTCTGGTTTCAGCACTACTAAAATATAAAATAAAGGAGGTCTCCTATGACGCCAAACTCCTGTCAGACCACGCTCCAAATTCTTTAGTCTATTATGATCCCAAATTGACTAGTGATATTCCCAAGTGGAGATTTAAAATAAAATGGTTAGCAGATACTGGCTTTGTTACTTTTCTAGATGAACAGATTAAGTACTATTTTGAAACAAATACAATAGAAACCTCAGTAAGTATCAGATGGGAAGCGTTTAAGGCCTTTATTAGTGGACAAATAATTAACATTACTAGCTCTAAAGCCAAAGAAACCTACAAGAAAACAAAATCATTAGAAACAGAAATAAAGAAATCAGAAGACGAATACTACCAGTCAGGTTCTCAAGATGCCCATCAAAGATTACTTCTGTTAAGAACACAATATAATGAAATATCTACAACAAGAGCTTTATCAAGCTTATTACGACTTAAACAGACATTCTACGATCAAGGAGAAAAGCCTGGCAGAGTGCTGGCATGGCGTATCAAACAACTTCAGAATGAAAGACTTATAACCTCACTACAAAACGATAATAACGAAAATATTGTCGACCCACTTGAAATAAATGAAAACTTCAAAAATTTTTACAAAAAGCTTTATAGCTCAGAAATAGATCCAAA
The DNA here is from genome assembly GCF_041903045.1 of Epinephelus lanceolatus. Classification (NCBI taxonomy): domain Eukaryota; kingdom Metazoa; phylum Chordata; class Actinopteri; order Perciformes; family Serranidae; genus Epinephelus; species Epinephelus lanceolatus. The sequence goes on from NC_135748.1 coordinate 1,502,723, forward strand.
TATATCTGACATGAGTCATTTTCTGGACAACATCAACATTCCCAAGATATCAGAAGTAATTAAGGGAGAACTAGAGAAAGATATAACTTTAGTGGAACTATCTGTAGCCATTGACAGTATCAAAGGAGGGAAAACCCCTGGGCCAGACGGGATACCCATTGAAGTTTACAAAATGTTCAAGCATAGACTGATGCCACCATTATTAGAAATGTTTAAGGAATCTTTTCACAATGGAATCCTTCCAACATCTTTAAGGGGAGCACTAATTACTTTGCTGCCAAAACCGGGCAAACCGAATAACAAACATATAAACTTTAGGCCAATCAGTCTTTTAAATGTGGATTTAAAAAATTTTGAGTAAAATAATAGCCGGGAGACTTGAGAAAATAATTTCGAATATTATTGACAAAGATCAAAATGGCTTTGTACAAGGTAGGCAAGGCTTCCATAATGTTAGGAGAATTCTAAATATTTTATTTGAGGTAAAAGGAGCAGCAGATACAGCATTAGTCATTAGATGCTGAAAAAGCTTTTGACAGAGTGAAATGGCTCTATTTATTTGAAATCCTCACACGTTTTGGCTTTGGAGAAAACTTAATAAATGGATGAAACTACTTTATACAGAACCATATGCTGAAATCATGACTAATCATAATATATCCAAAACCATTAAGATACAAAGAGGATGTAGACAGGGAGATCCCCTATCCCCTCTGCTGTTCATTATGGCTGTAGAACCACTGGCAATAGTGGTAAGAACACACCAAAACATAACAGGCATATCAATTGGACAACAGGAACACCGTCTGGCTCTATTTGCGGATGACATAATAATATTTCTTAAAAAGATGGAAAAATCCATTCCTGAATTATTAGAACTCATTAATGTATTTGGAAATAATTCAGGATATAAATTAAACAAATCAAAATCATCAATAATGTTCTTAAATCAGTTAGAAAGTAAAAGTCCTCCTAAAATAGCCACTCAGTTTAAAACTGTGGATTGCTTTACATACCTAGGCATTCAAATTGTCCCACAACTTAAATATACTGTAGCCAGTAATTATGAACCATTACTGCAAGAAATCTCAATGTTACTGGACAGGTGGACACCCATACCAGTGTCATTAATAGGAAAAATAAATGTCCTTAAAATGAATATACTGCCCAAACTATTGTATTTGTTTCAAAATCGTCCACTCCCTTCTCCAAGTAACCTGTTCACTCAACTTAAAAGATTGTTTGTTAGATTTTTGTGGAATAACAGACGTCCCCGGACACGATTGTCACTATTGTACTTACCTTATGACAGAGGGGGACTCAAATGTCCCAGTCCACTCTGGTACTATTGGTCAGCACAATTAAGAACACTGTTGTTTTACTTCACAGAAAGAGATGCTCCTCTCTGGAAAGAAATGGAAGAACTCCAGCTAAGTCTGCCCCTCCCAATATACCTGTACTCAGCAAGCACAAAAAATCCTATTGTGAAAAATATGATTGTAGTGTGGCATCAAGTTAAAAAATATCTGAGAGAAACGCCCTCTCTCTCTGTCTTCAGCCCAATACGGGGAAATGACTCCATCCCTCCAGGCAAAACAGACGGGGGATTTAAATCTTGGGCTACTAAGGGGCTGGGAAAAATAGGAGATCTTTACAACTCGCAAAATGTGCTGATGACATTTGGAGAAAGAGTTGATAAATCTACAAGATCTACAGGAGGACATCCCAATAGAAAAGTGGGAGGAGGCATGCTCTAAAGCACAATCGAGAACTACTAACACCCGCCTGAAATTACTACAATACAACTGGTTGATGCGAACGTATATCACTCCAGAAAAACTTAACAGATATAATAGCGCTATACCTGATACTTGTATTAAATGTGAGAAGGAAATAGTAAATTTTTCCATTGCGTTTGGCAATGTACGGCAATACAAAAAAAACAATGTATTCAAAATATTTTACAGATTCAAATACCCTTAGTCCCACAGTTGTTTATATTAGGTTTATATCCAGATAATTTGAAGATTAAAAATATCAACAAATATTTATAGACTTAAGTGTGTTAATGGCAAAGAGAGTAATAGCCCTCTCATGGAAAAACACCAGAAGTCCAAGTGTAAGCAGGTGGCTGTCTGAGCTATCTACAACTCTTCCCTTAGAGAAAATTATATATACAATAAAACATCAACAACATAATTTTCACCAGATCTGGGACCCCTTCATTTGTTATGTATTGAGAACAGATTTGTCACATGTGATGGAAGAGCCTGGGGACATGTAAACAGTGGCACTTTGCAGTACCTAATATTGCAGAAGTATGTATGGATGTATGTATGTATATATATATATATATATATATATATATATATATATATATATATATATATATATATATATATATATATATATATATATATATGTTTTTTGTTCCTATACAATGGACGAAAATTGACTAACTCACTAACCTGATCCCCAACCAAGAATTGGAATAATTTGAAAGGGCGGGGGTGGTGGGGTTGACATGTTTGTTCAAGACATGTAATTGTATTTCTTTGTATTTCGTTGTTACGTTGTGATAACAATAAAAAGAATGTTGGTAAAAAAAATAAACACAAGAAGTTTGGGGTCATCGGGTGGGAACCTCCTTTCATTAGTGTTTCATCTAGTTGGTCCCACGACACCTCCAGGAGGCTAGACAGTGATCTCTGGCATCCCAGAGACACTCCCCTAATGCCAGGTCTCACTGCTCCCCACACCAACCCAATAACCTCCTTTACCTTACTTACACATGGCTTTCTCAGCCTAAAACAGCACCGCCACCTTCAACCAAACCCAGGCTCCGTACATGCGAGCTCCAAGTAGAAGTAGTGCTGATACTACCTTTCCTAGCACATTCACCATACTCTATTTCACACGCTACATAGCTTAACTACAATATAAGCAAAAGTTAAAGGAGATAAATAAACTTACAGGATCAGCAAACACACTCCCCTTTCAGCATGGTCTCCAACAAAAATAATTCTAATAGGCCACTCCCACACTTAAATAACCTTCCTCTTCCTGGATTTCCTCCTGGGAGGACGTGGATCTCTCCACCTGATCTCAAGGAGTTATGTACCCTGCTTAGTAGTTCCCCTGCTGGTCCCCAACTGACATTATTTCTATGCTTCCAGATCCATTGGCTACACCTAACTGCTTCATCTGACATGTCTTCCTCAAACTCTGTCCCCGCACTCCGAGTTCCCCCAGGAGCGAGACAGCTGATCTTGCTATGAATCCCCTACACCCCACTTCCACTGGACAAATCCTAGTCGTCCATCCTCGCTCCTCAGCTTCTGCTCCTAAGTCTGCGTATCTAAGCTTTTTTCTTTCATAGGCTTCTTCCACTGAGTCTTCCCAAGGAACTGTCAGCTCAATGAAATAAACTGTGTCAACTCTGTTGACTCACTGACCACAACACTATGTCAGGCCTCTGCTTGGTACAAACTATTTCCTGGGGAACAACAAGCTTTCCCCCTAAATCTACTTGTATTTCCCAATCACAAGCACCTTCTAGGCGGCCACACCCTTGCCTCTTTACTAACTTATCCCTTCTGTATTTCTCTCCCTCACGGACAAACTGAATACTAAACTCCTATCCTTAACACCTTCTGAATTCACCTGTCTTCATTTCCCTTCAATGCCTGCAGCTAGACATTTCAACACCTGGTTATGTCGCCATGTATATCGGCCTTGTGACAAGCTAACTTTACAGCCTGACAAAATATGCTTTAAGGTTGCGGTACCTGAACACAATGGGCATGATGGGTCCCCATTTATCCACAGTTTTAGGTTCTGGGGGGGTTGGTAACACATTGTATGTAGCCCTTACTAGGAATCTAACACGATTCTCCTCCATACTGCACACGTCCCTCCAACTAAGCTTCCTCTTCTCTATACTTTCCCAATTCAACCACTGTCCCTGTTTAGCCTGGGCCACTACCTTTGCACCCCTTAATATCTCCTCCTGTATACGTATCTGTTCCATAACCAGCTTTTTTTTTTTTTATCTTTGAGACCTGCTGTATTCCATACCGGTTTGCCTGAGCCAAGCCCCAGGCCTCCCCAGCCAAACTGAACATTACGTACAATCTCTGCATGCCTAAGAGCTGCTTCTGCCTCCTGAACTGCCAATCTTGGGTTCCACTTCCTCCCCTTGGTTGGAGTTGGAACCACACCCCTAACTACCACGTCCTTACAGATAACAAGAGCTCTGTCCTGACCTTGGTACATTTAAATTCCTCTGTTAAACTAAATACTGGCAGCTGAAATATCCCTTTTCCATACAATGCAACACTACTTAGGCACCTAGGAGCGCTCAACCACTTCCTAATATAGGAGCTAACCGACCTTTCAATTCTCTCCACAACAGATATTGGAATTTCGTAAATTGACAGTGGCCACATTAACCTAGGATATAGCCCAAATTGCAAACACCACAACTTAAATTTTCCTGGAAGTTCTGATTTATCTATTCTATCCAATCCTTAGGCCACATCTTTTCTAAATTTCACCACCTGTTCCTTATCATTCAACTCCACATTGTACCACCTACCTAAGCTCTTTACTGACTTTTCCCTGATTGTTGGGATGTCCTCATCATCTATGACAAACTTCCTATTACTTAACTTCCCTCTACATATTGAGATGCTTCTAGATTTACTAGGCTTGATCTTCATGCTGGCCCACTTGAGGTTCTTATTTACCTTCTCTAGTAGCCTCTTTGTACATGGCATTGTTGTGGTCACCACTGTCATGTCATCCATGTAATCCCTAACTGGTGGAAGATGCAACCCGTTCTGCCGTCTCTCCCCACCTACCACCCACTTAGAAGCCCTGATGATTACTTCCATCGCCATAGTAAATGCTAATGGAGAAATTGTACACCCTGCCATGATGCCTATTTCTAGCCTCTGCCAACCTGTTGTGAAGCCTGCCGTACTTAGACACAACCTAATATCCTGAAAGTATGCTTTCACTAAGTTGACAGCTACCTGTGGCACTCTGAAATAGTCAAACGCACTCCAAATGAGGCTATGCGGTACTGAACCAAACGCATTTGCAAGATCTAAAAATATTACATGTAGGTCCCTTTTGTTAATCTTCACTGCCTGAATCTGGTGCCAGATCATGCCAGTATGCTCTAAACACCCTGAAAAACCTGGTATTCTTGTCTTCTGCACCATGGTATCTATTAAGCTATTCCTTTCTAAGTAGCTAGCGAATCTCTGCGCAACTACACTAAAGAAAATCTTCCCCTCCACATTCAAGAGAGAAATCATCCGGAACTGACTAAGGTCCACAGACTCCTTCTCTTTAGGAATGAGGACACCCCCTGCCCTACGTCATGCTCTTGGTATAATTTGTTTTTCCCAAACTATTCTTAGCTGTTTCCACAAAAATTTAAGGATATCAGGTGCATTTTTATAAACCCGGTAGGGGACTCCATTAGGCCCTGGGGCCGAAGAAGCCTTTGCATGCCTGAATACCTCCTGAACTTCCTTCCACCTAGGTGGCCTGACATCCATCTTATGCTCTATCCCTCCTAATGGGAAACTGGGAAAGTGTAGAGAAGAGGAAGCTTAGTTGGAGGGACCTGTGGAGTACGGAGGAGAATCGTATTAGATTCCTGGTTGGGGCTACATACGACGTGTTACCAACCCCCCAGAACCAAAAACTGTGGGTAAATGGGGACGCATCATGCCCATTGTGTTCAACTACCGCAACCTTAAAGCATATTTTGTCAGGCTGTAAAGTTAGCTTGTCACAAGGCCAATATACATGGCGACATAACCAGGTGTTGAAATGTGTAGCTGCAGGCATCGAAGGGAAATGAAGACAGGTGAATTCAGAAGGTGTTAAGGATAGGAGTTTAGTATTCAGTTTGTCCATGAGGGGGAGAAATACAGAAGGGATAAGTTAGTAAGGAGGCAAGGGTGCTGCCCCCTAGAAGGTGCTTGTGATTGGGAAATACAAGTAGGTTTCTACCGTTTTTTTTCCCTGTTAAAGGGTTTTTTTGGGGGAGTTTTTCCTTATCCGCTGCGAGGGTCATAAAGACAGAGGGATGTCGTATGCTGTAAAGCCCTGTGAAGCAAATTGTGATTTGTGATATTGGGCTTTATAAATAAAATTGATTGATTGATTGAAGTAGATTTAGGGGGAAAGCTTGTTGTTCCCCAGGAAATAGTTTGTACCAAGCAGAGGCCTGACATAGTGTTGTGATCAGTGAGTCAACGAATAGTTTATTTCATCGAGCTGACAGTTCCTTGGGAAGACTCAGCAGAAGAAGCCTATGAAAGAAAAAAGCTTAGATATGCAGACTTAGGAGCAGAAGCTGAGCAGCAAGGGTGGAAAACTAGGATTTGTCCAGTGGAAGTGGGGTGTAGGGGATTCATAGCAAGATCAGCTGTCTCGCTCCTGGGGGAATTCGGAGTGCAGGGACAGAGTTTGAGGAAAGCAGTGGATGAATGGCATCAGCCATCTTCTATGGAGTGGTCTGCTGGGGCGGCAGCGTCTCGGTTGCAGATAGGAAGAGACTGGACAAGCTATCAAGAAGGCCAGCTCTGTCCTGGGATGCTCTCTGGACTCTGTGCAGGTAGTCTCGCCACCAGACAATCAGAGAACTCCGCCTTCTGATAGTCTGGGGACACTCCTTTCTAAAGTGTGTTTAACACACCAGAGAAAACGGCTGGCGACAAAGCAATGCCTCTTGCATTTTTTAAAAGGACACGGCCCCCCAGAAATGTGTGCTCCCCCTTTTCTCGTCCGCAAGGAAACAAACACACAGAGAGCTTGAAAATGGATGTCGAGAGATTTAACTCTGTTTTATCAAATGTGTGCTCAGTCCACAAGATTGTGGAAATGAAGGACTTACAACAACTTTGTTTAAAACTTTTAACGCAGTCGGACTATGTTTACAAGCACAAGAGTTCAGTGAGCCACCGAAGAACTGCCCTGCAGATTTACTATTGGTTCTGCAACGTAGGGAGTTTTTTTAAACTCTGAAATTGTATCCGCCCATCTAAACACAAAATCAGGGAGAAAGACATCAGTCTTTAGTTAAGCAAAGCGTCTAAAGACTGACTTGTAAGTCTACTGTGCAGGTGGTGGGAGAAAGGAGGATGACAGCCAAGCTGCCATCTCTGAGGACTAACGACTCCCACCCCCTGCAGGAGGAAATAAAAGCTCTGGAGAGCTCCTTCAGCGATAGACTGATTCACCCAAAGTGTGTGAAGGAACGCTATCGCAGGTCCTTCCTGCCTGCTGCTGTCAGGCTACATAGCCAGCACTGCTCACAATAAATTGCACCATGGACACTTTAGGGACACCATAATAAGCATAACTGTCCCCCTTGTTGTTGTTTATTTCCACATACAATTTTCACTTTGCACTAAATATGCTCACTTTAATCCATTGCTCACTTTTTATTCACTGGTCATTATTATTATTATTATTATTAGTTATTGCTGTTTCTTGTATTTCTTGTACTTTGTTTGCATGCCTAGTTTTTTAAGTTTTGAAATTTTGAAATCTTTAATCTGACTCTTCTGCTGTAACACTGGAATTTCTCAATTGTGGGATCAATAAATGTGTATCTTATCTCATCTCATCTTATGAAGCAGTTAGATCTAGTCAGTGGATTTGGATGAGGAGGAATAATGTCAGTTGGTGACCAGCAGGGGGAACTACTTAGCAGGGCAGTGCCCAGGAGGTGAAGTGGCACCTCTCCAGCCACCAGTCCATGCTCCATATTTGGTCCGGACGGGGACTTGAACAGGCAACCTTCCGGTTCCCAACCCAAGTTGAGCTACTGCCGCCCTAGCTTATCATAAGGCTTAGGAGGTTATTCACTGAGCGCTGATCCTCAAATTTCTTGTGTTTATTTGAACTCTATTGAATACTCTTCCAAAAAAATTCCCTAAATTATAAAAAAGCATATTTCTCCAAACTGAGTGTTGTAGTTTAACCCACTAGAGACCCCTTGGTGGTTGAAATTAAGGTAATGGTACTACATTGTATAATAGCAAAGATATTGAATTTTTTCCTAATAGAAATTCAGCAAAATTATGAAAAAGCTTATTTTCCCAAATTCAGTGTTGTAGTATTAACAGGAGACCATTAATGTGTGAAGTAAGCTTTGGTGACACTACACTGCATAGTTTTGACATTATTGAATAATTTACTCCAAAACAATTCAGCAAAATTATGAAAAAGCATATTGTAAGCGCCATTTGTCAGTGATGAGTTTATTTTATTGTTAAATGTATGACTTATTATACAAAGAAAAATATGTTTTATTGTAACGTTGAAGAGGTTGGTAAACATGTATGGTTACTTAATTCCTATATATTTGACTTCTGTGAATCTTTATATTGGTCTTGTGCGGCTACCGTACATATGCAATGAACAGGAAGTGAGGCCTTGTTTTGTAAAATATGTGTTTTGAAGAAAATATATAAGATCGGCGGAGCAACACAGTTGTTCTACCGTTTAGGTTGTTGGTGTTGCTGCCAAGCCAACTCAACTCTCCTGTCATCTCTAAGAAGTGGTTATTTATAGAAGTGAATTAAGACGAAGACGAAAACAATGCAGACTAAAAATAGCCACTACATTAAGTAGAACAATTCGCTCAAGAGGAAGATGACTGCATCACCATGATGTTGCAGAACTGAACAAGACAAGAAAAGAACACAGTTTCAGTTAAGTGCCCAAAGGAGGAAACTGAAATGCTGCAGAACTATGTCACAAATGAATAGACGCCCACCACTCAGCTTCTTGAAAAAAGTTTTATGACTTAAGTTGAGCATTGGTTAACTACAACAAAGCAACAACATGATGAAGATGTGAGTCCAGATGATAGTGTGTCTGTAACTAATACCCCAGCAGAAAAGAAATGTAACAACGCAATGCAAGACATTAGACAGCTTCAGGAAATGGACAATCCCACTAATCTCAGTCATTGTTTCTAAGTTACCATATAAAATGAGAGAAATGTGGAAAGTCACTGCCTTTCACATTCAAGAAACAGGTGGAATGAGAGCAAAATTTTCAGATCTGGTCAGATTTATAAACAGGCAAGCTAAAATAGCTGCAGATCCTGTCTTTGGTGTAATACAAGATGCTGAAGATAAGGGAAAACCTTATGCAAATGTGAGAATAAATTAGGCTTGTGCCGGTTTCAAAATTTTCCAACCGGTCTGATTTGAAGCCAAATATCTAACTGAACCAATATATCAAATTATATACCTAATTTTACCACTGGGGGTCACATTTGAGCTATTTTTCCCAATAAAAGCCCATTATAGGTGTAATGCGCTTCCAATCCACTAGGTGGCGATAATGCTGTATTAACCGCCAATACACACAAGGTTACACAAGAAGAAGAAGACGCAGAAGGACACTTCTCTCATAGCAGCAGCACACAGCTGAGCGGAGCTGCAGAGTCCGCAGTCTGCGGAGCCTCTGAGACAAACTAAGCAAAACATTTGTAGGCTCCTCCACTGCATTTAAAAACAAACATAAGCCTTATTAAGTTGTCATAATGCATGTTACAATGCAAGATAAGTTGAATATAGTCCCTTGACACGCCGCTGATGTGAATGTTCAAGGTGGAACTTGTGGAGCCACAGAGGCCAGAAAAGACAGTTGTGTGTTGTCAATTGTGCCTGTGTGTGTCAAGTTAAAGGGGCAAAAAGCAAAATCATTTCACCGCTAGGTTTGCTGTTGTGCACTGCCTGTAGACCAAAACAAAGTGTGTCATGAGACACACCTTTCTCTACCTCTGCTCTCCACCCTGCCACCCCCCCACCCCCCACTCGCCTCGTCTGTGCAGCCGAGCACCACAGCATCTCCACGGACTATTATATCAAGACGGTCCCGGTGTTTCTTCCGCAGGCTCCACTTCACTCAGCTTCACTCAGCTGCACAATATACCTGCTGCTTCTACATTAACCTGAATAACAAACCAGGGCTTGGTGCTCCGGTTGGATCCAAACGGAGAGCCGGGGCTAGCTGGGAAGCTAGCAGAGGCTAACTGGCTGTGCTGGCAGCTGAGTGAAGTGGAGCCTGAGGAGGAAGCACTGGTTAGCCCCGGTTTCACTATAGGCAGATTCACTCGCCACAGGGGCGAGGAAATAAAAACTTAACAGCCAACTTAGTTCGGCTTAGTTTAGCAGTTAGCGATGTCTTTCACTCACTTTCGGTCTCTGCTGTGTTTAGCTATTTCCCTGCTTTCCTGTTAGCGTTAGCACTAGTCGGCTGCCACGCTAACGTTCCTACTCTTCTCCGTGAGCCAGAGCCGTGAGCCCGTGAGCCCGCCAGGCTCACAGGCTCACGACTCCGGCTCACTTTAGCTCCCAGAGTTAGCATTAGAGCTACTACGGCTACTGGAGTAACTTACAGCTATGGAGCGCTTGTAACGTTACCAGCTCTTCTAGTCACTGAGCCTCGCCTCCATCTCAGCAAATATATTACATTTATTACAGGTACCATCATCATTGAAGTAGGCAGGGGAATAGCTAAACACAGCCCGCCAGGCTGCCCGCCGGGCTACATTTTACAATGCTAATTGCAAATGTTAGCTGGGCTGCCGGGCTACTCACCTAACACAACCGTAACGCCTGACCCATTGCTGGGACCGAGCCGCTAATAACTCAAGCTCCGGACATTAACCCATGCTATGATTGTAACATTAAATTTAACTGAATCGACATAGTGACATGTGCCTAACTTTACTGTAACACTAATTAAAACAGACATTTGACTCCACCATTTCACTTCAAAAATACGTGCTACCATTGCTCACTGGCTGTAGCCTTTTATAGGGAGGGAGGGCCAAGGGCTCCGAGATGGGGGGTGGGGATTCACATGAACGTACATGAACGCGCAGCCGGACCGGCATGTAAACAAGGGGCTGGAGATCAACACAGAGAAAGGGTGTGTGAGGTCATGCTATACTCCAGATGAAATTACACCTCTAGTTCTTCACGTAGTGATTTTTTAGCAATTTTTTAGAAATTATGAATTTCGCTTATTACCCCTTTAAAGTAAAGTAACACGATCATAGAGACTTATGTATTCATGGATAATGGAAGCCAAGCTACATTCTGCTCTGAAATGTTGATGAGACAACTTGACATAGAAGGCAAGAAAACTCAGATCCTGCTTCGCACAATGGGCCAGGAAGAGTTAGAGCCAAGTTACCATCTTTCAGGCTTAGAAGTGTGTGGTTTGAAAGAGAACATTTACATTGACCTACCTGAGATTTACACTCATAAAAGACATTCCAGTGTCCAAAGAGAACATTCCAGTGCAGGAAGATTTGGAAAGGTGGCCACACCTTCATGGAATACAACTGCCACACATAGTTTCTACGTTTCTACCGTTTTTTTCCCTGTTAAAAGGGGTTTTTTGGGGAGTTTTTCCTTATCCGCTGTGAGGGTCCAAAGGACAGAGGGATGTTGTATGCTGTAAAGCCCTGTGAGGCAAATTGTGATTTGTGATATTGGGCTTTATAAATAAAATTGATGATTGATTGTCATAGATGCAGACATTGGACTTTTGATAGGATGTAATGTCCACAAAGCTATGGAACCATGGGATGTTATCCACAGTAGAATGATGGTCCATATGCAGTCCGCACAGTCCTGGGCTGGGTTGTCAATGGTCCTCTCAGGAGAGATGTTTGCACTGCTCCATCTGAAGGTGGGCTAAGTGTTTCAGTGAATCACATCTCCATTGCAAATGTAGAGAACCTGCTTGTGCAACAGTTTAACCATGACTTTCCAGAGAAAGCCAGTGAAGAAAGGCAGGAAATGTCACAAGAAGACATTCAGTTTATGGACTTTGTAAATGAAACAGTTAATAAAGTTGATGGACACTGCAGTGTAGGTCTTCCCTTAAGAAACAAAGCTGTCAAAATGCCTAACAACCGCAGTGTAGTTGTGCAGAGAGCAGAAAACCTGAAAAGTAAACTTGTCAAAAACAAGGAGCTTCACAGAGAATACCAAAGTTTCATGTCAGACCTGTTGATTAAAGGGTATGCAGTTCAAGTCCCAAATAAAAAGAAAAGAGTTTGGTACATACCTCACCACAGGGTGTACCACCCTCAAAAACTGAAGCTTCGCGTAGTTTTCGACTGTGCAGCATCATATCAAGGCAAGTCACTGAATGGAGAACTTTTGCAAGGTCCAGATCTAACAAACACACTGATTGGAATGTCTGACGCTTCAGACATGAACATGTTGCCTCAATGTCAGACACAGAGGCTATGTATCACCAAGTCAGAGTACCACCAGAGGATAGTGACCTTTGAAACACAAGCATGTGCCATGGTCAAGGACTTGACAGCACTGTGTGAGAGTAGAGGATTCCATCTGACGAAGTGGATAAGTAATAACAGAGGCATCCTTGCCTCCATTCCTGAAACAGAGAAAGCCAAAGAGGTTAAAGATTTGGATCTCAGTCATGATGCATTACCTGGTGAAAGAGTCTTAGGAGTAAACTGGTGTCCTGAGTCCAATGTATTCAAGATCAGGATAAATGCAAGACATATGCCACAGACAAGACGTGTTATCCTCTCATATGTGAGTGCTATACGATCCTTTGGGATTTTTGTCACCTGTCATCCTACTAGCCAAAATGATCCTGCAGAAGCTATTTGGCAGGAAAGTGTCCGGGGATGAGAATATCCCTGCTGAGCTGGCTCAAAGGTCAATAAAGTGGCTTTCTGATCTTTCAAAGCTTCATGGTTTTACAGTGAACAGGTGTCTGAAACCAGCTGGATTTGCAGCAACTGCATTTGCACAGTTGCATAACTTGGCTGATGCAAGTGAGAAAGGTTATGGAGTAGTTACATACCTTCGCCTAACAATGAGAAATGGAGCAACTCACTGTTCATTCATCATCAGCAAGTCGAGAGTGTCGCCACTGAAACAAACAACAATTCTGAGGCTGGAGTTAACAGCAGCTGCAGTTGCTGTTAAAATGGATTGGCTCATGAGAAAGGAGCTGCAAATGCCGCTGGAAGAATCTGTGTTTTGGTCTGACAGTATTACTGTTCTGAGGTACATTGCCAATGAAAATGTTAGATTCAAAACATTTGTAGCAAACAGAGTGTCACTCATCAGAGACAATACAAGGCCAAGCCAGTGGATGTACGTCAATTCTGAGTTAAATGCTGCTGACCATGCTTCACAAGGAATGAACGCAGACACGTTCATAAAGTGTCAGAACTGGATTCCTGGGCCAGAGTTTCTGACAAAGAAAAAGGAACACTTGCCAGTTTCACCAGGCATGAGAGAAATACAGAAAGATGATGTTGAAATTAAAGAAGCAGTGAGTGTGAATACTACAAATGTGCATGAGAATCCACTTAACAAGCTGATTTGTCACTATTCAGAGTGGCATCGCCTTAAAAAGGCATTTTCCTGGACGGTGAAATTCAAACAACTGCTTCATAAGCTGAGCACACATCGCAAATTTCTCATGTCACAAGCAAGTGATAGTTGGAGTCATGAAAGAAAACTGAGATGGTTACATGCCAACTGCAACAGTCCAAATCAGCTATGAAGGGGATCCTTGCTTCACTACAGGCAGATTAACTCGCCACAGGGGCGAGGAAATAAAACCTCTATCAAAACCTATTATATATAAAATCTATAATATATATATATATATATATATATATATATACACACACACACACACACACACACATATATATATATATATATATATATATATATATATATATATATACACACATACATACACTGAACAAAAATATAAATGCAACACTTGTGTTTTTGCTCCCATTTTTCATGAGCTGAACTCAAAGGTCTAAAACATTTTCTATATACACAAAAGACCTTTTCCCACAAATATTGTTCACAAATCTGTATAAATCTGTGTTAGTGAGCACTTCTCCTTTGCCGAGATAATCCATCCCACCTCACAGGTGTGGCATATCAAGATGCTGATTAGACAGCATGAATATTGCACACCTGTGCAATATTCATGCACACTTGTGCATGAATATTGCACAGGTGTGCCTTAGGCTGGCCACAATAAAAGGCCACTCTGAAATGTGCAGTTTTGCTTTATTGGGGGGGTCTGGGGGGGTCAGAAAACCAGTCAGTATCTGGTGTGACCACCATTTGCCTCACGCAGTGCAACACATCTCTTTCGCATAGAGTTGATCAGGTTGTTGATTGTGGCCTGTGGAATGTTGGTCCACTCCTCTTCAATGGCTGTGCAAAGTTGCTGGATATTGGCAGGAACTGGAACATGCTGTCGTATACGTCGATCCAGAGCATCCCAAACATGCTCAAAGGGTGACATGTCCAGTGAGTATGCTGGCCATGCAAGAACTGGGATGTTTTCAGCTTCCAGGAATTGTGTACAGATCCTTGCAACATGGGGCCGTGCATTATCATGCTGCAACATGAGGTGATGGTCGTGGATGAATGGCACAACAATGGGCCTCAGGATCTCATCACAGTATCTCTGTGCATTCAAAATGCCATCAATAAAATGCACCTGTGTTCGTTGTCCATAACATACGCCTGCCCATACCATAACCCCACCGCCACCATGGGCCACTCGATCCACAACGTTGTCATCAGCAAAATGCTCACCCACACGACGCCACACACGCTGTCTGCCATCTGCCCTGAACAGTGAAAACCAGGATTCATCCGTGAAGAGAACACCTCTCCAACGTGCCAGACACCATCGAATGTGAGCATTTGCCCACTCAAGTCGGTTACGACGACGAACTGCAGTCAGGTTGAGACCCCGATGAGGATGACGAGCATGCAGATGAGCTTCCCTGAGACGGTTTCTGACAGTTTGTGCAGAAATTCTTTGGTTATGCAAACCGATTGTTGCAACAGCTGTCCAGGTGGCTGGTCTCAGACGATCATGGAGGTGAACATGCTGGATGTGGAGGTCCTGGGCTGGTGTGGTTACACGTGGTCTGCAGTTGTGAGGCCGGTTGGATGTACTGCCAAATTGTCGCCTTTGGAGACGGCTTATGGTAGAGAAATGAACATTCAATTCACGGGTAACGGCCCTGGTGGACATTCCTGCAGTCAGCATGCCAATTGCACACTCCCTCAAAACTTGTGACATCTGTGGCATTGTGCTGTGTGATAAAACTGAACATTTTAGAGTGGCCTTTTATTGTGGCCAGCCTAAGGCACACCTGTGCAATAATCATGCTGTCTAATCAGCATCTTGATATGCCACACCTGTGAGGTGGGATGGATTATCTCGGCAAAGGAGAAGTGCTAACACAGATTTAGACAGACTTGTGAACAATATTTGTGAGGAAATGGTCTTTTGTGTATACAGAAAATGTTTTAGATCTTTGAGTTCAGCTCATGAAAAATGGGAGCAAAAACTAAAGTGTTGCATTTATATTTTTGTTCAGTGTATATATGTGTTTTTCCAAACAACTTTTAATGTCGGGGCTTCGGACACTTGGATCACTACGGACAAGCAGTATGGAGATATTTTATGATTTTAATTCTGTGTTGTTGGACATTTTAATCTGGATCGCAGTCAGCCATTAGGTGTGCAGTTGTGCTGCTAACCACTTCTCCCTCGGATTTCCATAAGTGTTGTGAGGACTCCAAAACTTCACCAGAGCCTCCCTCGGCATATGGGTGAGTAGATAATGACTGAATTTTCATTTTTGGGTGCACTATCCCTTTAAGGGTTGGAGGAAGGTTGCATCGGTTCACGTTGCCAGCAAAAGTTAAGCATCCTGTGATCCTTCCTAGAAATCATCATGTCTCCACTTTGATCCTCAGATGTATTCATCAAGAAACAGGACATAGTGGAAGGAATTATTCTCTATCCAAACTGAGAGAAAAAATTTGGACTCCTCAAGCAGACTCTGCTATTAGATACTGTCAAAATGTGTAAAATGTAGGAAAATCTCAGCAAAACCTGGTGAACAGAGAATGGCTAATTTGCCTCACGATCACCTGATACCTGACAAGCCGCCATTTACCAATGTGGGCACAGACTATTTTGGGCCTTTTGAAGTAACACGTGGGTGGAGTAGAGTCAAGAGGTATGGTGTATTACTCACATGTCTTACTGTAAGAGCAAGTCACATGGAAGATGCCCATTCACTATATTGATTCGTGCATAAATGCCTTCAGGAGATTTGTTGCAAGGAGAGGCCAGGTATCTGTTATGAGATCAGATAATGGCACAAATTTGGTGGGAGCAGAGAAGGAAATGCGTGAAGCAATCAAAGACTGGAATCATTCAAAAATCTCAGAGACACTTGTGCAGAAAGGCATTACCTGGTTGTTTAACCCACCAGCCAGGTCACATTTTGGTGGCATCTGGGAAAGACAGAATCGTTCTGTGAGGAAAATTCTTACCCAGATTTTGAAACAGCAACCATTTGGTGATGAACACCTCCAGAAAGTTGTTTTGTGAAGTTGAGGCTATTGTCAGTGGTAGGCCAATAACAAGGGTCTACTGGTACCAATAGTTTTGTGCGAGCAAAAGAAATCATTCAGGAGCACGCTGTGCGAGTACAGATTTCAACCAGCAGCAGAAACAAAAGGCGAATCCTGCCGGTTGTGGGTTGAACGGGGGTCACAGACAGTTCATCCGATGAACTCAGCTAAGCATGCCAGGCGACCCAACTACAAAAGCCAGTGGACTAAAGACATCCTTTGTGTCTAATAGTAGAGCAGTAGGCCCAATGTAGCCCTGTGTGTGTGTGCTGGGCCCTTACCACACATGATGGAGGAGAGGGTGGCTCCAGAGGAGCCTTTGTATCTTGTTGTTTTCCTATTAAATGTGTTATTTAAAATTTTCACTGTGCTCCTAAATTTCTTTCTGTGCTCCTTAATTTTTTCAGTTAGGAGCACATGTGCTCCTAGTGAAAAAGCTTAGCGTAGAGCCCTGGTTAACAGAAAAGACTGGTGTGGGGTCCCTTCATTTTTACTGCAAGTGGTTATAATTACATGTCACTTATTGATGCAGTTTTTGAAGTAGGAATTATTCCACTGAAATATCACTGATGTATTGTAGAAAAGTGATTTATCTTTTTATAAATGACAATAGGTACATCTGCCTAATTTTTGCTGTGGTATTGTTAAACTACTCAGAACTGTGATACTTTCACTGGTATCGTACCGTGGGTCCCAATTTTGGCACTGTGACAACACTACTCACACCTAACCATCTACTTCTCCTTAAAAGACAACCAGTACTACCACCTGGAGTGTTTCAAAAAGAGGATTTGTATGCCAAGAGGAGGTGGAAACAGATGCAGTACCTGTCTGATATCTTTTGGAAGCGTTGGACTAAGGAGTATTTACCGCTTCTACAAGAGAGACAGAAGTGGTCAGTGACCAGGAGAAATCTGAAACCTGGAGATGTCGTCCTCATAGTTGATGACAGTGCACCAAGAGGCTCCTGGTTGATGGGAAAAGTTGAAAGTACACAAAGGCTCAAAGGGACTTGTCAGACGTGTTTTTGTTAAAACTAAAACTAATGTTTTGGAAAGGCCAATAGATAAATTGTGTCTGTTACTTGAAATGGATGAGTAAGAGTAGATATTCATATTTCACATGCAATGTGTGATTTACTTTGGCTTAAAGCATGGGATTTATGCCACATGTTTAATTTGAGTAAACTCTGAATTCAGTTAAATGTGGATTTGAAAGTTAAGACATTAAGATAACTTTAGGTTTAAATACGTCAGAGTCATACAGTAAGTCCTGAGTTCGGAATAAAATGATGCTTTAATGTGCTATGTAATTGTTATGTGTCACCAGTAACAATTAAGGGCTGGAATGTAAGTGTCATTTGTCAGTGATGAGTTTATTTTATTGTTAAATGGTATGACTTGTTGTTATACAGAGAGAAATATGTTTTATTGTAATGTTGAAGAGGTTGGTAAACATGTATGGTTACTTAATTCCTATATATTTGACTTCTGGGAATCTTTATGTTGGTCCTGTGCGGCTACCGTACATATGCAATGAACAGGAAGTGAACCCTTGTTTTGTAAAATATGTGTTTTGAAGAAAATAAATGAGATCGGCGGAGCAGCACAGTTGTTCTACCGTTAGGTTGTTGCCGTTGCCGCCAAGCTGACTCAATGCGTAGAAGTCGTCTCCTGTCGTCTCGCCGTGATTTTGGGGACGCTACACTGCATAGTACTGACATTATTGATTAATTTTGTTACATCTCTTTTCGGTGTTGCACTTTGTAGACGGCCCCTGCGCATTCGTTTCATAGTCGGTTGTGCATAGAGATCAATGTTATTGGCCGAGCTCAAAAGAAGGCTTGTTCTGATGAAATTAACATTGTAGCTTGTTGTCTACCTTACCAAGGTAAGAAAGTAGTGTCGGATGTGCTTCATACGACACTCCAGACACATCCAAACGGGGTCTAATCACCTCCTTACGCAACAGCCTCTGAATTGTAACTGTGCCCCAATGTCCATGCTTCATTCACAAAAGGACATGCCATATTTCTCCTTCCTGCTACACGCTCAGCCTCAGGCTTAGATGAAGCAAACCTGTGAGCCAGCAGGTTTGCTTCACGGAGTAAGTTGCCATAGTAACTGACTCAGGGTTTCGCTGAACTGGCTTTGTGAAACGGAAAACTCAAGAGTTTCCCTCATCTCAGGCTCAACATACTCAGAGTTTTCACTAATCTTGCTTTCTGAAATAGGGCCCTGGTACTGCAACTGCGACTTTATTCACAACATAAACAAATCAGCACTCCACAGCTCAGATAAATATATTCCCTATGAGAGGCGCTAGACTGTGCTCTGGTGAATATATCATAACCACCATACCCACCAGACTGTTACTCTTTTCTGCTCCTGAATTTTACACTGGAAAAATACCAGCTGTACTGGAAACAGTGTTTCCCATTAATTAACGAAACTATGGCGACCCGCCATAGTTTCTAAATAAAAGATTTAGGCTGCCGAAAGTATTGACTTCTCATGATATAAATAATATCTCGAACGCCGTAGCGTTTTGTGCCGATGTGCTCAGGCTGTCAGATCCAGCGCTCAACAGTGCGAGCGTTTCACTCGACTAAAAATACGTGTGTGCAAACTGTAAAAAATATTTAGGGGCACATGTACGCATAAAAAAAATCAGCCGAAGCAGCCTATATTTTTGTCAATAAAAAAATATGATAATCTAACCGCAAATGTTGGAGGAACTCCAGCCGCCTTCCCTCTTCCCTCTTCCCCGTGTGACACGGTTATGGGTGGTTTTCCAAGCCACTGTCGGCACAATGAATATAAGTCCCACTGTCGGCTGGGTGGAAATAGGTCAAAGGGCTCTAGTTTCCCGGCGCAGCGCAGGGTGGTGCAGGGTGGCGAACCCCGTGCAGAGCTAGTTTCGAGCAGCGCAACCCAAGGCGCGCTCAGTTTGGTAGTTTGGCAGACCGAGGTGCACTGAGATGGGTGTGGTGGCGCAGCAGGGGTAGGTGTCGACAGATCCAGCTTGGTGCAGTGACAGTTTCATGCCAAAAGGCTTCACCGAAGGTGCGCTAAAAGTTCGCCAACTGAAACCAGGTCTACTGTCAGCGCAGGGGGAGCGCAGCCAGTGTAAGCCAAAGTTTGGCCTGGCAGCGCAGTTAGGAGACCGGATGGCAGCGTGAGACCGCGAGACCACTGTGAGATTTTGAGATTCAACATGGCGGCGCCTAGCTGCTAGATTAGATATCAACAAACTAGCCAAACAAATATAATTACCTAACGGGTGACAACTCCAGCCTGCACCATCAGCCAGAGTGGAGGACCTAGAAGAGTTTATCGATCACTACTACTACGAGTGCGTCATGAAGGGTCCTGCCGACAACCCCAATAAGAGGAAGATGACTGACTCAGCCACCGATACACAAGACTTATTATCCTCCGAATTTAGCATCTTGGAATCCATCAACAAGAAGCTAGAAGTGCTCGGTATGCTTCACCAGGAGATAAAAGACCTGAAGGTAAGCTTGGAGTTCACTTACCAGCGGATTAGCGACCTGCAGCAAAACAACGCTGAACTCCGCTCCACCTTAGCGGCGGTCACTTCAAATGTAGATCTCCTCAAAAAGGAAAATAAACTCCTGAAGGAAACTGTCCTCGACGTGCAGTCCAGAAGTATGAGAGACCATTTAATCATTTCTGGCATCCCGGAGAGCACACCAGACAACCCAGAAGTCCAGGTAAAAAAGTTCATGGTGATGGCCCTCAAGATCCCGACGGAGACTGTCAACAACATCACCTTTCACCGCGTCCACAGGCTCAGACCCCGAGGAGGTCAGCATCCTCGTCCTATCATCGCCAAATTCGAACATTATCAGCAGAAAATGCTCGTTAAGAGTAAAGGACAAGAGCTAAAAGGCACTTTGTTCGGTATGAACGATCAGTTCCCCAGGGAAATCAATGAGAGGCGGAAAGTGTTATATCCCATTTTAAAAGAGCACAGGCAGAAGGGAAATAGGACCTCTCTTGTGGTCGACAAATTATACATAGATGGGCAGCTGTTCCGCCACTCTACCACCACCCCATGGCTCTTCTAAGGGAGATAAGTGCCCCTAAAACCACAAAACAAAGTAGAACCATAGCTTAATTGTATTATAAAAGGAATAAAAAAAAAAAAAGACCAAAAGATGTGTGTATGCATGTATATATATATTGGGGCTGCACTATTCTTGAAATAAATAAATAAATATATGTATGTATATTTCATTCAAAATGGTATTCTGACACATTTCTCCTGCAACAGATAATTAAGCATTCCTGCGATTGCAATGCAATTAATCGTGCGGCCCTGGTATGTATGTATGTATGTATGTACAGTACAGGCCAAAAGTTTGGACACACCTTCTCATTCAATGCGTTTTCTTTATTTTCATGACTATTTACATTGTAGATTCTCACTGAAGGCATCAAAACTATGAATGAACACATGTGGAGTTATGTACTTAACAAAAAAAGGTGAAATAACTGAAAACATGTTTTATATTCTAGTTTCTTCAAAATAACCACCCTTTGCTCTGATTACTGCTTTGCACACTCTTGGCATTCTCTCGATGAGCTTCAAGAGGTAGTCACCTGAAATGGTTTCCACTTCACAGGTGTGCCTTATCAGGGTTAATTAGTGGAATTTCTTGCTTTATCAATGGGGTTGGGACCATCAGTTGTGTTGTGCAGAAGTCAGGTTAATACACAGCCGACAGCCCTATTGGACAACTGTTAAAATTCATATTATGGCAAGAACCAATCAGCTAACTAAAGAAAAACGAGTGGCCATCATTACTTTAAGAAATGAAGGTCAGTCAGTCCGGAAAATTGCAAAAACTTTAAATGTGTCCCCAAGTGGAGTCGCAAAAACCATCAAGCGCTACAACGAAACTGGCACACATGAGGACCGACCCAGGAAAGGAAGACCAAGAGTCACCTCTGCTTCTGAGGATAAGTTCATCCGAGTCACCAGCCTCAGAAATGGCAAGTTAACAGCAGCTCAGATCAGAGACCAGATGAATGCCACACAGAGTTCTAGCAGCAGACCCATCTCTAGAACAACTGTTAAGAGGAGACTGCGCGAATCAGGCCTTCATGGTCAAATAGCTGCTAGGAAACCACTGCTAAGGAGAGGCAACAAGCAGAAGAGATTTGTTTGGGCCAAGAAACACAAGGAATGGACATTAGACCAGTGGAAATCTGTGCTTTGGTCTGATGAGTCCAAATTTGAGATCTTTGGTTCCAACCGCCGTGTCTTTGTGAGACGCAGAAAAGGTGAACGGATGGATTCCACATGCCTGGTTCCCACTGTGAAGCATGGAAGAGGAGGTGTGATGGTGTGGGGGTGTTTTGCTGGTGACACTGTTGGGGATTTATTCAAAATTGAAGGCACACTGAACCAGCATGGCTACCACAGCATCCTGCAGCGACATGCCATCCCATCCGGTTTGCGTTTAGTTGGACGATCATTTATTTTTCAACAGGACAATGACCCCAAACACACCTCCAGGCTGTGTAAAGGCTATTTGACCAAGAAGGAGAGTGATGGAGTGCTGCGGCAGATGATCTGGCCTCCACAGTCACCGGACCTGAACCCAATCCAGATGGTTTGGGGTGAGCTGGACCGCAGAGTGAAGGCAAAGGGGCCAACAAGTGCTAAACACCTCTGGGAACTCCTTCAAGACTGTTGGAAAACCATTTCAGGTGACTACCTCTTGAAGCTCATCGAGAGAATGCCAAGAGTGTGCAAAGCAGTAATCAGAGCAAAGGGTGGCTATTTTGAAGAAACTAGAATATAAAACATGTTTTCAGTTATTTCACCTTTTTTTGTTAAGTACATAACTCCACATGTGTTCATTCATAGTTTTGATGCCTTCAGTGAGAATCTACAATGTAAATAGTCATGAAAATAAAGAAAACGCATTGATTGAGAAGGTGTGTCCAAACTTTTGGCCTGTACTGTATATATGCAGATTTATATGTATGTACATGTGGATATATGGATATATACAGTCAGGTCCATAATTATTTGGACAATGATACAGTTGTCGTCATTTTGGCTCTGTACACCACCACAATGGGTTTTAAATGAAACAATGAATACCTGCTGAAAGTGCAGACTCTCAGCTTTCATTTAAGGCTTTTTTCAAAAACGTAGTATGAACTGTGTAGGAATTACAACCATTTCTTCACACAGTCCCCCAACTTTAAGGGCTCATAAGTATTTGGACAAACTAACAAAATCATCAATTAAACAGTCAGTTTTAATACTTGGTTGCAAATCCTTTACAGTCAATGACTGCCTGAAGTGTTGGACACATAGGCATCATCAGATGCTGGGTTTCTTCCCTGGTGATGCTCTGCCAGCCCTTTACTGCAGCCGTCTGTACTTCCTGCTTGTGTTTTGGGTGTTTTGCCCTCAGTTTTGGCTTCTGCAAGAGAAACGCATGCTCAATTGGATTCAGGTCAGATGATATGATTTGGCCATTGCAGAACATTCCACTTCTTTGCCTTAAAAATGTCTTTGGTTGCTTTTGCAACATGCTTCAGGTCAATGTCCATCTGCACTGTGAAGCATCGTCCAATGAGTTTTGAAGCATTTGGTTGAATCTGAGCAGATAATGGTGCCCCAAACACTTCAGCTTTCATCCTGCTGCTCTTGTCAGCAGTCACATCATCAATAAATACAAGAGAACCATGCTTCACTGATGAGGTGGTGTGCTTTGGATCATGAGCAGTAACTTCCCTTCTTCCTTCTCTTGTCTTCCCATCATTCTGGTAGTTGATCTTTGTTTTATCTGTCCATAGTATGCTGTTCCACAACTGTACAGGCTTTTTAGATGGTTTTTGACAAACTCTAATCTGGCCTTCCATTTTTAAGGCTAACCAATGGTTTGCATCTTGTGATAAACTCTCTGTATTTATTCTAGTGAAGTCTTGTCTTGCTTACAAGAGCAGCAGGATGAAAGCTGAAGTGTTTGGGGCACCATTATCTGTTCAGATTCAAGTAAATGCTTCAAAACTCATTGGACGATGCTTCACAGTGCAGTTGGACATTGACCTGAAGCATGTTGCAAAAGCAACCAAAGACATTTTTAAGGCAAAGAAGTGGAATGTTCTGCAATGGCCAAGTCATATCATCTGACCTGAATCCAATTAAGCATGCGTTTCTCTTGCTGAAGCCAAAACTGAGGGCAAAACACCCAAAACACAAGCAGGAAGTACAGACGGCTGCAGTAAAGGGCTGGCAGAGCATCACCAGGGAAGAAACCCAGCATCTGATGATGCCTATGTGTCCAACACTTCAGGCAGTCATTGACTGTAAAGGATTTGCAACCAAGTATTAAAACTGACTGTTTAATTGATGATTTTGTTAGTTTGTCCAAATACTTATGAGCCCTTAGAGTTGGGGGACTGTGTGAAGAAATGGTTGTAATTCCTACACGGTTCATACTACATTTTTGAAAAAAGCCTTAAATGAAAGCTGAGAGTCTGCACTTTCAGCAGGTATTCATTGTTTCATTTAAAACCCATTGTGGTGGTGTACAGAGCCAAAATGATGACAACTGTATCATTGTCCAAATAATTATGGACCTGACTGTATGTATATATAATGAATACAACACTGACTTAGTGAAAGGGAAAAAAAGGAAAAAAAAAAAATCTCACAGGGTGCGAATGTACACTTCACATACTCCACCCAGTATTCTCCCTTTCCTTCTCTATTTTTTTCCCTCCTTCATGTCCCCCCCCACCCCCCCCATCCCTCTCACGCACTCCCCCTCCCTCACCTCACACACAAATACACTCCATGTAACCCCTTTGTTTTTCAGGTTTGTGAATACCTCAAGGCGCAGGCGCTTCTGGTTGTTGAACATGCTTGTATATATTCTAATGCTCTGCTCCATAACTCTGCGATGCTTCACCATGACACATCGGTTGACTGTAATACATACACTTAACAATTACATATACTCTCCTACAAGAAACCCACTTGCTAAAGTCAGAAGAAAAATCTCTTAAAGATCCAAATTTTAATCAAATTTTTTCATCCTGCTATAACAACAGACAAAGAGGTGTCTCTATCATGGTCCACAAGAGACTACCATTTACTTTAAACAGCACGGTAACAGACCCAGAAGGCCGCTACATCATTATTCAGGCAACAGTCTTTAACAAATTATATACAATCGTTAATCTGTATGCCCCTAATAATGATGATCCAGTCTTCTTTCACACAATCTTCTCTCTACTATCTAACCTATCAGACAGCTCGACAACTATAATTGGAGGAGACTTTAACACAGTCCTAAATGCTTCATTAGACCGATCTAGTAACTCAGTACACACAAAGCAATCACAATCGGCTAAGGTAATACAGGAATATATGGATGATTTTGGGCTTGGCGATGGCTGGAGACTCAAATACCCATCAAAGAGGGAATATACTTTCTTCTCTCCTGTGCATCGCTCATTTTCAAGAATTGACTTTTTTCTCTTAAATAACTCCATCTCACAAAAAATTACCACAAAAATACACCCGATCATTATCAGCGACCATGCACCAATATCACTCAATCTGCAAATAGAAACCATCCATAAACGGTCCCCAACATGGCGCTTTAATATCTCATTACTTAAAGACCCAGACTTTGACAAAATGGTGAGATGGGAGTGGGCAAACTTTCTTGAAGACAATGACTCTCCAACTTTATCTCCATTTTTAATATGGGAAACTGGGAAGGCAGTAATCAGAGGAAAAATTATATCATACTCCTCCTACAAGAAGAAACAGGAATTGCAAGCAGAAAAAAACATTGAGGAAAAAATTAAACAACTAACACAGGAATATGCAAACAATCCAAGTGATCAAGTATGGACCCAATTACAGTGTACAAAATCGCAACTGGACAATATTCTATCAAAGAAAACTGAATTTATCATACAGCAACTAAGATATAATAATTTTGAACACAGTAACAAATCAGGAAAATTTTTGGCTAATCAGCTCCAACGCAATAAAGAAAAATCTCTGATACCAACAATCCAGGGCCCGTCCGGAAATTACACACAAGGAGATCAGGAGATCAGGAGATCAATCAGATTTTCTATTCTTTCTACCATAATTTATATTCAACAGTAAACAATCCAAACCCAGAAAATATTCAGGCTTTTCTCGATAACCTAAATTTACCTCAGTTATCCACGGAACACAGAAATATGTTAGACGCCCCCCTAACTATTAATGACCTGCAGAGTGCATTAGACAAAATGCCAACAGGTAAGGCTCCAGGTCCAGACGGCTTTCCTGCCAAATTTATAAAACATTTCTGGACAATATTAGCACCACTTTTCATCAGGACAGTGACAGAGATCAAAAAGAATGGAGGTATAAGACCTCACATGAATACAGCAGCAATCAAATTATTACTAAAGCCAGACAAAGACCCCACACTTCCTTCTAGCTACCGTCCTCTATCACTAATCAACAGTGATATCAAAATTATCTCAAAGGCACTTGCTTCTAGACTGGAGAAAATAAACGCATCAATAATTCATAATGATCAAACGGGCTTCATTAATGGCAGACACTCAAGTAATAATGTCAGAAGAGTTCTTAATCTGATAAGTAAAGTACAACGCGTTAATACAAAAGCAATTATTCTGTCACTTGATGCAGAAAAAGCCTTCGACAAGGTCAACTGGTCCTTCCTATTTGCCACCCTGAGTGGATTTGGCTTTGGAGAGTCATTTATCCAGTGGGTATCAGCCTTATATAATTCCCCTAAGGCCACAGTCACCACCAATGGGATCACATCTAAAAGCTTCATTTTGCAGAGAGGAACCAGACAAGGGTGCCCACTCTCACCTCTACTGTTTGCAATATTCATCGAACCATTGGCTATGGCAGTCCGTCAGAACAGCAAGATCATAGGTATCCATTCCGCCAATTCAGAGCATAAAATTAATCTATATGCCAACGACATTTTACTTTATCTACAAGAACCGAAATCGTCTTTACATGAAGTATTTAATCTCATAACAAATTTTTCTAAACTTTCAGACTACTCCATCAACTGGTCGACAATACTGCCAATAACGGAGAACTCTTGGAATCCTGCAGACCAAAAATTTTCTCTCCCTGTGGGCAACATAAGATATCTTGGCATAAATATTTCACCCAAACTATCAGACCTGGTCCACCTGAACTTTAGCCCGCTGCTAGATAAGATCTGTGGTGACCTGAAGCGCTGTAATAATCATCCATCTCCCTCCTGGTACGAATAGCCACAGTTTCCATGATTCCATTCACACCCTCATCGAAATGGTTCCTGTCATTAGATTCTGCAATTATAAAATTCTACTCAAAGAACAAAACAGCAAAAATTAGCCTAAGCACCCTTCAGAAAAACAAATTGGAAGGGGGATTGGACGCTCCTAACTTTAAACATTACTATTTAGCTAACCAGCTACAATACCTATTGAAATGGTTATATCCTAACGAAGACTACAACTCCTGACTCGAACTAGAACAGGCGGACTGCAACAATATAAAACTCTCTGACCTCCCGTTTATCACCACTACACTCAGACGTCATAACTGTTTTAAGAACCCAATGATTGCTTCCACCTTATCAGCCTGGTGGAAAACACTACAAATCACAAACTCTCCGATAGAACCTTGCTTGCTCTCTCCAATTTGGCACAACCCAGATTTTGAAATTAACAAAAGACCTCTCCATTTTAGCACATGGGAGATGAAGGGAGTTACTCATCTCCATCACCTTTTCCAAGACAATATACTTATGACATACACAAACTTATTTCAAACTTATGAAATAAGAAATGGCAATTTTCTACAATATTTACAATTGATAAAAACAATCAAGAGGAGAATTCCAGCGCCTCAGGACACTTTGCAGCCACCAGAATTTGCCAAACATATTACAAAGCTTTCTCCGAGTAATAAGAAGAACCTTTCTAAGATTTATAAATTACTGTCAAAGACCAGTTCTATACATTTACCAATTTTAAAATGGGAAAAAGAGCTGGGTGTATCACCAGACCCTGACTTCTGGACTCAGATATACAAAAATACATTTAAGATGACAAGACACACTAATACACAACTTATCCAATTTAAAGTACTCCACAGAACACACATCACCCAACAAAAGATGAATAGAATGGGCTTTAGTCAATCTGACACATGCACTCAGTGTACTCAGAACACTGCAGACACCTACTTTCATGCACTCTGGTTATGTTCACCCGTCCAGCACTTCTGGTCAACAGTCACTCAAAAACTCTCCTCCTATTTTGGACTGCAGGATCCCATTATCTCCCAACCTGTGCTTAATTGGTGACCTGATGACAACTGACCTCCCAAACAGCCACTGCAACTCTCTTCTTGTAGCTCTCGCCATCGCCAAGAAAACAATCCTAGTCAATTGGAAAGATAAACAGACCCTCAACATCAACCATTGGCTGAATCTCCTTGTAGAACATATTTCGCTGGAGAAAATATCTGCTGGCCACAGAAACCAATTAACATACTTTACAGAAAAATGGTCACCATTTATTCACTCACTAAACGTGTCTGTATAGTGCCACTCAGCCTGTGAGCATATGCCACCTGTACATATAAATATTACAAATCAAGAAAGACTGTTGTGTAATATGTAACGTGTTTCTGTTAATGATGTAACCCCTAATCCCTCTATCTCTCTCACCACAATATACCACAGCGGTTCATCAGAACTCAAGGTCTTAAGCATGTGTTAGGTGCACCTTCTCCCCCTTGAATCCGGGCCTGCTCCCTGGCTCTGTGGGGGATCGCGGGGCCGGGCGGTTTCCCCTGGGGGCGGGTGCGTCTGGACTGCTCGCCCTGTGTGCCTGGGGGGGGCAGGGTCTCCTCGTGCTCCCTGGGTCTGGGGCGGCGTGGCTGGTCCCCCCTGGGGGGCTGTTTCCGCCCCTGGTGGTGCGGGATGGGTGTTCTGGTGCTGCGCAGTGTGGGCCTGCCCGTTTGTGTGCGGCCCGCGGTGGGGGGCGGGTCGGATGGGCTGGGGGTCCGGCTTTGGGTCTGTGGTGGTCTGGGGGGGTACTGGCGGGGTTGCGGGTTGGCCTGTGTTCCTGCGCGTCGGGGTTTGGGGGGGCTGGGTGGGGCCCGTCGTCCGTGCACCCTGGTGGCGCGCCTCGTCCTTCTGCTGGGGGTCGATTTGCTGCGGGCGTTGTGGCCCAGGACGGGACAATTGCGGGGGCCTGACGCTGCAGTTGCTTGGGGGGCGGGGTTGGGTGGGGGTCCGTTGGGTTTCCTTGGGGCCCGCCTGGCCCACTGTCCATGGGCGCTGGGGGCCTCGCGGCGCCGGGGTCTGGTTGGCGCCACTTTCTTGCTCCTCCCATCCATCCCTCCAGCCCTCGGGCCGGGCCTACACTGGCCTGGCCTCCTAAACCACATTTAGTTCACTCACCACACATTCCACAGTTTTAATGCACCACATACACTCACTCTTCAAGGTGCAGACCACTGATGGATTGGGGGGCTTCATGATGGGGCAGGCTATGGGACAGTGGTGTCCGGTAGCCCTCCATGCTGCCCCCCGGCCCATCCTTATCTGTTCTCCAATTTTAAAGCACCACATACACCTACATCTTGTGGGACAGATGGGAACAGGTTCCAGGTGCCTATGGCTGCACGGGCTGCAGGACAACAGTGTGCTGTAGCCATCAGCCTTGCCCCCACCTGTCTCCTATGTCCCTCAATTTTAATGCACCACATCACACTTATGGGCACTCACATTCACATTCACGGTGTAGGGTTAATGTTTCTCTGTCAGGGATCGGAGAATCATAGTAAGAGGGGGGGTGGTGGGTTTACACACACTGTAGATACGCATGGCATGGCTCGTGGGGCCCGGCCCTCCTGGGCTGAGGGTTGGAGCTAGGGAGCCCATTTACATCATGGTGGTGTTGCTGGGTTCCCGGTGTCTGGGGGGTCCCGTGGCCCTGTGGCGGGTGGGCCGGGTGGCGCCCTGGGGGCTCTGTGGGTTCCAGTGCATCAATCTTCACAAGAAGCTTACACCCTTTTGTGGCGCTAAGCTATGAAGACCAATGCAGACAAGTACAAAAAAAAAAAACACAAAGTTTGGCTGACCGGCGGACAGTGCGCACAACGTCACCAAAACCTCACAGGCAGGTTTCCAGGATATCAGGCACATTAATATTGCAATAAATACCCAAAAAAAACACTATTCAATGCAACTATCTGCAATCAGCACATAAATGTATCTCTATATCGACTGCCCCGTCACATCTGATGTCAGATCAAAGGATTGGCACCGTTTGGCACGTTTGGCACGCGTAATGGAAACCCAACCTGATTTGATTAACACAGCTGCAAACTAATGAGTTCACATCCCTCTCAGCCAACCACAAACAGCCACAGCATCAGATAGGGAGTATATATTCAGCATCTGTCATCTTAGAAAAGTCAGAAGAAAAGAAACAAAGTGAGACTGCGAGACAGAAAAAGAGCACACGCGCACGAGAGAAACGCATCATTGATTTACAGTTGTGGTGACCTCCTCCCAGGCTACCTTTGCATCATCAGCCCGTGGAGGTCTGTTCGCAGTTCCATATATTTGGACACTGCGAGCTTGGACCTCCCGGACCAAAACATCAGTTTCCTCCTGGGATAAGTTTGGTCGTCTGACGCTGCTGCTCTCTTCTGCCATGGCGAATTGAGTAAACTCTCATTACGCCTTCGTGCAGCACATTTAAGGGCGAGGAGAGGGGCTCATTTGATTGGTGTGATGTGTGTAAAACCCACTCCACGCCTTCTCTCCTCCCTCTTTCCGACTTGCGCAGGTAGGAGGGACGGAGGTGGGACAGACGAGTGGCTGCGCCAGGCGCACGGTGTGCCAAACTTGGAAAATCCACCTGGCCACACCCAGTTGACATAGCACAGGTGCGCTGCGCCCCCGCTTCGCCCAGTCTGCGGGAGGGACCGGGAAAAGCGGCGGACCTCCGGGGAAGCCTGCTCCGTTCTCCCCACAGTTAGGGATCGTTCATCACGGTACTGCTGCTGGGCAGAATGGAAATAAGTCCTGCAGAGTTACAGAGGACCTGGAGAATGTTTTAGGATAGTAATAACATTATATAAGATAATCATATTACAAAGATAATATAAGATAATAACATTATAGACAAAATTAAATTGCAATACTTTTTCAAAACTTGATGATTTTACCTTTCTGTACATTTTGTATACAAATTCATTTCATTTTCAATTTACAATGTTCAAAATTTTCTTCCGGAAACTATATCCTCCCCTATCCCCCCCCCCCCCCCCCCCCCCCCCCCCCTCTTATAGTTTCCCAAAATCCTGTGGGAAACATTCATTCATTTTCTGTTAACACTTATCCTGTTAAGGGTCGCGGGGGGCTGGAGCCTAACCCAGCTGACACTGGGCAAGAGGTGGGCTACAGCCTGGGCAGATCATCAGACACATAGAGACAGACAACTACTCACACCCCGAACAGTTTAAAGGCGCCAATTAATCTAACCTGGATGTCTTTGGACAGTGGGAGGAAGCTGGAGAACCCTTAGAAAACCCACACTGACACGGAGAAAACACACAAACTCCACACAGAAGGAAGATTTGAAACCCGAACCCTCATATTTGTAACAATGCCAACCACTGCACCCACTGTACCACTGTGCCACCCTGTACTGGAAACAGTTAATTTCGCATTAAGTGTCAACCATGTTCACTTTAGGAGTTACTATAATAATGCTCCATTATATGCAATGTCAGATCAACATTTAAGCTGGGTTAGCAGAGGTCAGATGTTTTCACCCATGCATCTCAGACCACTATGGTCTATGAAGAGGTAGGCTGTTGTTACTGTCACCAATACCACTGACCCCTCTGCATTGTAGACCTGTTCAAAGCCTGCATGATGGACTCCTGGAGCTCACATCACAAATTCTAAGTAAGTAAAGCTTTAAATGCAGTCATTTTACTTGTAGTGGAGTATTTTCACAGTGGGGTATTAGTAGTTTCACTTAAGTAAACAATCAAAATACTTCTTTGTGTTTTATAAAGTTGAGAGACACGCGAGATACAAATGGTGAAACTTGTAGCTGCAGAGGCAACGACAAGCTGACGTCAAGTCCACAGCTCCAAACACACTGAAGGCCACACTTCATCAGAGCCTTCATCCATATGTCTCAAACACTTCAGGGCTTTCTGGGATAGATCCCAATCACATCACAAAGACATATATCCCATATATAGTCAGTGTTAGTTTTACCTGAGCAGGATGGCAGTTGGGAGAAATTTTCCTCGAGGGCTTTCAACCAGAACTGGATGTCTTGGTTAAAGATAGGAAAAAAAGTTGTGGTTTAAATTAAATTTCCTAATGGATTTCTGTCGGAAAGAGTTTTCCTGGTGAAAGCCTACAACGAAATCTGTAGAAACCGCTGGAAAGCCCTTTACCAAGACAGCCCGATTCATTCATAAATTTTGCATTGAATATTAATATTCACGTCAGCAGTCACCGGTAATGACAGAGCCAGCTGACGGACAGGCTGTGGTGGTCCGACTGTAGCTTACAGCTTGAAGGCACCTCATGTTAAAGCTCGTGTGTATAAGAGCTCGTTACTGTACAGTGACGTTCTATGGCGGCTCTTACCTAAACAGCACTTGGTAACTTGTGTTGTGCTCGGGACTGGCTGCTTGTTGTCGTACCGTCAGGAAAAATTACCACAGACTATTACAGACATCCACACGGAATCGTCACCAGTCACAAAGAACTTCGTGTGAGGCAACTACCCAATGTTTGTTAATCAATGTACCACGCGCGTTGTCTTTCAATTACCTGTCCTGTGTTTCGACCTATTGCGTTTTCGACGCGAGAGCTAAGAACTCTGGTTAACGTAGTACTGCAAGCGATGACGGCTGCCAAATTCAGATTTACTGCTTACTCTATACTCTGATAAATACGCGAGTAACTACCTTTATGTTGTCAAGTAATACGGTCCGGGTGTATCCGTTAATATAGTCAGAATGTATGCCGTGACTGCTGCTGTTTATGAGAGAGAAAAAAATACACTGCGGTCGACCACGATGACGTTTTTTACACGCATCACACTCGGAAGTCAGCTGTTCCAAGCATAGATGATGGCCCAATTCCAATCCGATCCCTAACAGACTCACTGACTTAGAGGCGCGTTCATGTTAAGTGCGTGAGTGTGTGAGGGCTGTCCCATTGTCAAATCGTCAAGTCAGTGAGTGAGCCCTTTATGCCCCCTTACCGTAGGTAGCATCGATGCGGACTTACGGTCATAGACATATATACGTAGACGCCGCATTGACCATAGACATATATACATAGACGCCGCATTGACTGCCGCTGCCTGTCAGAGCCGGCGTCCTCGCCGGCCGCCATCTTGGATGGGTCTCGCTTCGCCTCCACAGTGCATTCACTTTTATTGAGGAAGGAGCTGTATGCACAAGTAAAATAGAATAACTCACTGAATTTTCAACTGATTTTCACGCGGTTTGATTTGTTACAAACGGCACACATGTAGTTATGATACAGGATGCTTTCGTACATTAAAAATGCGGGATTTCATGCTTTAATACTTCCTGCAGATAGCAACAGCATGTTATTTAGGTCACAACACAGTTAGGCTATTTTATTCACCTCAACCCCAGAGTGGGATGGATGGATTTTTTTATATTTATATATATTTATTTATATTTAGATAAATAGATAGATGTATGGATGGAGATAGATAACACGAGACAAGACACATGAGGGAATATATGCAGGGCTGATGGGGAGTGATTAGACACAGGTGCGGGAGACACAATCAGGGATCAGGTGCACACAGACAGGGAGGGGGCAGGGCAGACAGGAACCTGGAACATGTATGTATGTGTGTGTGTATATACACACCCCACCCCGGGTGGAGGGACGGAGGGAGGGACAGACAGACAGACCACCCCACTCTGGGGTTGAGGTGAATAAAAGAACTGTGTTGTGACCTAAATAACATGCTGTTGCTATCTGTTTATTGTATTAAAGCATGAAATCCTGCATTTTTAATGTACGAAAGTATCCTGTATCATAACTACATGTGTGCCGTTTGTAACAAACCAAACTGCGTGAAAATCAGTTGAAAATTCAGTGAGTTATTCTATTTTACTTGTGCATGCAGCTCCTCAATAGAAGTGAATGCACTGTGGAGGCGAAGCGAGACCCATCCAATATGGTGGCGGCGCAGGACGCGCTCAGGCAGTCGATGCGGCATCTACATATATGGGTCTGTCCCAAGTCTCTTAAATTACTGCTAGTTATCTTACCTAGCTGACTTTGCTAGCTGTTTAGCCCCTCCCACCTAGGAAAACATGCGAGGAGCTAGCACTAGGAGCGATGAGCGAGCATTGTCAGTTTAAGGCCCAATTCCAATCCGGCCCCTAAAGACTCAAGCCCTGAACCCTCACTGACTTATCTGACGTCAGCTGTAAGTGACTGAGTGAGAGTCTGAAAGGGCTCCGGATGCTACAAATAGGATGGGACAGCACTTATCCCCCTCTCTACAAAATGTTGTTAACATTGGCGGCTCTGGGCGTGATCATTTATCGGTTATTGTCAGCATATATTCCACACACAAAGAATATATATCTGTGGCGAGGGGCACTACAGGGAAAATTAGAAGAAAGCCGGACAACGCCACCTAAGGACTTACACCCCAGGAAATACTATTTAGGACTTGAATAATGTGGAAAGAATGGATAAGGAGGCACACAGGAACGTTACTGAAGAGTCAGAGACATGATTTTTCCAAATAACTCAAATGTTTTTATTGTAATAATAATAATAATAATAATAATAATAATAATAATAATACTAATAATAACAACAACAACAACAACAACAACAATAATAATAATGATCAAAAATAAAGCAACCAGGGACTGCTTAGGAAAAAGGAATGTTAACAAAGGAAAATACTTAAAGCTGGTAAGTGAAATAAAATACTTTTATTATAATTCACTAAAATAAGGCCTCAATATCAAAGTTAAAAAGTCTGTATAAGAACCCAAACCAACTTAAATATAACTAAAGAAAACTCAGCAGAGGCCACGTGTGGAGAGGCAGACTACATGAAGGAGTGTCCAGGGTGCTACCGCTACTCACCTCAGGTGCAACACAGCAAACCTCACAGCAAACAAATGGTGCAGTCTAGGGTGTCCCCGTGCAGTTACTCACATGCATAAAGTGAAGGGACCTCACCACAAGTGCTTAGCCCCCCCCAAAAAATATGGCGCTCTGCTCCTGAAAGAAAAAGACTAAATACAAAAAAGGTCAGAAACAAATAACCAAATAAACAGGCAAAGGAAATACAATACGGCAACCCAGTAGTCAATTAAACAATTAATGTAATAAAGTAATAGAATAAAGTAATCAAAATAGTCAAAATGAATTAAGTTATTCAAATAACTGGATACAATAACCCAGTAAAGTAAACAAAGGACCCAACCAAATCAGTAAACGAGGTAACAAAGAAATACAGTTACCAGGAAATAAACCAATGAACAATGTAATATAACCCAGCTGATTGTAACAGATATGTAAAGAGGATAACCCAGGAAACTGAACTTAAAGAAAATCAAAGAAAACCCACTAAATTAAACCCTAACAAAACGAGAAAAATAAGGTAACTAAAGGGACTCAATTAATGAACACAAAAAGGGGACAAAGCAGCAGTAGGTAGGGTGGGAGAACCTGGAATAGGGAACAAACTATTAATCAGGCCCAAATTACATTAAAAATTATTAAAACTGTGCTCCTACTCACCACCTCTAGCTAGGGCATTAAGTCACTTTAAGGGCATGGAGCAGACAGGGGGTTCCCAAAGTTGCAGCAAACACTCTAAACACAAACAAATCAACCTTTAAAAGAAAAATGCCACTTAACATGGGAATTATGAGTGTTTCTTCACTAATCATACCTGGGGCACAGGACACCAGCCACAGCAGGGACAGAGCACAAGACCAACTGGCTGAACAATAGCACACAGGTGCCTCATATAACCTGGCCCGATTAGGGAGTTGGTTGGGGAAGGAGTCAGCCTCAGGCTGCGTTCACAATCGCCATACACACACACACAACACTAAGGAGAGTATTCCCCACCACATATATATAGATAGATAGATAGATAGATAGATAGATAGATATATCTATATCTAGGATACATATATATATATATATATATATATATATACACAGTACAGGCCAAAAGTTTGGACACACCTTCTCATTCAATGCGTTTTCTTTATTTTCATGACTATTTACATTGTAGATTCTCACTGAAGGCATCAAAACTATGAATGAACACATGTGGAGTTATGTACTTAACAAAAAAAGGTGAAATAACTGAAAACATGTTTTATATTCTAGTTTCTTCAAAATAGCCACCCTTTGCTCTGATTACTGCTTTGCACACTCTTGGCATTCTCTCGATGAGCTTCAAGAGGTAGTCACCTGAAATGGTTTTCCAACAGTCTTGAAGGAGTTCCCAGAGGTGTTTAGCACTTGTTGGCCCCTTTGCCTTCACTCTGCGGTCCAGCTCACCCCAAACCATCTGGATTGGGTTCAGGTCCGGTGACTGTGGAGGCCAGATCATCTGCCGCAGCACTCCATCACTCTCCTTCTTGGTCAAATAGCCTTTACACAGCCTGGAGGTGTGTTTGGGGTCATTGTCCTGTTGAAAAATAAATGATCGTCCAACTAAACGCAAACCGGATGGGATGGCATGTCGCTGCAGGATGCTGTGGTAGCCATGCTGGTTCAGTGTGCCTTCAATTTTGAATAAATCCCCAACAGTGTCACCAGCAAAACACCCCCACACCATCACACCTCCTCCTCCATGCTTCACAGTGGGAACCAGGCATGTGGAATCCATCCATTCACCTTTTCTGCGTCTCACAAAGACACGGCGGTTGGAACCAAAGATCTCAAATTTGGACTCATCAGACCAAAGCACAGATTTCCACTGGTCTAATGTCCATTCCTTGTGTTTCTTGGCCCAAACAAATCTCTTCTGCTTGTTGCCTCTCCTTAGCAGTGGTTTCCTAGCAGCTATTTGACCATGAAGGCCTGATTCGCGCAGTCTCCTCTTAACAGTTGTTCTAGAGATGGGTCTGCTGCTAGAACTCTGTGTGGCATTCATCTGGTCTCTGATCTGAGCTGCTGTTAACTTGCGATTTCTGAGGCTGGTCACTCGGATGAACTTATCCTCAGAAGCAGAGGTGACTCTTGGTCTTCCTTTCCTGGGTCGGTCCTCATGTGTGCCAGTTTCGTTGTAGCGCTTGATGGTTTTTGCGACTCCACTTGGGGACACATTTAAAGTTTTTGCAATTTTCCGCACTGACTGACCTTCATTTCTTAAAGTAATGATGGCCACTCGTTTTTCTTTAGTTAGCTGATTGGTTCTTGCCATAATATGAATTTTAACAGTTGTCCAATAGGGCTGTCGGCTGTGTATTAACTTGACTTCTGCACAACACAACTGATGGTCCCAACCCCATTGATAAAGCAAGAAATTCCACTAATTAACCCTGATAAGGCACACCTGTGAAGTGGAAACCATTTCAGGTGACTACCTCTTGAAGCTCATCGAGAGAATGCCAAGAGTGTGCAAAGCAGTAATCAGAGCAAAGGGTGGCTATTTTGAAGAAACTAGAATATAAAACATGTTTTCAGTTATTTCACCTTTTTTTTGTTAAGTACATAACTCCACATGTGTTCATTCATAGTTTTGATGCCTTCAGTGAGAATCTACAATGTAAATAATCATGAAAATAAAGAAAACGCATTGAATGAGAAGGTGTGTCCAAACTTTTGGCCTGTACTGTATATATATTCTTTGTGTGTGGAATATAACCACTGGTATTCCTCTGACTTCAAGTGTGTTCATGTACCATCTTAAATCCTTGGTAATGTAATGTTTTATTGTTTATCTATCTGTTTTTTCACTCTCCTTCCATAACGTTACCGTTTGCATATCTGCCGACCGTGTTTTCGTTTTTTTTTTTATAACACTTCCGGTGTTCCGAGGGCAACCCCTGTATTTGACGTCACAACACTATGAACTATGGGTAATTTCCTTACCGTAAGTCCACATCGATGCTGACCTACGGTAAGGGGGCATAAAGGGCTCACTCACTGACTCACTGACTTGACGATTTGACAATGGGACAGCCCTCACACACTCATGCACTTCACATGAATGCGCTTCTATGTCAGTGAGTCTGTAAGGGATCGGATTGGAATTGGGCCTAAGAGACATGAGACGGCCTTACTCTGAAGCGTCACATGAAGCGACGTCCATTCCTGATGACGGCGGCACAGCGGGATCTGCTGCATAACGGAGCCAGCGTTTGGCGTACATCACCAAGTCACATTAGGCTATATTCGCTGATCAAAGCCGTAACACCCTCCGCCCCCCCGTCATGACTTTGGTCACACACTTTTGCATGTATAACCATTGTTACTGAGTCATTTGCCGAAGTTTGTGGCAAATAAAGAACGGTCTGTAGCCCTGCCATGTCACTGTGATGAGCATCATCATTATTATTATTATTATCATCATCATTATTATCACTATTATTAAATCCACTCGCCATCATTCAACAAGTCAGCTGCTGAGTGAATAAGACATATCAGACCTGTCAGTCTATCTCAATCAATTGAATTTTATTTATAAAGCCCAATATCACAAATCACAATTTGCCTCACAGGGCTTTACAGCATATGACATCCCTCTGTCCTTAGGACCCTCACAGCTGATCAGGAAAAACTCCCCAAAAAAACCCTTTTAACGGGGAAAACGGTAGAAACTTCAGGAAGAGCAACTGAGGAGGGATCCCTCTTCCAGGATGGACAGACGTGCAATAGATGTCATACAGAACAGATCACCATAAAAAATTAACAGTAATCCTTATGACACAATGAGACAGAGAGAGACAGAGAGAGAGAGAGATGCAGGACAAACGGTAATGACAGTAGCTTACAACAACATTAATGAAAGTAATACTATTAATTAATATTAATATTAATAGGCTAATTAATATTACCTACAAGCTATTAAACATTCCACTCACATGACATGCAGGACAATTAATGATGGGCAAATGTGTTTGTGTGTGTGTGTGTGTGTGTGTGTGTGTGTGTGTGTGTGTGTGTGGTGTTATATCAACACGTGTGGTTCTGGACATGAGCTGCTGCACATTTAACAGCCACACATCACCGACAGTCCCCTGAACAACGCAACGGATTGTGAATGAAATAAACTTAATTACAACATGACAGTCTTGCAGGAAATATCATTAATGTTACTCTTTGCAGTCACGTAGGCATGTGAATTATAGCGTTTCATTGCAAAGAATGCATGTAACGGGTACACTTGCGCTGTTTCTCCGCCATCTCGTTCAAATGAGCCAGATGTAGGGGGCGGGCATTTATACGTCATGGCGTTCAGCTAGAAAACTCTTCCGGATAGGAAGCGCTCGACCATCCTAGCTCGTAGCTGCTTAAAGCTTGCTGCTAGCTCCTAGCGCTAGCTCCTCGCTGCACAAATAAGAGACTTGGGACGGCCTAGAAGATGGCGGACCTCGAACGACTTCCGGTTCGAGCGAGGAGCTAGCAGTAGCACTATAAAAATAAGAGACTTGGGACGCACCCTATATGTCTATGCTTACGGCAAGGCTATTCAAGAGAAGGCTGAGACACGGGCTGCGGTCGGAAAGTCCCTCCTATCGTCTATTCCTAATCACTATTCCTTGACCTCGGTGGGAAACGTCACAAGGTCAAGGAAAGATGAGTAGGAGAATTCATAAGGACTTAGGAAAAGAGAACTGCGGAGCTGAGAAAATCTGACCGCACTTACGCTGGGCTACGTCATCATGCGACGGCGGATGTTATTGACGTGGGTCTGCTGTGGTGAAACTACAATGTTCTGAAGATGGACTACAAAATGCACACGATGAGAACATATGGGGCGTACGTTCTCATCGTGTTGTTTCATGCAGGATATATAAACGTGGACAACACGGCGAAAGATATTGTTTATTTACTAAGGTCGAAATTGCATTAAAAAAATGAATATAGCTGCCAGCCACAAACTGAAACGAAATTGTCACATTGAGAATGTTTGCTCACACTCACCCATCTGAATCCCAAGTAGTAAAATGAATTAATGATATTACTAAGGGCTGGCAATACAACAATGCTCAAATGAATAAATGACTGATGCAAACTGAGCATATGTTACGGTGCGTGTCCCCTCTGTCCACAGCTGTGTTCAACTTGTTTGTTTTATAACAGGATAAACAAATATTAAATGCATTATTTTGTTTTTCCGTGTGAATAAAAAAAGAATGGAAATCCACGTGCTTTTTCCATTTTCTTCTTCAAATGGGCATTTGGAGTAGAAATTAGACCACAACCAGTAATTGACTTGTGTTTGGCCTTTATTGTTAAATCAATATTGTGTGCCCCTACTGCATAGATAGACAGATAAATAATAAATTATAATAATATTAATAATAAAAGGGACGCTGCTGTGCCTCGTGCGTCTCTCTTTATGGGGAAACGTGCTTATTGTTTCTGCTGCGGGGTGGGGTGGGGTGGGGTGCTCGCTGCAGGTAGCCTATTTAATAACCTCAAGCAGATATCTTTTAACGTTACAGTCTTTTGTATTTTTTGTTATGATCCTTCCACTGTATCTCTGCAGGAAACACTGTACAGGGGAATAAAAAGTGGGAAGCAGTAACTTCATTGATTATTTAAATCTCCAGATACGCCACGTATATGTGCATTTACGCACGAGGCACAGCGACGTTACTTCATTGATTATCTATTTTTTTAGATTCAATTTTATTTATATAGTGCCTAATCACAACAAAAGTCATCTCAGGGCACTTTACACATAGAGCAGGTCTAGATAATACTCTTGAATCTATCTATCTATCTATCTATCTATCCCATCCGCATAGCCGATGCCAATGTTTTGAGATGCAGTAGGGGCAGATAATATAGATATAACAATAAAGGCGAAAAACAGGTAGGTTTCTGGTTTTGGTTTAATTTCTATATCAATTAGCCATTTGAAGACGAAAATGGGAGAAGCACGTGGATTTCCGTTTTTCACACGAAAATCGGAAAATTAAAATGATGCATTGTATATTTGCATTTTTGTTTGTCCTGTTATAAAACAAGTTAAACAAAGCTGTGGACAGAGGGTACACCAATAGTAGCGAAACGTTCATAGTTCGCATCTAAGTTTAACATAATGTTGAAAGTTGAAAAAATATATATGAACAAGTTATGGCATGAGATGTATAATGCTTCATAAACAGCGGTAACTTAGATGGTGATCTCCTTCCTTTCTCTGTCATGTTGATCTTTTTCTTTCCTAATCATTTGAGTTTGTGAATGGTGCGTAAATATTGCCACCGCAATGACTTGTGGGATGGAATTATCTCCTTTCCTATCGCTTAGGAAGGTCCGATGTATCCTATGCTAAAGGAGATCTGAAAGGAAGCATTGAACCTCCTTTCCTTAGTGTTTAGAGAATTCGAACGGCTCTTATCATGGCGGCCACTAAAATAATTCCAGGTCATTTCACTCAGCTAGGAACCTTCCCAAAGAGCATGGATACCAAGAGGCGAAGCTCAATAGAACGCCCCATAGCAACAAATTCCCCCATGGTTTCGTCCTACCGCCACCATATTGGACTGTCAGCAGACTGCAGCAGACCCACTTGCATACAAAAACACACAGACAAACTGAAGTATATCACTATATCAGTATGTCAATATCAATTATGCTTACAATGCTACTCACCTCATGATAGCTTGGTCACAGCTATTTTTTTCACGTTTTTGTAAAGCAAAATATAGACTTTAAAAAAAAAAAAAAAACGAAGAAAAACGGCCTAGATGGCATCTCTACATATTACATCCTTCAAAATCACCCCATAAGCAAATCTACCAAAAAATTAAAAAAAATTTTTTTTTTAAAAAAATCAGTATTTTAACTAGAAACACATTAATGGCGACGTCATATAGTCAGGAATAAAGATTTATCAGTTCTGATATAAATGGTCCAAGAGGCCATATACATATATATATATATATATATATATATATATATATATATATATATATATACATACATATATATATATATACATATATATACAGTACAGGCCAAAAGTTTGGACACACCTTCTCATTCAATGCATTTTCTTTATTTTCATGACTATTTACATTGTAGATTCTCACTGAAGGCATCAAAACTATGAATGAACACATGTGGAGTTATGTACTTAACAAAAAAAGGTGGCTACCACAGCATCCTGCAGCGACATGCCATCCCATCCGGTTTGCGTTTAGTTGGACGATCATTTATTTTTCAACAGGACAATGACCCCAAACACACCTCCAGGCTGTGTAAGGGCTATTTGACCAAGAAGGAGAGTGATGGAGTGCTGTGGCGGATGACCTGGCCTCCACAGTCACCGGACCTGAACCCAATCCAGATGGTTTGGGGTGAGCTGGACCGCAGAGTGAAGGCAAAGGGGCCAACAAGTGCTAAACACCTCTGGGAACTCCTTCAAGACTGTTGGAAAACCATTTCAGGTGACTACCTCTTGAAGCTCATCGAGAGAATGCCAAGAGTGTGCAAAGCAGTAATCAGAGCAAAGGGTGGTTATTTTGAAGAAACTAGAATATAAAACATGTTTTCAGTTATTTCACCTTTTTTTTAAGTACATAACTCCAAATGTGTTCATTCATAGTTTTGATGCCTTCAGTGAGAATCTACAATGTAAATAGTCATGAAAATAAAGAAAACGCATTGAATGAGAAGGTGTGTCCAAACTTTTGGCCTGTACTGTATATACAGTCCCTGACAAAAGTCTTGTCG
This sequence comes from Epinephelus lanceolatus, assembly GCF_041903045.1. Classification (NCBI taxonomy): domain Eukaryota; kingdom Metazoa; phylum Chordata; class Actinopteri; order Perciformes; family Serranidae; genus Epinephelus; species Epinephelus lanceolatus. The sequence continues at coordinate 1,545,287 of NC_135748.1, forward strand.
CTTATCCTAGTTGTAGGAACAACAAATAATAACCTGACTTGTAGTTGATCAATTGGGATCAGAAATAGCTTATATGAAAGGCAAAGGCCTTTAGATTATGCTTATTATACCAAAATAAAGTTGTGTATCATTCATAGAGTTTTATCATTTAATTAGGACAGAAAGGTCAGCTCTTGCTTGGACAAAAGTCTTGTCGTGTCTTTAAACGATTCAACCAATCACAGATTAGAGCTCCACCCGTGACAAATACTGTAATTAACACATTCCCAGGTGTGTATAAAAAGAACCCCAGCACACCAGACCTTCATGTGAAGTGCAACCTGACCGCTGACAACATGCCAAAGATTCAACCACAGACCAAAGTGCTGATCATCAAGAGCCTGAAGACCAAGTCTGCTGCTGAGGTGGCAGACATCTTCAGTGTATCCAAACGTCAAGTAGAGAGGATAAAAAGAAGATTTGAAGAAACTGGTGACGTTCATGACAAGCCCAGGTCAGGCAGACCCCGTAACACAACTGTTAGAGAGGACCGTTTGTTGCTTCGGCAGTCCAGGGCCAGCCCTTTTTCAACTGCAGCAGAGCTACATCAGAACTGGTCACCAGAAACCCCTGTATCTACCAGAACAGTTTGTCGAATTCTCTCACGCAATGGTCTCCATGGCCGAATTACTGCTCACAAACCAGCATTAAACAGAAGACAACAAAAGAATCGTGCTGCATTTGCCAAGGCCCACAGCTTGCAGAAAGGATGGACAGTGGAAAAGTGGCAGAAGGTTGATTTTTCTGATGAATCATCCATTGAACTGCATCCCAATCGCCGCAAATACTGCAGAAGACCTGTTGGAACCCGCATGGACCCAAGATTCACCCAGAAAACAGTCAAGTTTGGTGGAGGAAAAATCATGGTTTGGGGTTACATCCAGTATGGGGGTGTGCGAGAGACCTGCAGAGTGGATGGCAACATCAACAGCCTGAAGTATCAAGAGGTTCTCGCTGCCCATTACATTCCAAACCACAAGAGAGGGCAAATTCTTCAGCAGGATGGTGCTCCTTCTCATACTTCAGCCTCCACATCAAAGTTCCTGAAAGTGAAGAAGGTCAAGGTGCTCCAGGATTGGCCAGCCCAATCACCAGACATGAACATTATTGAGCATGTCTGGGGTAAGATGAAGGAGGAGGCTTGGAAGATGAAACCAAAGAATCTTGATGAACTCTGGGAGTCCTGCAAGACTGCTTTCTTTGCCATTCCAGATGACTTCATCAATAAGTTATTTGAGTCATTGCCGAGACGTATGGATGCAGTCCTCCAAGCTCATGGGAGTCATACACAATATTAATTCTTTTTCCCAAGGCACCATGATTTTATGTTCTGATGTTATTGGAGCATGTTTGTGTATTCAAAATAAAGTATCATTTCTACAGTACATTATTTTTGTATGCGACAAGACTTTTGTCCAAGCAAGATCTGACCTTTCTGTCCTAATTAAATGATAAAATTCAGTGAAGGATGCACAACTTTATTTTGGTATAATAAGCATAATCTAGAGGCCTTTGCCTTTCATATAAGCCATTTCTGATTCCAACTGATCAACTACAAGTCAAGTTATTATTTTTTGTTCCTACAACTTGGATAAGCGACAAGACTTTTGTCAGGGACTGTATATATATATATATATATATATATATATATATATATATATATATATATATATATATATATATATATATATATATATATACACACACACACATACACATACACACATACATATATATATATACAGTACAGGCCAGAAGTTTGGACACACCTTCTCATTCAACGCGTTTTCTTTATTTTCATGACTATTTACATTGTAGATTCTCACTGAAGGCATCAAAACTATGAATGAACACATGTGGAGTTATGTACTTAACAAAAAAAGGTGAAATAACTGAAAACATGTTTTATATTCTAGTTTCTTCAAAATAGCCACCCTTTGCTCTGATTACTGCCTTGCACACTCTTGGCATTCTCTCGATGAGCTTCAAGAGGTAGTCACCTGAAATGGTTTCCACTTCACAGGTGTGCCTTATCAGGGTTAATTAGTGGAATTTCTTGCTTTATCAATGGGGTTGGGACCATCAGTTGTGTTGTGCAGAAGTCAGGTTAATACACAGCCGACAGCCCTATTGGACAACTGTTAAAATTCATATTATGGCAAGAACCAATCAGCTAACTAAAGAAAAACGAGTGGCCATCATTACTTTAAGAAATGAAGGTCAGTCAGTCCGGAAAATTGCAAAAACTTTAAATGTGTCCCCAAGTGGAGTCGCAAAAACCATCAAGCGCTACAACGAAACTGGCACACATGAGGACCGACCCAGGAAAGGAAGACCAAGAGTCACCTCTGCTTCTGAGGATAAGTTCATCCGAGTGACCAGCCTCAGAAATCGCAAGTTAACAGCAGCTCAGATCAGAGACCAGATGAATGCCACACAGAGTTCTAGCAGCAGACCCATCTCTAGAACAACTGTTAAGAGGAGACTGCGCGAATCAGGCCTTCATGGTCAAATAGCTGCTAGGAAACCACTGCTAAGGAGAGGCAACAAGCAGAAGAGATTTGTTTGGGCCAAGAAACACAAGGAATGGACATTAGACCAGTGGAAATCTGTGCTTTGGTCTGATGAGTCCAAATTTGAGATCTTTGGTTCCAACTGCCGTGTCTTTGTGAGACGTAGAAAAGGTGAACGGATGGATTCCACATGCCTGGTTCCCACTGTGAAGCATGGAGGAGGAGGTGTGATGGTGTGCGGGTGTTTTGCTGGTGACACTGTTGGGGATTTATTCAAAATTGAAGGCACACTGAACCAGCATGGCTACCACAGCATCCTGCAGCGACATGCCATCCCATCCGGTTTGCGTTTAGTTGGACGATCATTTATTTTTCAACAGGACAATGACCCCAAACACACCTCCAGGCTGTGTAAGGGCTATTTGACCAAGAAGGAGAGTGATGGAGTGCTGCGGCGGATGACCTGGCCTCCACAGTCACCGGACCTGAACCCAATCCAGATGGTTTGGGGTGAGCTGGACCGCAGAGTGAAGGCAAAGGGGCCAACAAGTGCTTAACACCTCTGGGAACTCCTTCAAGACTGTTGGAAAACCATTTCAGGTGACTACCTCTTGAAGCTCATCGAGAGAATGCCAAGAGTGTGCAAAGCAGTAATCAGAGCAAAGGGTGGCTATTTTGAAGAAACTAGAATATGAAACATGTTTTCAGTTATTTCACCTTTTTTTGTTAAGTACATAACTCCACGTGTTCATTCATAGTTTTGATGCCTTCAGTGAGAATCTACAATGTAAATAGTCATGAAAATAAAGAAAACGCATTGAATGAGAAGGTGTGTCCAAACTTTTGGCCTGTACTGTATATTCTGGGTTGCTCTTTGGCAACATTTGATAGCAAATGTTTAATAACAACTAACATTAATTACAGACGCTGTGACGTTTGGTAGCAATGTTTTGCATTAATGAATTAACTTAGTTAACTTACAGTTTGAGATATGTTGTTAGCTGCAGAGCATAGTAATTTATGTGAGTAAATAAACATATTCCTTTTACATTAACTCCATAATATGCTTTTAAGTTATATGAAACTTCCCCAGGAGCACTGTTAAAGTATTTTGAAGGAGGCACTGACTCAGCCCAGGGGCAGTCCACCTCCTCAGGCTCAGCCAAGGCTAATGAATCAGGTGAGGGAAAAACTGTCACCATATGTATTTAATTTCTAGTCAAATTATCTTATTAAGATATACTAATATGATATAATCATATGACACGGGACATGTTTTTCATCTTAGGTCCACCTCCATATTCTGCTCCATCCAATGTGCCCACTGTCCCCTCTGTGTTGCAGTTTATTTAAAACAAAAAAAAAAAAATAAAGCATAGATTGTGTTTACAGTAAATGATTGGTTTATTTTGTTACTTTTAGTTGGCCTAGATGACATTCGGTATCCCACTTAGTACTATATCACTTTGAATATTAATAGTAAATCAACTGCTGCTCTTGTGGTTGAATTTGCTACCATTTCAGATTGAAAACCATAAATGGGTTAAACATGCCAGGCTGCTCTTTGAGGTTTTATGTATTGATTCTCTGTGTGGCCAGTAGGGGGAGTTGCTGACTTTGCCAAATATTGATTGAAAGTTTTCAAATCTGCTGTCTGCTTCCATGGCCGTAATCACTGTGGATTACAATCTAACTACAACAAAAAGTTCTCACATCTAGTTTTACAAGTGTATCCGTAATGACAGAGTAGAACATGAAATAACTTACAGTAGGTGTGTGAATGATCAATAATCAGTATTATTGGCAGTAATAGAGGGCGCCAAAATCAAATTTTGCTTAGGGCCCTATGGAGGCTTGGGCCGGCCCTGTGTTTAAGGCATGCTTTAAGTTTAGTTAATTGATCCATTTTGTCTGGCTTTATTGATAGATATAATTGTGTATCATCCACATAACAATGGAAGTTTACAGAGTGATATCTGATGATGTTACCAAAGGGAAGCATAAAGTGAACAGAATTGGTTCGAGCACAGAACCTTGTGGAACTCCGAAAACAAACTTTAGTATGCTAAGATGATTCGTCATGAACGTGAACAAACTGAAATCGACAGGATAAATAGGATTCAAACCAACTTAGCGCAGAACCTTTAAGGCCAATTAAAAGTTCCAGTCTCTGCAGCAGAATATGACGGTCAATTGTGTGAAATGTGGCACTTAGATCTAATAAAACAAGTACAGAGACGAGTCCTTTGTCTGAAGCAATCAGAAGATCATTTACAATTTTTACTAGTGCTGTCTCTGTGCTCTGATGCACTGCAAGAAAGGGAAGATTAGATATGGGTCGACAGTTGGCTAACACCTCTGGATCCAGGGGGAGCTTTTTTAGTAGACAGCTACCTTAAAAGACTGTGGTACATAACCTTTTAATAAAGACATATTGATCATGTCTTATATAGAAGTGTTAACTGAAGGTAAGACTTCTTTGAGAAGTTGGGATGGGGTCTAAGAGACACGTTGATTATTTAGATGAAGAAATCATTGAGGTCAGAAAGGAAATCGGACAGAAGCAATCCAAATATTTTGTTAAGTTTATGTTCCCTGTGTTTGAAGGCAGATTGGTACTGTGTGAGGACAAGAGGTCATGATTTTTGCCTCTAATAGTTCGAATTTTGTCATTAAAAAAGCTCATAAAATAATTACTGCAGAGAGCTAAATGAATACAAGGCTCAATAGAGCTGTGACTCTCTGTCAGCCTGGCTACAGTGCTGAAAAGAAACCTAGAGTTGTGCTTAATTTCTTCTATTAATGCTGAGTAATAGTTTGCTCTGGCATTGCGGAAGGCCCTTACATACTTTTTAAGACCGTCTTTCCAGACTAAACGAGATTCTTCCAGTTTAGTTAAACACCAATTCCTTTCAAATTTTTGGGAGAGATGAATACATTGAGAGCTACCTGAAAGTAACAGGTATTTGTTCCATGTGCAGTCTACAACCACAGATCTGAATAACATACCAGACAGCAAAATGGCACCTACTCATTCCAGTGGACTTGCTTGCCTTGTGTGTATACCAAAAAAGTTTTCTAGCATCCGCAGTATGCGGCCCACTACATATATGCATTAGTATTTCTCCTGCTGGCCCCGCCCATGAGTTCCTGCTTAGCTTATTGACTTTACATTTTGCTTACATTACAGATTTTTATAATGCTTTTCTCAGCTCAAGTTACATTTTACAAGTATAAAACCTCCATGGCTCAAGAATTCAGAATTGAAAGATTCATAATTAATCTTGCTGCAGTTTGAGGGGTCCCGTCAACAGTTTTCGATGTGTCAGTGGCCACTAGGAAAAATTTGCTGCAAGGCTGAGTGGCTTTCCTGGAGCCCTGTCTATAACTTGTTAACTGCTTATTGGCACGAATGCCCGCTATATAGAATAAAGCTATGTCTGTCATCACAATTAGTAGCCTAGTACTGTAATGCTAACTATGAGGAGTCAAAGTCTGCAATAAATCATGGTACTAACGCTAACCAATACTTAACTCCCTTGGTCCTCTTCCTCCTTTGAGACAAAAAGCTGCAATAAGTTCTCTCCACCACATTTTGTCCTTGGCAACATGCCTCCCCCTATGGCAGATGCATCATGTCTAGTAGATACACCAGCTAGTAAGGCCATTTCTAGCTTTTTAGGAGCCCTACACAAATTCTTGTTTTGTAATTCAATCACTCATGAACACACCAAATCTGCATCATATTCCATACACGAGACCAAATGCTATTTTTTACACTCTAAAACATCACTGTAATTCAACTTAGCTGCACTGTTAACATAAGAAAATTCTTATTCTCGATGATCTATGATCTAATTCTGATTCATCCATGTGGATTCCCAGAGATGAATCAGATCGGTAGTAGTTAAGGATTCCAGCTTCTGCGCTGAATCCCAGGAACCCACAGGCAGCCGTTAATTGGCAGGACAGCGAGTGGAGATCAGGATTTAGAATGCATCAGGGCACAGAGACAGCACTAGTAAAAATTGTAAATGATCTTCTGATTGCTTCAAAGGACTCGTCTCTGTACTTGTTTTATTAGATCTAAGTGCCACATTTCACACAATTAACCGTCATATTCTGCTGCAGACACTGGAACTAAGCACTAAGTTGGTTTAAATCTTATTTATCCTGTCGATTTCAGTTAATGACAAATTATCTTTGCATACTAAAGTTTGTTTAGGAGTTCCACAAATGCTATTTTTTACACTCTAAAACATCATTGTAATTCCACTTAGCTGCACTGTTAACATAAGAAAAAAAACAGTCTTTGACTGACCCCTGTCAAAAAAGACACTTATTCAAAAGGCCCTGCTGTACCGGGTCCCCAGCCTCAATCAAAAAATACTGATAATATATCAACTGATAATGTATGAATTTAGAAAGTCCTCTACAGAAAACAAACAAACAATGCAAAACAAACATTTGCAAAGAAACCAGATTTCTCAGTAACAGCAGCACATTTAGTGGGGTGGCTTAGGTCAATATATCACAACCGTTTATTTTGTGATGAAAGCAAAAAATTTGGTACATGTGTTGGTGGATGTATTTGAAACAAATCTGGATATTAGGGCATCGCAAAAACGCACCCTAGTTGCCGTAGCAACCATTTATTCAATAAAATTAATCAAAATATTTAATCAAAATCAAAAGATTTTAAAAATGTAAATATGTATTAAATTAAGAAAAATACAGTTAGACACACTCACAGTTCACATCAAATTAAGAACGTGCAAATTCGCAATAGCTGCGACCTCATACATGTATGCATCCACACAACATGCATACACACAACCTCAAGAAAAGCAAAATTTTCATTTTGAAATGCTTAGTATAGCGCCACCTATGAATGAATCCTCGTCATTCTTTCTGGCATAGTTACTCATGGTCTCTACTTGCAGTATGCAAATTTCGAACATTTTTGGTCAAGTACTTTTTGAATTATTCAAGAAAAGCTTTGTGGACCGACCGACCAAAAAATACAGTTAGACACACTCACAGTGTCTCAAACACTTTCTATGCCACCACCACTACAAGCCAGCTAACCAACTGCCAGCCAACTGCCATCCAGCGGCAGTTGCTTCCTGCAACAAGCAGTGCAGTGGACTGTCCATCAAGGTAAACATTTTATTACATAGAGGGAAGTTAAGTGATAGGAAGTTTGTCATAGATGATGAGGAAATCCCAACAATTAGGGAAAAGTCAGTAAAGAGCTTAGGTAGGTGGTACAATGTGGAGTTGAATGATGAGGAACAGGTGGTGAAATTTAGAGAGATTAAGATGTGGCAGAAGGATTGGCTAGAATAGATAAATCAGAACTTCCAGGAAAGTTGAAGTTGTGGTGTTTGCAATTTGGGCTATATCCTAGATTAATGTGGCCATTGTCAATTTATGAAATTCCAATATCTGTCGTGGAGAGAACTGAAAGGTCAGTTTGCTCCTATATTAGGAAGTGGGTGGGTGCTCCTAGGTGCCTAAGTAGTGTTGCATTGTATGGAAAAGGGATACTTCAGCTGCCAGTATCTAGTTTAACAGAGGAATTTAAATGTACCAAGGTCAGGACAGAGCTCTTGTTATCTGGGAGTAAGGACGTGGTAGTTAGGAGTGTGGTTCCAAATCCAACCAAGGGGAGGAAGTGGAACCCAAGATCGGCAGTTCAGGAGGCAGAGGCAGCTCTTAGACATGCAGAGATTGTAGGTAATTTTCAGTTTGGCCGGGGAGGCCTGGGGCTTGGCTCAGGCAAACCGGTATGGAATAAAGCAGGTCTCAAAGACAGAAGAAAGCTAGTCGTGGAACAGATACGTAGACAGGAGGCGATATTAAGGGGTGCAAAGGTAGTGGCCCAGGCTATGCAGGGACAGTGGTTGAATTGGGAAAGTGTAGAGAAGAGGAAGCTTAATTGGAGGGACCTGTGGAATATGGAGGAGAATCGTATTAGATTCCTGGTAGGGGGTTACGTACGATGTGTTACCAACCCCCCAGAACCTAAAACTGTGGGTAAATGGGGACCCATCATGCCCACTGTGTTCAGGTACCGCAACCTTAAAGCATATTTTGTCAGGCTGTAAAGTTAGCTTGTCACAATATACATGGCGAAATAACCAGGTGTTGAAAAGTTTAGCTGCAGGCATCGAAGGGAAACGAAGACAGGTGAATTCAGAAGGTATTAAGGATAGGAGTTTAGTAACTCAGTTTGTCCGTGAGGGAGAGAAATACAGAAGGGATAAGTTAGTAAGGAGGCAAGGGTGTGGCCGCCTAGAAGGTGCTTGTGATTGGGAAATGCAAGTAGATTTAGGGGGAAAGCTTGTTGTTCCCCAGGAAATAGTTTGTACCAAGCAGAGGCCTGACATAGTGTTGTGGTCAGTGAGTCAACGGATAGTTTATTTCATTGAGCTGACAGTTCCTTGGGAAGACTCAGTGGAAGAAGCCTATGAAAGAAAAATGCTTAGATATGCAGATTTAGGAGCAGAAGCTGAGCAGCGAGGATAGAAAACTAGGATTTGGCCAGTGGAAGTGGGGTGTAGGGGATTCATAGCAAGATCAGGTGTCTCACTCCTGGGGGAACTCGGAGTGCGGGGACAGAGTTTGAGGAAGACAGTGAAGGAAATGTCAGATGAAGCAGCCAGAGCTAGCCAATGGATCTATAACAGAAGAAATAATGTCAGTTGGGGGCCAGCAGGGGGAACTACTAAGCAGGGTACATAACTCTTTGAGATGAGGTGGAGAGATCCACCAATCAGTCCTCTCAGGAGAAAATCCAGGAAGAGGAAGGTTATTTAAGTGTGGGAGTGGCCTATTTGAATCCCTTTTGTTTGAGACCATGCTGCAAGGTGAGTGTGTTTGCTGATCATGTGAGTTTATTTATCTATTTCAACTTAAGCTTATATTGGTGTTATGCTATGTAGCATGTGAAATAGAGTATGGTGAATGTGCTAGGAAAGGTAGTGTCAGCACGGTCTCTACCTGGAGCTCGCATGTACGGAGCCTGGGTTTGTTGAAGGTGGCAGTGCTGTTTGGGCTGAATAAGCCATGCGTAAGTAAGGTGTGTTAGGAAAGGTACTATCAGCACAGTCTCTACCTGGAGCTCGCATGTACAGAGCCTGGGTTTGGTTGAAGGTGGCAGTGCTGTTTGGGCTGAGAAAGCCATGTGTAAGTAAGGTAAAGGAGGTTATTGGGTCGGTGCAGGGAGCAATGAGAGCTGGCATTAGGGGAGTGTCTCTGAGATGTCAGAGATCACTGTCTAGCCTCCTGGAGGTGTCGTGGGACCAACTAGACGAAACACTAATGAAAGGAGGTTCCCACCTGATGACCCCAAATACATGTTTATTATCACTGCTCACTGGTCTGTATAGTTAAGCCTTGCCAAAATAGCGTATCATAGGGCTTAGGAGGTTATTCACTGAGTGCTGATCCTTTCCCTAGAGCACAAATTTATTGTGTTCATTTGAATGAATTATTTCAACTGTAATAACTATGTAATAAAATGTTATTTTTAGGATGTACACATTTTGAACATCATAGGTAAAGGCTAAAGAGAAAAACAATATGGGCCTCAGTGGAAAAGTAAATTCACAAGCTAGCAAAGCTAACTAGTTAAGCTAGGTAGTTAGCTTGGAACATGTAGCAGTGGCAGAGCTGAGTGTGGGAGAGTAAGACATTGTAAAATTATGAAGGAATGTTTGAACCCCACTGGACGACACTGCCACAGGCATCAAAATCCTGTCGTGAGCTGATCTCTTGTGGCTGCAAGAGTGGTTGCAGAAAGCTCTGCAGGTTGAAGAAGACTGCTCTTCGGTGCACAGGCCTCTGCTTCTGTGAGGGAGAATGTGAGGGCTGACAATATCTTTCATAACTCAAAGTACAAGGTAGGTGTTCTATTTATTTTGTACATTCACTGTACTGAAAATGAGTCTAACAACATCATCTGGGAAGTGATTAAAAATATTTTCATTTTTTGCTTTTTAAGGAGCAACAAAGGAAGACAAGCCAAAGAGGAGGCCGTAAACTGCGAATGAGAAGCTAATAAAATGTTTTAAAAAGCTCATGTTCTGTTCTATTACATTTAAATAAAGCTTCTTCCACTTTAATATGCCCCTAAATTATATTTGTGGCACTAAAAACATGAAACAGCAGCTATAGGATAGACAAAGCATTCCATGCCAGTAACCACTGGCAGCCATTTTTGAAAATGGCTGCCACAGTCCTCAGAATTAAAATTTGTGATGCCCCAATATCCAGATTCATTCAACATATATTCAGCAATGAGTGTACCAAATTTGGTGCTTTCATCACAAAATGAACGATAGTTTAGCTATGCCGCCCCACTAATTCTGGATTCTGACTGTCAGCTTTAATTTGAGTGCAAATGTACGCATTAACATAAATAGTCCAAATGTTAGAAATTTCATAACTATATAAAATTTGGTGACAAATTCTTCGTAATCAAGATACTGTGTATCTTCCTGTTGACACTCTGGCAGGCCTGTACAGCAGCCATCTGGGTCTGTTTGAGATCTTTTGATGAAATGGGCATTATAAATAAAATGTATTATTTATTTTGTTTTTATTCAGTCTGGTCCTCAGCAATGAAACAGAATCAGCTGGATTTAAGAAGGGATGCATCGATTTATTGGCTGAATGTCGGTATTGGCCGTTATTTGCCTTGTTGACTGCCACTGGCCTATCGGCAAAGAAGATGATGTTCATTGATGGCAGTGACCAATGTTTTTCTGTTGAGCAGGTACAAGAAGAATACAATGACTGGCAAATGGGCTCTGTGATCTCACTCCTGTGTGACGAGATGGCGAGTACCAGTCGGTGTCCCATCATCCCAGGGACAACAGAAAATGTGTGACTAACAGAGATCTTCCCCACGACGCCATCAGGATGAAATGACGCAGTAAACTGGCTATCGTCACATCAGGGAATGCACCCTATTGTTTCCCTGATGATGCTACATTTCGAACAACAAATCTGTTTTGAAATTGGAAGAAGGAGAGCTAGTTATTCTTACCACTAAGCAGCCGGTGGACACAACTAACGGCTGACAGAGATTGCATTGAGTTACACTATGATGCGTTCAAGCTCTCTTCAGTAAAAATGAGTATTGGCCGATGGTAAATGATCTCATCATATGTTAAATGTAATCTTGTAAAATGTAGTTTTTGGCAGTAAACTTGAATAAATACAGCTGTTTGAAGGATAAATTTGTTGGTGTTTTCACGGCAATATCAAACAGATATTGGAGAGGGGAGTATGATATATTGTGCATAGGAAAAATAGTTTTGAAGCAGTTTTTTTTTAAAAAAAAAGATGTTTTTCATGTAAAAGATTATTTTAAAGGTATCTGATTACATTTGTGCTCGTTCAAAGGTACTGTAATGAAGGGCTTAATGACTTTAAAATAGTTCAGTTATTTTTTTTAATTTTAGATTCCTTTGTTTCCCTGGCGTACAAGGGGGGATAAATAACAACAAAAACAAAATAAACAACAATATAAAAACATCAGCATCAGTATCAGCCAAATTCTTAATCTAAACATCAGTATTGGCCCAGAATTTCAAAATCGGTGCATCCCTAGATTGACTGAGTCATCGCTCTACATTTGACTGACTATTTTCAGTACCATTGTCCAAAAGTTGGAGGACAATGTATAAAGTCCCATAGAGGGTGCATTGACCTTCCTGTTCCAATTAAACAGTTCGTATGGACAAATGGTAACTCCAATTCCAGCCAAAATATTAACAGCACATGTGAAGTGGCTTCTGCTTTTTAGCAAAACAATTTATACAATATCTCTGCATAGGAAGACTCTGGGATCAGATGCAAATGACTCAAGGAAAGTATAACAGCAGGAGGTCTGTCATGTCTCTGTAGTATCAACAGAGTCACAGCTGCTACTACTCTTTCTCTTCCTGCTCTCTCCATCTGCTGCTCTGTCGTGGTACCCCACTGTGTGGACTGCATCAGTTCTTGAGTGAGAAGAGGATGTTCCTGGGAAGCTCTGTCCAGGCCCAAGCACCTGTCTGACAGTCACATTCACTCTGCAGCTCTGGATGTACCTGGAGCACACCGCCCAGTCCTCCACAGACACAGGCTCCACCACAGTGCTGTCCTGTAGGGATGAAGCCAGGCTGCAGCCTTCTGTCTCTAAAGCTCTATGTCCCTTGGGTGCAGGAACAATGCGTGGGACAGCATGGTAAAGGAGACGGCTCTGTCCTGACATCACCATCACATCCCCACTGTGCATGTACATAGCAGTGACGGGGTCCTTTCTGCGGGTGCCTCCCAGGAGGAAGATGGCTGACTGTCCAAAACTATCAGAAAATAACACAAGATATACAGTAAGGATGTTGGAATACTTTTATGTAGTTAACAGTGCAATGAGGACTTTTTTCCCCACATTGCAATGTCCTTGCTGATACAATAAAACAAAAAAATAAACAAAATGACAGCACTGGCATTCTAAAACCCTTGTGTAGAGGAATTCCTTCCTCAGCAGTGTGGAAGACTGTTCTCCCCTCTCACCTGAATGACAGCAGTGGTCGGCTGTGATCTAATTCTGATTCATCCACGTGGATTCCCAGAGATGAATCAGATCGGTAGTAGTTAAGGATTCCAGCTTCTGCGTTGAATCCCAGGAACCCACAGGCAGCTGTTATTTGGCAGGACAGCGAGTGGAGATCAGATGGGAAAGGACTGTGATTGTTGGCAGAGTAAGTCTGTGAATGAAAATGACAACAACAAAGGAAACTAGAATTACCACTTTGCCTTTGTATGCCTCTGCCCATCAGTCAGTTTCTCTTACAGTTTACATCCACATCTATGAATACATGGATGCTTCACACACATCTTCCCCCGACAGCACATATGATCTATACAATCACAACAGTTTTGAGGTGGGCATCCAAAATTAATGTGTTCCTGAGATATGACACTGAGTAATATTTTGCAGTATTTTTGCAGAACATTATGATGTCACAGTGAAGTTGACCTTTGACCTTTAGACATTTGTGTGAAATTTTGTCATAACTGACATATGAATTTTTGAGTTATGGCCAAAAACATGTTTTTTGAGGTCACAGTGACCTTGACCTTTGACCTTCAACCACCAAATTTTAAATCACTTTATTCGGGAGTCCAAGTGGATGTTTGTGCCAAATTTGAAGAAATTCCTCTACATTGTTTTTGAAAAATCGCATTCACAAGAATGAAACGGATGCAAGGTCACAGTGAATTTTGACCCCAAAACATAATGCCTCCGGCCACGGCTATCACTGGTGCAGAGGCAAAACAATTGTAGCGTTGCACAAGTAAAGCAATGTTGATATGTTGCTGTGACTGTGAAACATTAAATAACACAATTTTATTATTTCGACTGATTCTTACAAACTTGTCCAAAGACAACAAGAAGTCTTTGCAAAAACAATGAGACTTTTAGCCAAATCTTTCAAAATAAAAGCATCATCCAAAAACAGTGTAAATGGACAAAAAACAGGATGACAGCTGTGGTGGGCCTGATGACAGATAACAATGAAAAGACCTACCTGAATTGAGTAGAGGACCTGACCCTCTAGTGTCAGGATTACAACGTACTCCTGAACGTCAGCAAAACTAAGGAGATACTAGTGGACTTTGGGAAGAAGCAGAGAGGAAACTATATTCCGCTTAATATCAACAAGTTCTTGGTGGAGAGGGAAGATAGCTTCAAGTACCTTGGAGTCCACATCAGCGAGGGCCTGATCTTGGCGCTGCATACACTTATATTCATTAGTACACTTTTTTTTTTCTTTTTTTTTTTAAATGAACAGGATTACATTTCACTGGAACTGTATCTTTTTGATTTTGTGTGACAAAAAAAATTATTGATTGATTGATTAATTGATTGATGTGTCGGGGTCTTGATTTCTGGCCCCATTTTAACATCCATAGAGCAGTGACTGTGCTTGCAATAGCCTTTAACTTTCCCAGTTGGTTTTGCCACTGAGTATGGGTGTATCACTTGAAAGTGTGATGTCAGTGCATGGCCTCAGGGTCAGCGGGTAAAAAAAACAAACAAACTAAATAAAATTGAGATGTGAAATATATGAATAGAAGGTAATGCAAATAGAGTGATAAATTGTATATTTATGACCAGAATACTGGTGTTCATTTCTGCATTTACAACTCGACATCCACCTACCTAACAAGCATAATGTGTGCTTACCTTGGTATCCCAGTTGTAATGATATCCCAGAGTGACCCAGCGCAGCCTGTCAAGTGGAGTCTTAGGTTCTCTCTTTCCAGAGGAAGCATAACTGTGGATGGGATCAAACAGGATACTTACAGAGGCAGGCTTATAGGAACCAGGACCATCAGTACACTGTCACTACACATGTAGACACATGCTTAAAGGACTTCACGATTTTAGTATTGCACTCCTATCACATGATCAGACTCATGATAGACAGTTAAAAAAATTATTTAAAAAATGATTTATCATCTTTTATCTGATGCATTCTTGTCCCTTGTTAAAATCTGGCGTCTACAGTACCCAAGGTACAACTCAACTGCCAACAGTTCAATCAAGAGATTCAAGTGTGTTATGGTTGTAGTGGCCAGTGTAGCTCCACATCCCAAATTGTTTTTCTTTTCCTTAATTGTAAGTCCTTAGACCCAACAGTCTCTGACTCAAGTGACATCACTAGAAAAAAAGTGGAAAAGTGTGCTGTGGTCTGATGAGTCCACATTTCAAATGGTTTTAGGAAATCATGGACATCATGTCCTCTGGGTAACTACTGTTAATATCTGGATGCTTTTATTTAAAAAAAAAAAATCCTGCCTTGTCCAAGGTCCCCAGTAAACCCCTGTTACTATCTGGGGGCTTTTATTTTTGAAAATCCAACCAACATCAGAGCCACTACGGTAAGCTCCTGTTACCTGGTTGGTCCATTTCCCAGAGAAGCTAAATGCAATAAGACATTACTAGAAAAGCTGGAAGGTGAAATGAACCATCTAAAAGGGCTGAGAGAAGAAATGCTAACTTCTTGTCATATTTACCAAAACAAAAGTTACCTACTGCTTCACTACTTAGCTTTACTAATAGCTATACAGCTATTACAAAAAAAAGCACACTATTTAAAAAAGCAGTCAGAGACAGACACAGAGTGGGAGATACAGACAGACCGGCAGAGACAGAGACAGGGAAAAAGAGAAAGAAGCACCAATCAGAAACAGGTAGAAAGAATCAGAATCCGCTGTGTGTCTGTATCCAGGGGATAAAACATACAGTCTAAAACTGGCAGAATTGGAAGCTGAACTGCATTATCTAAAAAAGCTACCAGCTGATATACACTGCTGGAAAAACTGGAAGCTTAACTGTCAAAGATTGAAATTAGGGATGTCCCGATCACATTTTTTTTTTGCATCCAATCCAATACCGAGTCCTTTATTTTGAAACCAAGTCCGATATGAGTCCGATCCGATACTTTGTAAAGCATTAAGAAAGAAAAAAAAAATGCATCCAAGTTGTCCCATAAGGTTTGCTTTTTATAAAGCTTATCGGTGGTTCAGCAGCACAAAATGTGAACAAATCCTGAATTGTAAACAAATTGTTCCTCGACTCCTGTCTGTTTATTGCTCATTAGCTGCACTCAGTTAGGCAAACCCAGGATGCTCGGTTACAATACATTGGCAAGCAGAAGCAACAATGAACAACATAGATGAAAAACCTGACCATTTTTGTTGTTTTCATTCCTACCGATCTTTATTAACAATTCCGATTTTGTAAAAATAACGTGATTGGTGCCGATACCGGATCCGAGGATCAGATTGAAATTAACTGAAAAGGCTGACGCAAGAAATGCTTTGCATCTTAAAGACAAAAAAAAAAACAGAGAAAGCTGAATACAACTATAAATGTCTTAAAAGAGACTCCCTCCTCCCTCCCTCCAAGACCACACACTTCTGACACTGAAATGAGGCTCCGAAATCTGCATTGTGATTCGGTCCAGTAAGTACTGATTGTATAGGAACGGGTTTCAGTAACCAAACCTACTAAATACAGTAATACCAACAGTTAACTGGCTCGGAGAAAGATCGAGTAAAAACTGTCTCACCTGAGGCTACGAACACTCTTGCCCCAGATGTCCTGGGTTTCAGAGGGAGACATGTGCATGTCCAGGTTGCAGACATTGGGCTTCTGAGGGTAGGATTTTAGACATTGTCTGACCCAGAATGGTTGGGAACCCAGCAGGAATGGATTGGAGATCAAGATGAACCCTGAACAACACACAATCGGATAGTACTGGGTTACGTTATAGAAACAGGAAGTGAAATATCTTAAACCCATTGTTATCTCTGCCAGGCATAAGTCTGGAGGGGATCATGCATTTGGTTATGTGTGTGTGTGTGTGTGTGTGTGTGTGTGTGTATCTGTCAGTCTGCCTGGCTGCCTGCAGCTAATCTTATATTAAATATTTTAAAACATATTTTCACAAAATCTTTCACTGATCTCTGACTTCTCACACCTCTTAACCAGCTGGTGGGCACTGCAAGTTGTCACCAAAACCACATGGCAAAAAGGCATTTCACGCAACTGGCTGGGCTAAAAACAAGACTTATATTGTCTGTTGCAGGCCAAATTTTGGCCATTGTTTATTCAAGAATACCTATTAAAGGCACATGAATGTGCCTCTGGTCTCCCTGGGGTCCTACACATTGAAATACAGGACAGACTTAAAATAAAAGTACAAACAACTTAAGTTGTAAATACATGCTGGACAGATACCCACGCACTGGGCAGGCGGGTCATTAAGCGACCAAACAATGCTCTGTGTCAGTTATTAATAGGCTACAGAAACATTGTGCAATCACTCACCTTCCACATCTCTCTCCCTGTCTTTCCGTCCCTCACACAGCAAGCAGCTTTATCATCAGTGCTGCTGCGCTCAGGCTTTCCATTATCTGGCTGTTACAGTCCAATATTTAAATCTCTTCGGTCATAATGTCCAGTAGAAATATTTCCCTCTGAGAATATGTAGGCCTAACACCGTGTCCTAACAGCAAGCCTCTCTCTGTCCACTCTGAATCTACTAAATAGGTACACTGGTTTGTTTTCATGATGCTACAGATGTGCATATCAGCTGTGTGCTTATGTAAACAAACCACGTAAGATATCAGCTGTGCTCTCAAGATAATACTTGAGATGAAAACACTGAAAAGATGAGTGAGTACTTACTGTCTTCTTACATTTGTACTTAATTAATAGAAAACATGTTTTATATTGAGATGATTACTGGAAATGACATACAAGCATATAGCCAATATAGCAAGTAAGTTGTTAACAGCGATGATCATTAGCAGAAATTACCAGCTCCAGTTTACCGCTCATTTTTGGGTCACTGATTAACATATATGTTTGTGGATGGGGCAGGGCTGATTGGCTCTCATAATGGGCCAAGTTTGGCGAAGGTTTTAAAAACCCTGAATACTAAATAAAATAACGGGTAGGAAATCAAATACATCTCTCTCATTCATACAATCTGGATGGGCAACCGTTTTAATGACTTTTTTAAAAAGTAAAGTTGATAAATTTAGAAATGTTATGCAATGTGGTGATGACACATTATCATGTACACTGATATGGAATGTCTCCCAGTAAGTAAATTTCACAACTTTGTCAATCATGCTTCACATCTTTGAAGGATTCAGCATACGGAGGCCTACAGCAGCATCCGATAAGAATAGGTTTTGTATGTGGTAATATATTTTTAGGGACATCCGCTGAAGGCAGAGGTCCCTATTGTTTCTGGGACATTTATTATAAGGGACCTCGGCCAAAGGCAGGCAGAGGTACAAAAAAGCCTCTTGGAGGCCTCCTCTAAACCCAACAGGAAGTCGTCCATTTTGAATTTACTGTGCAATTTTGATGCATTTTTGGCCATTTCCAGGGGTCCTAAATGAACGAACTAGTCCTAGAGATTTCATCCGATCGACTTCAAACCATGGTCTGTCCCACCCCAAGACGTTGAGGATGAAAAGTTATCAAAAGCTTGAGTTTGCGTCAATGCGTGTGACTGTGGGATGGCGTCAAACTTAGGGGTCTCGCCACTAAACAGGAAGTAGTTCATAACTCCAGCATACATGGTCCAATCTTGCCCAAACTTCACAGGATTGATGACAGTCCCGCCCTGAACACATCTACATGTCAATAATTACAGATAAACATAGCGCCCCCTACTGGCAATAGGAAATGTCATGTTTTAGACTTTAATGTACATCTCCTACAGACTT
This sequence comes from Epinephelus lanceolatus, assembly GCF_041903045.1. NCBI lineage: Eukaryota > Metazoa > Chordata > Actinopteri > Perciformes > Serranidae > Epinephelus > Epinephelus lanceolatus. Next base: position 1,564,153 of record NC_135748.1, read on the forward strand.
GACCAGATCCACTTCAAACTTGGTGAAAAAAGTCATAAGACGTTGATGACGTTTTATTGTGGAAACTGTGAGTTTTCATCGAAGGGCGTGGCCACAGCCTGGCAGCGAACTTTGATGTTTCGCCGTGATGATAAACGTTGCTGTAACTTGACTCCACGTGGGAATATCTTGCCAAAACTTCACACATATAATGACAGTCCAGCCCTGAACACATCTACAGAGGAATTTTGAATCACCGCCATAGCGCCACCTACTGGCAACAGAAAATTACTTTATACATTCTTTGATGTCCCGCTTCTAGCAGATTAATCAGACCCACCTCAACCTTGCTGGTCTAAGTCCTTAGACCTTGATGATGCTTAAAAATGAAGCTTTTCAGTTTTCATCAAACGCTGTCACCGTGGCGCCGCCTTGTTCGCCATTAAACACAATGTTGTTTTGAAGGGACAAGGGATGCTTGAAAACTCACCAAACCTGGCATTCACATCACAGGTTGCACGTCCTGTTGTCTGATGTGATTTTTGTGCTTTGATGTACCAAGATGGCTCAACAGCGCCCCCTAGAATATTTCAATTAAACAGCCCCCAAAGCTGGTTTGACCTGCATGTATGAAACTTGGGTGGGCACCTATAACACTCTATCACGTACAAAAAAGCCTCTTGGAGCCATGCTCCAAACCCAACAGGAAGTCCACCATTTTGAATTTACTTGTGCCACTTTTGTGCATTTTTGCCCATTTCCAGGGCTTGTAAATTAACGAACTTGTCCTACAAATTTAATCAGAATGGCTCCAAACTTGGTGTATGTAAGCCTGACTACATTGTGACCAAAAGTTATCACAGGATTTGCACAAATGTTGACATCGTGACATCACTTATCCATACCTACAGCTACAGAAAGCATTCAAACATCAAAACGTTCAGCTCTGTAAGGATTTTCTGATGTTTGTGGAAACATGTTTGATATTTCTAAATAATTCACAGTGACGACATAAGCTGGGGGCTGAAACAGAGCAGTCCTCGCCAAAGGCGAGGACCCTATTGTTTTTGCTCCGTTTATTATTATTCTTTATTCTTTCTCCCGCCGCCTCTTTGAACTGGAATTTGACCCCCTAAACATGCTCAAAAACTCACCAAAATTGGCACGCACATCAGAACCGGTGAAAAATTTTAGAAAATCATGACATTAACCCCGAAAGTGCCAAAATGGGCTCTCTAGCGCCACCTAAGCACACAAAAATGGCCGCCACGGCCTGTAGGAACGTTGTAGAAACATGAAACCAAAAGTGGCGTGTTCGTCTCATGAAGACCTAAAAATCACGCGCTGACACCCCTGACCTAAATCCAACCGGAAGTGAGCTATTTGCCCTTTCAAAGTAAGATTTGAAAGGTGTCCCATAGGAAATGAATGGCAGCAGGGGGGAGAAAGAGACCAATCTTAGGACTTTTTCTAGCATTTACAGCGTCTCCATACTTTGTGTTACAGACTACATTCCAACTCTCAAATGTTGCCACAAGTCTCATCTATTCACTCATGTTTTCATCTTTTTCATATCTTTTACCGTTTTTCATCTGTGCCTCTCAAAGTACCATGAGCAAAAGTGGAGAAATTCTCACTTTACAATGGGTGTGTATTGCACGGAATGCTGTGAGCTAGAGTGGAGAGGGCTCTAAAAATCGTCTAAAACTTTTGTCTTTAACTCGCTGCCATGGCCACAATTTTCACTGTACATACACAATTTATACCACAAAACGTAGGAAAATTTGTCCAGCTCACAGATATGTTGACATGGAATCTCTCACACGTACACATTTTTGCTGAGTGGCTCCAAAGCGAAGGGAGTGCCGATTTTTTTCTCATTCACTCCCATGTAAACTCTGAGGAGAAATTTCTGGAAACAGCTTAGGTGCAACACATTTTAAACTCGCTCCCCTGACCACATTTTTGACTCGAGAAATATAAAACGCGACACGTGCGTTCACGAGACGTGGCTGTCTCTCAAAATCACTTTATTTTCTTGCTTGGACCAACGGTTTGGGTATGTGAAGCATTTGTTCGAGGAGTTAAAACCCATTATAAACAGCCTTTGGTGATCTGCTCTCCTGAGGTGTCTGTGTCTGCCTCAGGTGCGGGCAAATCATTAATCGCCATGACAACGGCTGCACACACAGACACAGCCACAGGGCTCTCTGGTCTGTGTGTCTCACAATCTTTAAAGGACAGATTACAGCAGCAGAATCTTCATTTCAAACAGCAAATACACATTATTAATCCCTAAAGTGCCAAAATGGGCTCTCTAGCGCCACATAGGTGCACTAAACTGGCCACTGCAGCCCGTCGGAATGTCGTATCAAGATCAAACCAAAACTGGTGTGTTTGACTTACAAATCACGCGTTGACACCCATGACCTAATTCCAACAGGAAGTGAGCTATTTGACCTTTCAAAGTAAGATTTCACCTCAAACGTGCTCTTAAAAAAAACACATCTCCTCCTACACCGTTTATTTTATCGGCTTTAAAGACGCACATATGACAGCTCAACTGCTGCTAAACAGATCTTCTGTATAACTTTATCTCTCTCATCAACACATTTTTTTCATGATTGGACCAACGGTTTGGGAATGGGAAGAACTTCTTCGAGGAGTTAAATCTCCACTAAAACAGGTCTCTCTGTGTTCTGTCTCTCTCTCTCTCTCTGCTCTTCTGCCAGGTGCACCTACTTCATCACCATGGCAACCGCTGTCACACACAAACTCACAGAAACATGATGTGTGTGTGTGTCTAAATCTTACATGCAGATATGACAGGGGCAGAATCTCCATTTTGACCCTTTAGGTGCCAGAGTTTATTGAGCAAAAAAAAATTCCATTTTCATTTCAACATTTCAAAAGGCTGGGGCTTCAAAGTGGTGAGAGATAAAGGCATACTGTAAATGAGAAAACTATTAATCATGACCCGAAGTTTGTCATGGGAGTAAATTAACTTATCTAATTTGCATACTGTGATGTCATTAGGCGGCAAACATATTGGATTTCATACATCTCAGTAAAACAACATTTTCAACATATTTACACAGTAAATTTATTTTGTTTTGTGTTGTTTTTATTGTCTCTTCCTCAAAATAAAGGACGAGGAATCTGATGGGAATAAATTCACTCATCTAATTTGCATATTGTGACATCACTTATCCATACCTACAGCTACAGAAAGCATTCAAACATCAAAACGTTCAGCTCTGTAAGGATTTTCTGATGTTTGTGGCAACATGTTTGATATTTCTAAATAATTCACAGTGACGACATAAGCTGGGGGCTGAAACGGGCGCGAGTGCGAGGTCCCGCCAAACGCTGCTTGCAGCTTTAATTGTTATTATTATTATTATTATTTACCTGACTTTGAGTCCCAATTTCGCCCCTTTCCCAAATATCAAAATACTTTTAACTTTCCACATTCGTCCGGCCACATCCGAAATTTGATATTTTTGGGCGGCTGCACATGGTCGAGGCGAAATGCCGAAATAGCGCCCCCTACAAATTTTCAAAAACCCCTCCCCATTGGGGTTAGTTTGTCGTAGGCAAACGAAATTTGGTATACACATGTATCATACCCAGACGCACAAAAAAGTCTCTTAAAGTCATGGCAAAATCCCAACAGGAAGTCAGCCATTTTGTTTTGAATTTTTTCGTTACGGTGATTTCCACAACTTAAATTTGAACGAACTCCTCCTAGGGATTTCGTCCGATCGACTTCAAAGTTGGTACAAATCATCCTGAGAACATGCTGATCAAAAGTTATTAAAAGCTTTTCCTCTATGTCAAGGGGCGTGGCCGCTAGGGCGTGACAAATTTTGGTGACTTTTTGTTTTCTTGCCATCAAATTTTGAACGGCTCTCCCACCCACATACTTGATCTCAGCAGCTTCAAACTTGTTGGACATGATGATGGCTCTACCCCGAATGCCCCGATATGTTAATATCCAATCTTACTCATAGCGCCCCCCGGTGGTAACAGGAAGTGGCCAGTTTTTACTTTAACATGTACTAATGCCACAAACTTGACTGCATCAACTTCATTTCACTTCTAATGCATGCAGAACAAGTTGGTGAAGCTACCTTATGAACGCTGTGAAGCTACGTCTCATGGTGTCCTTATTGCGGTGTGGCGACTATCGATCCCTCGCCACTGAACACGTTTGGCATTTTGATGGCTTCTGCTCTTACATCTGATAGGGGCGCCGCCCATGGGGGGGACAAAATACCTCTATAGCGCCCCCTTGAAATTTTCAAAAACCCCTCCCCAGAGGATTTTTTTTGGAGTTGGAACATGAAAATTGGTACACATGTGTATGTTGTCCAGACACACATAAAAGTCTCTGGCACCAATGGTCTACTCCAAACAGGAAGTCAGCCATTTTGATTTTGACTTGTCATTTTGGCATGATTTCCACATGTTGTATTTTAACAAACTCATCCAATTGACTTCAAAGTTTTTACAGATCATCCAGAGACCATGCTGATCAAAAGTTGTGCTCTGCATGTCTGTAGGTCAAAGGGCGTGGCTGCTATGGCGCTGCCATTTTTGATCCATCGCCATACATATTCAAGCAGCTCTCTCTCCCACATAATTCATCCAAACTGCCTCAAAATTTCTGTACATGATAAGAGCCCCGCCCTCAACGCCTCAATATGCTCGTAAGCAATCTCGCTCATGGCGCCCCCTTGTGGAAACAGGAAATGCCCTATTATACATTGACATTGTCCGATTTGCTCGAAACTTCACGTGTGATGAGGGTCCGCCCCTGGACACACCTGCACACATTTAGTTACACTCCCAGTGTCCCTGGTGGATGAACAAAACATTGTGTTTTTTCGCTCCTGCCAGGTTTTTTCTCCCTTCTCGTGTGGCGCCACAGCCCCCGTATCCCATCTTACTCATAGCAGCCCCCGGTGGTAACAGGAAGTGACCAGTTTATACTTTAACATGTACTGATGCCACAAACTTGACTGCATCAACTTCATTCTTCTTCTAATGTATGCAGAACAAGTTCTTGAAGCTACCTTATGAATGCTGTGAAGCTACGTCTAATGGTGTCCGTATGGCGGCGTGGTGACTATCGATCCCTCGCCACTAAATACGTTTGGCTTTTTGATGGCTTCACGGACCTCATCTCCTCATGAAAATTGATACACAGGTCAAGAATGGCGAGCTCTTACATCTGATAGGGGCATCGCCCATGGGGGGGACGAAATGCATCTATAGCGCCCCCTTGAAATTTTCAAAAACCCCTTCCCATTGGGGTTTTTTGGAGAAGGAAGATGGAAATTTGTACATATGTGTATGTTGTCCAGACGCACAAAAAAGTCTCTGCCGCCAATGGTCTACTCCAAACAGGAAGTCGCCCATTTTGATTCAAACTTTTCATTTTGGTGGCGATTTTGAGATTTCCACAACTTTATATTTTAATGAACTCCTCCTACAGATTTTGTCCAATCAACTTCAGATTTGGTACAGATCACCCTGAGACCATGCTGATCAAAAGGTATTAAAAGCTTTTCTCTATGTCAAGGGCCGTGGCCGCTATGGCACTGCCATATCTGATGCATCGCCATGCATATTTGAGCAACTCTCTCTCACTTAATCCTAACTGCTTCAAAATTTCTGTAAATGACAAGAGCCCCGCCCTGCACGCCTCCTGTTCTCATACTCACTTAGTGGAAACAGGAAATGCCGTAGTTTTTATATTGATAAACATCAACCCTATACTCAACTACATTTTGTGGCCACATATTTCTTAATTTTATGAATCTGCACACTGACACAGTGTGCTGTCATGTGACAGGCTGGCCATGGCGACTTTCGATCCTTCGTCATGGAATATCAAGTCCTTATAACTCCATCATGCATTGTTCTTATTGGCCACAATTGTGTGATCATGGTCTGCCCCTGAACACATCTGCGTGGCAATATTGGTCTTACTCATATAACTGCTTCAGTTATGCGTGCTGCTGGCCCCCCGCAGTGGAATGGGAGAGCGAGGGCCCGATCACAGCTGCTTGGAGCTTTAATTATTATTTATTATTATTCTTACCAGGGTTCAACGCTAAGGTCTTTTTTCACTTGCCCGGTTGGGCAAGTTGGTCAGAGATCTACTTGCCTGAAGTCAGTTTTTACTTGCCCTATAAAAACTGTTTAATTTAAACGGCTATCAATTAACAAAGACTGCAGTTATTTTTATGTTATGTAATCTTCATTCACACTGTATTTATTAATTAAAACAACACATGTCATGTATTGTAGCTTACTTCCTACTCAAATATGACAGTGTCAGGGCTTAAAGTGAAAAATTTGTCAATCATTCTCCGTCTATAATTTTGCGCACATGCCCACCTCTATTTATTTTTCACCCCTCTCTCCAGTTCTGCTGTATTAACACCGGGTTTAATATATTTTGCTTCCATCTCTCTGCCCTGCTCTACTGTACTTCAATGCTATTTAGCTCTCTCTCTACTCTACCGGTAGACTACCACATCCACCTGTTGCACAAAACACACACAGCAGTGTTTCCCCTAGGATGGAGTTGTAGCAGTGGAGGTGAAGCACACGCATGAAAAATAATTTTCACATGTGTGAAACTTTTTTGTATGCTTGCAAAGCACAGCCTGCTGGGATGTTTCTATGTATCTACTGGCACCAAAAGGGCTCTTTAGGAATAAGTACATACAGTACATGTGTGCACAGTAATGAGCAGGTGAAATGTCTGTCTAGCTTACATATGAGGTGTCTCAAGATTTAGGAACATACAGTTGTATTGAATATAATAAAAGTAAAAAGTCACTTGACATGCTGCTGTTTTGTGCTATGACCTATTTAAGTGCTGGAAGTTGTTATTTATGTGAAAACGCCTGAACCCAACACAAGCTCAGCATGAGTGCCGTGCTACGCTGCTCGCAGAGCAGCGTGTTTGTCTGTGCGTAACAGCAGTCTGTTGATGGTTATTTAGGCTACACACTGTCCATAACAATAACTATGTCAACTGACAAACTACACCGGGCTCGTGGTCAGGTTTGGTCAGGAAAATGCGGCCCGAGCCACTCTAGCGTGCTCACCTGTGTGTGTGGCAGAACTCTGCGTGCGCGATACAGAGAGCAGAGGAGAATTGTTAACGCATGACCATGTAGAGACAGAAATGACACAATGACATAACACCATAAATAGTATATTGTTATGTTATTATATGAAGCGTCCGTCGCGCAAAATAATATCAATGGGGGCTGTGGGCAGGACATTGTTACGTGTGCCTGTGACTTCAGGCAGAGAGACCGCTGCATCAGAGCAGAAGAGCACATTTTAAAATACATTTATTTTATCAATTAGTTATTAACTTTTACTATTTTTAGGAACTTGCCCAATTGGGCAAGTGAGTTGTTAGTTTACATGCCCGACCTTAAGTTTTACTTGCCCCAGGCAATCGGGCAATCCTTACTGTTGAGCCCTGCTTACGAACATTTAATCCCCAATTTGGCCCCTTTCCCAAATTCAAAAGCTCACTGAAGTTGGCACACGCGTTTGGTCTAGCAAAAAAATTGATATTTTGGCAGTGTTGTATGTGGACGGGGCCAAATGGCAACATAGCGCCCCCTTGAAAATTTCCTGCCTCGAGCCCTGCCTGTAGTTTCACCTACACGCATGAAAAGATCATCCTGAGACCATGCTGATCAAAAGGTATTAAAAGCTTTTCTCTATATCAAGGGGCATGGCCGTTATGGCGCCGCCATATTTGATGCATCGCCATGCGTATTCGAGCAACTCTCTCTCCCACATACTTCATCCTAACTGCTTCAAAATTTCTGTACATGACAAGAGCCCTGCCCTGCACAGCTTCTCCATACTTTGTGCTACAGACTCCATTCCAACTCTCAAATGTTGCCACAGGTCTCATCTATTCACTCATGTTTTCATCTTTTTCATATCTTTTACTGTTTTTAATCTGTGCCTCTGAAAGTACCATGAGCAAATGTGGAGAAATTGTCAGTTTATAATTGTCAGTTTATAATGCTGTGAGCTAGAGTGGAGAGAGCTCTAAAATTTGTCTAAAACTTTTGTCTTTAACTGGCTGCCAATTTTCACTGTACATACACAATTTATACCAAAAAACGTAGGAAAATTTGTCCTGGTCACAGAAATGCTGACATGGAATCTCTCACACGTACAAATTTTTGCTGAGTGGCTCCAATGCGAAGGGAGCGCTGATTTTTTTCTCATTGACTCTCATGTAAACTGAGAGGAGAAATTTCAGGAAAACAGCTGGAGGTGCAACACATTTGTAACTTGCACATGTGATCACATTTTGATTTAACAAATGTAAAAAATGACACGCGTTCGGAACAAGTGTATCTCTCTGCTGATATCTTCAGATTGACGATTGGACCCACGGTTTGGGAACAGGAAGGACTAGTTTGAGAAGTTTTAAACCCATATTAAACAGCCTTTGCTGATCTGCTCTCTCATGAGCTCTCTGTGTGCCCCTCAGGTGCAGGCAAGTCATTAATTGTCATGACAACTGCTGCAGGCACAGACACACACACAGCCCTGTGTGTGTGCGTGTCTCACAATCTTTAAAGGACAGATTGCAGCAGCAGAATCTTCATTTGAAACAGCATCTACACATTATATATCAGTGTTTTCCATCTCCCACATACTACTACAGCCTTTATTACTTATAATACTGTTGCCACTTTTGTGATTATGACTGTTAAATACATTTTTTAAGATATTGTAATATAAAGTCCCTCTATTGTCAAAAATGACCTTGCGTACCCTTGACATTGCTTGTTTTCTTGACATTTCAACTCTTACGAATAATTTGCAATGTCTGCATGAGCTGGAGGCCGAAATGAGCATGAGTGCGAGGTCCCGCCCAACGCTGCTCGCAGCTTTAATTATTCTTTCTCCCGCTGCCTCTTTGAACCCCAATTTCACCCCCTAAACATGCTCAAAAACTCACCAAAATTGGCACGGATGTCAGGACTGAAGAAAATTTCAGAAAATGAAAAAATTAACCCCAAAAGTGCCAAAATGGGCTCTCTAGCACCACCTAGACACACTAAAATGGCCACTGCGGCCTATAGGAATGTCGTAGAAAGATCAAACCAAAAATGGCTTGTTTGTCTCATCAAGACCTACAAATCACGCACTGACACCCCTGACCTAAATCAAACAGGAAGTGAGCTAGTGCCTCTGAAACATGAGCAAATGTGGAGAAATTGTCAGCTGTGAGCTAGAGTGGAGAGGGGTCTAAAATCGTCTATAACTTTTGTCTTTAACGGTCTACGTGAGCTGGAGGCCAAAACGGCATGAGTCCGAGGTCCCGCCCAACGCTTCTTACAGCTTTAATTAATATTTAATATTTATACAGCACCTTTTAAAAACAGCATTTACAAAGTGCTTTGACAAACAAAGCAAAACCAGAATGATCAACAACAATTTAAAAAAAAAAGAAGACAAAAAGAGCAGCAGCATTCAAAGGCTCAAATAGCAAAGGCAGACAGAGTAGCAACAGCAGGGAAACAACAACTAGGGATGCTGCGATCCAACTTTTTCACTTTTGATCCAATACCGATACCACAGCCCTAGTACTGATACGATACCGATACCGATCTGATACCAGCACATATTTCTATCTCTCTGTTCTGACCAATAGGTTCACTTTTTTTAGTACTTATTTTGTAATGTGGAATAATAGAAAAGGCTTGATCAAGAGCTATTAATCAAAATGAGAATAACATACTTCCAGAGATGAATTGTCCACAACAGTAGGCTATTATGACAAAACTTGAGCCATTTATTATATATTTAAATTTTTAACATAAAATAGCAATAAATAAAATAAATAAAATAACATTTCTGTAGTGACTGAGACAAATTAGAAAAAGCCAATATAAAAAAATCAAACAAATTTAAAAGAAGGCTTTGTTTGAGATCTGTTACATAAATAAAAAAGTCATAACTTCCAAAGTCAGTTATCTCTACTGCTAGTGGCAGCCTGGTGCTGCTGCTGTGTGTGAAACATAGAACTGCAGGGACCAGAGTTCACCAAACACAGACCCACTCTCTTCTTCGTGTGTTACAATGAAGTGCTGGATGGAAAAGCTGGAGTGGATTTATGGAATGGAGTGCTAGTATCGCAGTGCTAGTATCGCACTTTTCCCCTGCAGTGCAATCCGCTCCGATCCACGTGTTTTGGCTGGATCGCAGCATATTTTCGATCCGGATCGCAGCATCCCTAACAACAACAGTACTACCAATGAAACCATAAAAACAATAATAATAATAAATAATAAAAGAAGAGAGAGGAGAGACGACATCCCATGAAAGCAAGTCTATAAAAATGTGTTTTAAGAAGTGACTTAAAAGACGATACTGATTCTGCTAGCCTGATCTCCTCAGGCGGGTCGTTCCAAAGCTGAGGGGCCCTGATGGCAAAAGCTCCGTCGCCTTTAGTTTTAAGCCTAAACTTTGGAATGACCAGAAGGCCCCCACCTAAGGATCTAAGGCTGTGCACTGGTTCATAGGGGGTCAACATATCAGTAATGTAGCTTGGGGCCAGACCCAGACGTGCTTTAAAAGTGATCAGTAAAATCTTAAAATCAATTCTAAAATGAACAGGGAGCCAATGGAGGGAAGCCAGGATTGGGGTGATGTGATATTGTCTGTTTAAACCAGTGAGAAGCCTAGCTGCTGCGTTCTGAACTAGCTGGAGGCGGGAGAGTGATTTATGTTTGATGCCAGAAAGGAGGGAGTTACTGTAGTCCAGTCTTGAGAAAATGAATGCATAAATGACTTTTTCCAGATCAGAATGAGTGAACATTGGTTTGATTTTTGAGATGGTTCTTAACGATGATGGAAACAGGACTGTACAACTTTTTTGATATGGGGCTGAAAGCTTAAGTCTAATTAAAAATTACTCCAAGGTTTCTGCTAGTGTGCTTAATGTTTGAGGATAGGGGACTGAGACCATTTTTGATGAGGCTGATGGAGTTAGGGGAACTGAACAAGAGGATTTCGGAGAAGGAGATTTTGAGTTGTTGAGTTGTAGAAAATTTTGTGCCATCCCACAGTTAATATCAGGGATACAGTCAACAAATGCAGCTAGGCTTTTGGGGTCACCAGGTCTCTGCGGAAGGTATATCTGTGTGTCATCTGCGTAGCAGTGAAAAGAGACATTATGGCGTTGAATAATCTGACCAAGTGGGAGCATATAAATAGAGAATAAAATAGGACCTAAAATTGAACCCTGCGGTACACCACAGGTATATATGAGCTGTAGAAGCGGAGTGGTTACCTATGGTGACCACAAAGGTTCTCTCTAAAAGATAAGACTGAAACCAACTAAGTGCAGTGTCCCTGATGCCAACCCACGTTTTAAGACGATTAATTAAAATGGCATGATCAACAGAGTCAAAAGCTGCACTGAGGTGTAAAATAATTAAAATGGCACTTTCCCCCGTCGACTGTTAAAAGAAGGTCATTAGTTACCTTGAGGAGGGCTGTTTCTGTGCTGTGTATAACTCTTAAACCTGACTGAAATTTCTCAAAGATGTTGTTATGACACATAAAAGGTAAAAGCTGGATAGAAACCACTTTTTCGAAAATTTTAGATAAAAATGGCAGTTTAGAAATTGGCCTGAAATTGTTATGAACAGTGGGATCGAGGTTGGGTTTCTTTAAAAGAGGTTGGACCACAGCATGTTTAAAAACATGGAAAAATACCTTGTGATAGAGAGCTGTTCATAATCAATAAAATACTGGACCCAACTGTGTCAATAACCTCCTTAAGAAATTTGGTTGGAATAAAATCAAGACTGCCCGTAGTTGGTTTTATGAGTAAAATGGTTTTGGTTAAAAGGTGACACAGGTTCAAAACGGCTAAAATAATTAAAGATGTCTCTGCTACCATGAATAGCACAATCTGGTGGGGTGATTTGTTGTCTAATATTATCAACTTTCTCTTTAAAGTTTTTTAAAAACTTCTCACAGAGCTCTTGAGAAGCATCAGTAAAATAACTGGGGGTAGGGGAGTCTAAAACCTTAATTAAAATCCTGGGATTAGAATGATTAGATAAAATAAGATTAGAAAAGAAAGAGGCTCTTGCCTCTTTAACTGCCTTTTGGTAATTATGCATAGCATCTTTCCAAATGTCATAAAAACCTCATAAACTGTTTTTCTTCCATTTTCGCTCTTTTCTTCTGCATTCTCGCTTTAATTCTTGAGTAAGATCATTCAGCCAGGGTTGTGATTCTCTGCTTGTTTTTTTGTCTTTATACGGGGCAACAGAGTCCAGGACTGTGGCACGAATGATTAAAAAGGAAGATCAGCTCCACCGAGGTAAAATGAGAAATACAATCTTCAAAGTTAAAATTGGGATAAGAGGCAGTTAAAGAGATAGGAGTAAAAAGCTTGGCAAACTTGCTAGCAGAGGTAGAATTAAAAAGACAGCGGCGAACGGGAATAAAATGTGTGGTAGGAATTTGGAATAAAATCACACTAAATGAAACTGCTTCACACAGATATCTTCTGTCCTAAAATTATCAGGGCTGAGACCGGTGTATAAAACAAGGTTCAGCGTGTGGCTTTTGGAGTGGGTTGGTACATGTATTGCCTGAGTGAGATTAAAAGCTTCAAGGGTGTTGATAAAATCAGAAACAAAGGTCTGGGAGGCACGTGAGGCGGGCAGCAAGTATGGCAGCTTGAAAGAGAGCTCCGGCTGTGGACACAGTATATTTCATGATAGAATGAGATATAAGAAACAAATTGACCTCTCTTTAATCGTAATATCAAAAGGAATCAACAAAGATGTGTAACCAAGCGAAAACACCCGGTATTCCTACAAGAAACAGTTCAAACATGGTAGCAAGGTCTGGACTAGCTCACAGCACTAATGCTAACCAATCCGTCCAGGCTAACCTCGATGCTAAGCTCAGCGAGCCCGATGTCGACAACGCTTCGCTGGCAGCAGACATTGCTAAAATATACGCACTGCTCAAAGAAACATTGGGTAAACAAGAGGAAAAACTCTATCATTCAGCAAGCAACCACAACTGTTGAAAGCAAGCTAGCAGAAATTACAACGCGCATTGGCGATGTAGAAGCTAGACTGGACTTTCTGGAAGATGCTACTAAAGCTCTGGAAAACGACCCCCCCAGCCACCAAGACCAAAGTTGAACAACTTCACCGCAAAATTGACGACCTAGAAAACAGGACCCGACGCAACAACTTAGGGTTTGTCGCTTTCCCCGAGGGAAGCAAGGGTCAGGACGCTCTCTCCTTTTTACACCAAACCATCCCACAGCTCCTGCACCTGGACTATCCCAATGGGGTTGAGATCAACCGTACTCACAGGACCATCACCAGACGCCGACCAGATGGCGATCTTCTACCGCGCACCATCATCGGCAGGTTTCTCCGGTTCCAGGATAGAGAGCGGATTTCTACAGAGGCGCGCAAGGTGGGGAGAGTGACATGGAATGGCCACCACATAATGGTCTTCCCGGATTACTCCAGACCAGTCGTTGAGATGCGCTCCAAGTTCAACCAATGCAAGCAGTTGCTGCATGAACAACGTGTCAAATTCTTACTCATATATCCTGCTGCGCTGGTGATACAGACAGCTGAGGGCCGACGCAAGTTTGATGACCCGAAGAAAGCACCCAGTTTCATCCACTCTCTCCCCACAACCGACGGCTCTCCATAGACAATCTAACCAACAGTGGTGAGGTCTCAGTCTTTCATATTATAAGCTGAGCTGTTAAACTGAACCTTAATTATACTTTACTCAGCAAGAGTTTAAAAAGTTGGCATCATATCAGTTCATCAAAATGGGCTTAAGACCCTACTTAATAGGTTTTCCTCTGTTAAAGGAGCAATAAGCGAAATTCATCATTTCTAGATTGAAGGAATTAAAAAAATGCTATGTGAAGAACTAGAGGTGTAATTTCATCTAGAGTATAGCATGACCTCACACACCCTCTCTCTGTGTTGATCTCCAGCCCATTGTTTACAAGCCGGTCCGGCTGTGCGTTCATGTACGTTCATGTACCTCTAAAGAAACAACGGTTGTTGGCGAAGAAGTTGTCGGATAAAGAAAGGGACAGAACTCGGATTAACATTGGCCTTGCATTTCCAAGGTGGAGAGCACTGCAAGAGCTAAAGGGGCTACAATCTGACTCGGAGCTAGCTCTTCTTCTCCTGGACAGGTACAACATAAAGTCAAATGTCTGTTTTAATTAGTGTTTCAGTAAAGTTAGGCACATGTCGCTATGTCGATTCAATTAAATTTAATGTTACAATCGTAGCATGGGTTAATGTCCGGAGCTTGAGTTATTAGCGGCTCGGTCCCAGCAATGGGTCAGGTGTTTCAGTTGTGTTAGGTGAGTAGGTCGGCAGCCCAGCTAACATTTGCAATTAGCATTGTAAAATGTAGCCCGGTGGGCAGCCTGGTGGCTGTATTTAGCTATTTCCCTGCCTACTTCAATGATGATGGTCCCTGTAATAAATGCAATATATTTGCTGAAAAGGAGGCAAGGCTCAGTGACTAGAAGAGCTGGTAGAAGCGCTCCATAGCTGCAGGAGAGCAGAGGTAGAGGGAGGAGTGGCTCATGACACACTTTGTTTTGCTCTACAGGCAGTACACAACAGCGAACCTAGCAGTGAAACGATTTTGCTTATTGCCCCTTTAATATTAGAGAGACATTAAAAATGATCCCAATCTGACTTAAATACTGTAATGACCTTTACTGCTACACAGCCCTCTTCAAAGGCTGTCGCTGTCTGTGTTCATGGACCCAAGTGTTTTTTCTTTGTGGAGGTAGCGCTGTGTAAGTGCCCATTGGTGAAGCTCTGTTTTGATCACCCAGATTTAGTTTTTGCTCTTTTCAGGCACCCCTTTCTTGATGTTTCAAGTTATGTTCCTTTTTTTTTTGTTTATCTCTAATCATATGACGGTACACATAGTGCTCCCTCAGCTCAAACGTAAGTGGTTTTGTTATTCAAGGACAATTGACAATGGATCATAGAATGAAAGCAGATAGTAAGCATGGGTTAAACTTTATGACATGACAAGGGGAATGCATCATCCAATCAAAAAAAAGAAGATTATGTCATTTATTAAATCCCGCAAATGTGATGAGGTGTTCTTGCAAGAGACGCACCTAATGCCAGAGGAAGCCAAAAAGCTGCGCTGGGGCTGGGTGGGTCATGTTTTTGCCTCATGCGGGAGTAATAAAAATAGGGGCATCATAACTCTAATTAACAAATAATTACAATTTAAGTACCTTAAAGAACTAAGTGATGAAGCTGGATGTTTTGTACTGTTATTATCTGTAATTCAAGGTCAGACTGTAAAACTAGTGAATGTATATGCTCCAAATATTTATGACCCTGCCTTCTTCGGGAAACTTGAGTCTAACTTAAATAACCTAGGGAACCATCCAATTATAATGGGGGGGACTTTAACCTAGTATTAGATCATATCTTGGACCGGAACCCTCCTGCCTCTCATGTAAATAAGGCTGCTCGGGCCCTACAGGACATTTGCAAGGACTATGGGTTTGTTGATGTCTGGTGACTGCTACATCTCTCTGCTAGAGATTACACTTTTTACTCATCCACTCATGGCACGCTGTCAAGAATAGACTTCTTTCTTATTTCAAACTCTGTCACCTCCTCTGCAGCATCCTCCACTATTGGTAACATACTTCTTTCCGACCACGCCCCTGTATTTCTCAGCATGTTCCCCTTTAATAAAACCGCTTGTTCCTCAAGGTGGAGACTCAATTCGAGCCTCCTATTGGATTTAGATTTCAAAGAGTCCCTAAGAACCCAAATTAACCTTTATAAGGAGACTAACATGCCTTCTGCACCCTCCACTGGCATAACCTGGGAAACCCTGAAGGCATTCACCAGGGGCCATACCATACAGCATGCATCCTTTAAAAAAAAGACCAGCATTGCTAAGCAGCTTGAGCTGGAGAAAAAAAATAACATAGCAGAGAGCGCTTTTAAACAAGACACATCTTCTACTAGTTTAACCACCCTAACCAGACTCAAATATGAATTAAATACCATTCTAACCCGCAAAGCTGAGTTTGCATCGTTCAGGGCTCGGAAAAAATATTTTGAAGAGAGGGACAAGGCTGGACGTATGCTGGCGAGATACATTAAGCAAAAAGAGGCTCTAAGCTCCATTCCAGCTCTAAGAGTTCAGGGAGACGTACTATTAACAGACCCAGAGGAGATAAACAGCGCATTCAGGGATTTGGAGTCTTGCTGCTATTTTAATTTCAATGTTTTGAAGATTTCTTGTGTTGATTTATTTTCTATTTATTAAGGGGCCAAAGCAGCCAAAGGAAACCAGCTATATTTTTTATTTAATGTTAATGTTCAAGTTTAAAGTTTGTTTATTTAACCCTGTTAACAATAAACAGGTAAGTTTCTCATACCAACTGTTGTGGATCATTCTAACTAACCCGATTAAGTAGTTGTTCTTGTTAGTGTAATATCGCTTGATCAAACCTTTTCTAACATGACTGACAACAAAATAAGTGAATATGTATAATACGCGCTTGGATAGGATCGGTATCGGCCAAAACTCAAGGCTATAATATCGGTATCGAATCGGAAGTGAAAAAGCTGGACCGGGACATCCCTAATATATATTACAGATTTTGTTAACTGCAGCATTAAAATGTATCACAATCAACTGGCGGAAGACTGAACCACCCACATATAACCAGTGGATTCAAAGGATTTGGGAAATTTATATGATGGAACAGATAACCTATTCTTTGAGGTTACAAAAAAATATTTTTGTTAAGAGATGGAGCCCTATGATGAAACTACTAATACAGTGACAACCCTACACCCTGACCCCCTACCCTTCCACCCCTTTTAGTATTTATTTAATTTTATGTATTTTTTCTCTACATTTAAAATAAATTATTTTCCTTATGCCTTTCCCCCCTTTTTTTCCTTTTTGTCTTTTTTCTTATTTATTCAATTGTTTATTTGTCATCATTAAGTCACGTATGTAACATATATCTGATACAAATATGTTATTTCTGTTATGTCAAATTCCTTACTACACTTCATTGCTGTATACACCTAACTGTGGTCAAATTTTCTGATGTGTTATATAAAGGTGTAATGAACAACATGTCTGCACTGAGAACTAAAATAATAAGTAAAAAAAAACAAAAAAAAAACCAACTATAAATCTCAAGAAAAAAAGACCTGAGAGGGGCAGCAGACATGAATGTTAAAATCACCCAATATAAGGATTTTACCATACTTACTGTAGACATAAAATGAGATAAAAGCTCTGAGAATTCCTCAATAAAAACACCATTTGGCTTGGGCGGTCTGTAAATTATTAAAATCAATACAGGATCATTACAATTTACAATAAAACCAAGATGTTCAAAAGAAGTAACATTGTTCATAAAAACTGGGGTGCATTTAAAATCATCTCTATAAATGACAGCAAATGACTTTAATAAGAGCACCACAGTCGCCTTGGGATAACCATGTTTCGGTGATGATAAAAAAGTCCAGGTTATTGAAAGTGATAAAATCATGACATAAAAAACATTTGTTGTTAAGGGATCTGATATATTTTAAAGACCAAAATTTACAGGGTTGTCACTAGAAACAGGGGATGGGAGAGGCTGACGAGGTATTTGGATTAAATTAACATGATTAACCGAAGAGGGACGTGATTATGAATGTGGGGCAGTGGATCTACAGCGGGAGATACTGGTGTTTATAGAAGAAGGTATGGCAAATGTGGTTTGAGTGGGGAGATGGACCGGTGAAAGAGGTAATACCTGGGGTGGACGATAAGGGGAGCTGGAGCAGGAGATGGTGGCCTGAGAGGCAGGAGAGGAAGAGGGTTTGGGAGTGGGTGTGTCATTAGTAAACAGTCACACAGGTGTTTACTAATGAACCAGAACCCATAATGCTTCTAAGTCACAGATATTTAGATCATCTCTATATTCAGCAGGAATATAACTTTACATACAGATGGCTACTCCACCACCAAAACTTATTCTGTCTTTTCTGGATATATTGTAACCCTGTATTACCAAACCAGGAGCCAAGATGGGTTTTTGATAAAATGCTAATATCATGTTGCTGAGCCAGTCCTCAGCCACAGGAGAAAAGAGATTGCGGGTGTGAATGCTCAAGCTACACTGCAATGCTCACTTGAAATGTTGACTAATACCATGCATGTATGAATCATGTGGAATATTTTAAGGTTTTTTGAAAAGCTTATGCTACACTGCAATACTGTCTTTAATGTCTAAGATGAGGTAAAGTGATAGAAATAGTTGAAAAAGTTGAAAGGGGTCGAATTAGTATGAATGTCATTGAAAAGACACTCATAACACTGAAAATTTTAAGGGTTGTTGAAAAGCTGATGCTACACTGCAATGCTGACTGAAATGAGTAAGAAGGTGAAGTAGTTAGAATAGTTGAAAAGTGCTAATAGGTGTAAATTCATGCTGCATAATACATGTAGTACAAATACCGAGCACTATCTGTGTATAATATTACAATACATTACAATATGTATTTACCAGTCATAATCCCAAATAGGGATGGGAATCGAGAACCGGTTCCAACTGGTTCAATTCATCGACATAATTAATAATAATAATACATTTTATTTATAGGTGCCTTTCAGGACACTCAAGTCTTTATGCTTAACGATTCCCTTATCGATTATTTTCATTACGCCAAATCTTTACGTTGATGAAACATATCACGCTTGTCAGTCAGCAGCACGTTCAACAACAAAGAAGACATAATGGTGGAGAAACAGAAGTGGTTGAAAGCGAGGCTTCACTTCACCAAAAAAGACTAACAACGCGACATGCAATTTATGCAGCACCGTAATTACATGCAGGGCAGAAACACCAGTAACTAGGCCTGAACGATAGTATATCTTTTAAGCATCGCCATCGCACATGTGTGCAATACTTACATCGCAGGGCTTGCAATGTGGCTTGCCCTAATTAAATTAAGCATGCACGTTTAAATTGCCAACTGATGCGCGTAAAACTCGCTTGCGTTTTAATGAGTGACCAACAGAGATGTCTAATTTAGTAGAATAAAGAATAAATGGCCTATTCAAGTGGTGGAATTTGTTATTTAGGTTATGTGACAACGCCTGCACACAACACAGGCTCCGCTCCATAGACTGTGTGTACAGTGCCATGCTGTAGGTTCAGGCCAGGCTCGGTTATAATTGTCTCGGACTAGAGGTGTAAAGGTATGAAAATTTCATATTACTGTTATTGTGACCAAAATAATCACGGTTATCATCATTATCACGGTATTGTTGAAATGTGTTGAAAATGTTCAAAAAGTACTTACACACACTGAAATCATTTAAAATTTATTTAGAAAAACAAATAAAATAAAGAGCACAATGTACTTTCTTTCAAACAGAAAGTCTAGCATGTTTGATTTTCTTTTTGTCGTTCACGATTACTCCCATCACAGCCGTCACTTTGACCAATAGGAACACAGAGTTAGCTGCTGCCATAGACAACTGTAGGGCAACAACACCCAAGCCTTTTTAATATTTCCTCTAGGGATGTTACCACACAGAGTAAAAAGGGAAAACGATGGTGTGAAACAGCAGAGGCACTTTGTCAACCCGCTAAGTGCTGCCATTAGCATCAAGCTAGCAAACAATGTTATTTCTTCATAATGGAGACGGACATAAAGTAGGAAAATTAAAAAATAGTGGCGGGACTTTTACTCACCACAACTGCGGAGGCTACTAGCTTCATTTGAAACAGACTACATCATAGACGGTCTGTTATTTATCATTCCCTCTGTGTTTTTATATTTTTACTTTTTATCCACTCCCGTTGCCTTGATAAAGTTAATGCATCGCGCCGTCATTTCAAACACAACACTTCCTGAATTTGTTTCAAATTAAAAGCCCATTATAACCTCGGATGAGAGAATCCCTCCATTTTCTAAATAGGCCTTTATTGTGAAACATTTACAGGAACTTGTTGTGGAGGATTCAGTGACTTGTATGTTTGCGTGGGGTACTTCAAATGCCATCTGCTGGCACTTTTTACGTTACTACAACAACATTTCAGCTGGCACATGAACAACCACAGTCACTGAAATGATAGTAAAAGTAATAAAAATAGGACAAGAATAACCTGATTACATCACACATATTGTGAAAGACGACCGGGGATAATTGGTGTGTACCATC
The DNA here is from genome assembly GCF_041903045.1 of Epinephelus lanceolatus. NCBI lineage: Eukaryota > Metazoa > Chordata > Actinopteri > Perciformes > Serranidae > Epinephelus > Epinephelus lanceolatus. The sequence continues at coordinate 1,584,451 of NC_135748.1, forward strand.
GTGTAGTGTGTCATGTCTGTTGGCCAAGTCACAGCACAATTTTATGACTCCACAATCGTGTAATGTGACATAGTGACTTTCAGAATGGGCAGAAAAGTTGTGTAGTGTGAACCAGGCACAGGTACACTAACTGTATAGTTGTGGGTGGTGGTCATGGAAATGGCTCATCAAATTTGAAGTGTTACCCCCTTCGCAAAGACTTTTTTCCTGCATTTTCTGCAAACAGGGTGACTATCTTCAATTACTTTCCCCTCAGCATCCTTATAAAATCCAAAATATGTCCAGACTTCAGACTTTGTCCTTTTAGAGGGGGAAAAAATCTCCGGAGACCTGTCTGTGCGGGTGCCTTCGGTGCCTTCCGCCATGTTTTCAAAGGCCAAACATTGCAAACTGCGCATGCGCGCCTATGTCTGAGGGACTGCTGCTGCTTTTCCTGGCAATGAGCAGTATCACCGTGAGTTTTTCAAAGTGCGGTAATCAAACATGTTTTTCATGATAATTAAAATCTGAAACAGTAATACCAACCGTCGGGAATTTTACCGCGGTTTAGCATTTTACCGGTAATCGTTACATCCCTATCTCGGACTCAGGAAAATGCGGCCTGAGCCGCGCTCTCGTGTGCTCACCTGTGTCTGTGTGTGTGCGTTCCCCCATGATCACCAACATAATTAACTCCTCCCTCACCACTGGTATTGTACCCCCGACTCTCAAACTGGCTGCCATCACACCCATCCTGAAAAAACCCGGTGCTGACCCAGCTGACCTTAACCTCTACTGGCCCATCTCCAACCTTCCCTTCATCTCCAAAACACTTGAAAGGGTGGTTGCCGCACAACTACAGTCCCACCTCAACACAAACAACCTCCACGAACCCTTCCAATCCGGTTTCCGTCCAAAACACAGCACTGAAACAGCCCTGGTCAAAATCACCAACGACCTCCTTCATGCAGCTGACTCTGGACTACTCACCATTCTCATCCTCCTGGACCACAGCGCAACATTCGACACCATCTCCCACCCACTACTCCTGGACCGCCTGGCTGGCATTGGGATCACTGGTGTTGCACTCTCCTGGTTCACATCATACCTCATCGACCGTCAACAATTTGTTCAATTAAGGAACCACAAGTCTGGGTGTTCGGGTGTTTCACTGGGTGTCCCCCAGGGGTCAGTCTTGGGTCCACTTCTCTTCATCATCTACCTCCTCCCCCTGGGCACAATCCTCCGTCACCATGGGGTCCATTTTCACTGCTACGTCGACGACACACAGGTCTACATCTCCTCCAAACCCACCACTGCCATTCCTCCCACCTCCCTCACCACCTGTCTTGAAGACATCCGGAGCTGGATGAGCAGGAACTTCCTGAAACTTAATGGCAATAAAACAGAGGCCCTGCTCATCTGCTCCAAATCCACCCTCACCAAGTCACAACACACCCCAGCTCCACCCATAATCATCGACGGATCCCCTGTACCCTTCTCCTCCCAAGTCAAGAGCCTCTGTGCCATTCTAGACAGCACCCTCTCATTTGCACCTCATATTCAAATCATATTCAAATATGCAAATCAGCCGGACTGCATTCTTCCACCTCCGCAACATCTCCAGACTCCGCCCATCACTGTCCCAATGCAGCACTGAAATCCTGGTTCACTCATTTGTCACATCCCGCATCGACTATTGCAACGCCCTCCTCACTGGCCTCCCCACCAAACTCATCAACAGACTGCAAATCATTCAGAACTTGGCCGCCCAGATCACCATCTGCACCAAATCATCTGACCACATCACCCCTGTTCTCATCCAACTTCACTGGCTCCCTGTACAATACCGCATCCACTACAAAAACCTTCTCCTCACCTACAAAGCCCTCCACAATCTAGCCCCCACTTACCTCTGACCTCCTTCAGGAATACACCCCCTCCCGCACCCTCCGCTCAACCTCTGCTGGATTCCACACCATCCCCACCTCACACCTCAGTACAATGGGTGCCCAAGCCTTCAGCTGCTCGGCACCCAGACTCTGGAACTCCCTCCCCCCACACATACAACAGTCAGACCCCATCACATCATTCAAAGCCCAACTCAAAACCCACCTGTCCAAACTGGCATATTCACTCTAACTGGACACTATGCACTACACTTGTTTTTATGTTGATGTTCTGTTTTAACAAGGTCTTTTATCCTCAATGCTCTGTAAGGCAACCTTGGGTAACGTGAAAGGCGCCTCCAAATAAAATGTATTATCATTATTATTATTATTATTATTATTATTATTATTATTTATTATTATTATTACTTGGATATGAAGCGTCCGTAGTGCCAAATAATATAACAGTAGTTACTAAAGAGCTAAGTCAAAAAAAAAAAAAAAAAATCAGCAGCAGCGGTCATGTTTCAGCAGTGGCGGTACGCCGCTGCATATAGGGGAAACACTGAAAAAGATGGTGGTTTCACTGAACAAATGCTTATTTTGAGCACATTTTATGCTGTTGCATTCAAAGCAATATCAGCCTAATAATTCCAGAATGATTAATTCTCACCAAGTAGAGCTACTTAAGTCATGTGGTGGAAAATAATGCATCCTTAAAAAAATATATAAATCGCAATATATATCGCTGGGGGCAAAAAAAAAATCGCTCACTTTTTGCCAATATCTTAATAGCCCTACCACCAGCATGCTGAAGCATTTGTCATTATGTAACGTTATTTGACGTAGATGAAAACAAATGCTGTACAAATATTCTTTCATTTGTTCCATTTTAGATGATAGCGGTGGACCAATTTCATATTTGTTTACTTACACAAGCACTTATCTCGTTTAGAATAGAAACTCAATAAAATTTGTGCTGTTGACACCGAAAACCTGTAAGGTCTACTTTTTCTACACAGAAAATTCACAGGAGGAATCAATAAGGGAATCGATAAGGAATTGGTTATATAAGCAGAATTGATAATGGCACTGATATCAATAAAATCCTATCAATTCCCACCCCTAATCCCAAAAGTGTCAACAGTAGTAAAGGCTGTAGTAGTTTATGATAGACGGAAAACACTGATATATATTGTTGCTGTTTAAAATGGAGATTCTGCTGTTATTTTCTCTAAACACACTCACACCAACCTGTCTGTGTGTTTGTGTGTCAGAGCGGTTGCCTTGGTAATGTTAACTGCTCAGTGACTCCTGGCTGAGGCAGTTAGTCTCATAGAGATTTAGCAGAGGCGCATGTCTCAAACTGCTGGCATTTCTTCAAAAACAATAACCCAGATCATTATAAATTCTATACCCTGAGAGAGAGGACAACCTGAGAAATAAGTAGCGTGACATTTGTGTCTGTAGTTAGGAAACTGGCATGATCTGCTGTCTTCCAGAGATTTCTGGTCTCACTTAACATGGAGTTCAATGTGCCAATTCACCCTTCACTAAGGCCCGCCCCCCTTAGTTACTGTTGCTAAGTCCGACAAACTTTCGGTTTCGTAGCTACACTGGCATGGCGCTTCCACTGTCGCTAACTGCACTCCCTGGAGAAATACGTTCAAATTTTTGGAAAAACAAAAAAGCGATTTCAGTAGGGATGCACCGAATATTTGGTAACCGAATATATTCGGCCGAATATTGCAAAAAAACACACATTCAGTATTCGGTGGAATAAGTGAAAAGCAAGGCCGCATAATAGCAGCGTGTTTTGATAACGTAATTAAAATGGCATGCGGTGACAGACGGAGTAAAATGTCGGCAGTGTGGTGATATTTTACTCCATCCATCACCGCACTCGCATTTGCGACTAATAGTTTTGTGCGAGCAAAATAAATCATTCAGCACGCTGTGCGAGTACAGATTTCAACCAGCAGCAGAAACGAAAGGCGAATCCCGCCGGTTGTGGGTTGAACGGGAGTCACAGACACAGACAGGAATGTATTCCTGTCAAATACGGCAGCCATAGTACTCCGCGGTGCAAGATGGCTTACCGGCAACGGAGAAGTCCGGCTCCAATAATGTCCTCTTCTTGGCGTCATGACTGCCCAAAAGTACCTGGACAGCCGAGCCGTGGCAGCAGCACACAGGTATGTGATGTGTCAGAGGAGAAACGAGCCGTTCACATTTCTCTCTTTGTGGCAGGTAACGGCCCACAAACCTCACCGCACTTTAGGGACTGTTCTTTACTTATGAAGGGACTGTTCTTTACTTGTCAGGGGAGGAGGGTGGCTGGTTGATTTTTATTTTATTTATTTATTTTATTTTGATCCTCCCTATGTTAATCACTTATTGATGCTGTTTTTGAAGTATGAATAAGTCAATAAGTAATTTATTCCATTGAAATATCATTAATGTATTATAGAAAAGTGATTTATCTTTTTATAAATGACAAACGGCACATCTGCCTCATTTTTGCTGTGGTATCATGACACTACTCAGAACCATGATATTTTCACTGGTATCGTACCATGGGTCCCAATTTTGGTACCGTGACAACACTAATCTGGAGGGGGTTCATCCGGCAACACGACCAATCTATATCAGCACTTGAGACAGCACAGAGAAAAGTAGGAAGAGTGCATGCGAGAGAAAGCCAAGCCGCGTAACATTAAAGACAAAGAGACAACTGAAAGCCACCAGAGCCTCATAAAACAACATCCAAGCACAGTTATGCAAACATTTGTAAGTGTCACGGGGAAATCACGGACTCCATAACAAACTATATAACAAATGAAAAATTGAGCAATTTTGCTCGAGCTCGGCCCACTTGACATGCTGCTATGTTTTGCAATGGCCTATTCATATGCTGGAATTTGTCATTTACAACGCCTGAACGCAACATATGCTCGCTCCACTGTGTGTACAGTGCTGTGCTGCGCTCCTGTGTGAGCAGTGTATTTGACTGTGCTCAGTCTGTTGATGGTTATTAACACACTGTCCATAAAATAACTATGTCAGGTCATCTCAGTGCCCCCCTAATATAATGTAGGGGAAACACTGAATCAAGCAAAAAGACTAATGATACCATTTATGTATTATATTGCAATCGCAATCGCAAATCGCGATATTGTCCACTCAAATCACAATCGCACATTTTTATAAAATCGTGCAGCACTAGCTGCCACCCACTGTCAACAGAGATTATTTAATTACTCTGCCAGTAATGGCATTAAAGACACAGACGCTCAACACTGGCAAACGATTTCCAACAACTAAAGTAATATTTTTTTGATCAATTCAGTGAAATTGAATAATTTTCCATGGCACGCTACTGTGCTGTGGCACAGTGGTTGAAAATCACTGGATTAGACCATTGTGGAGTCATAAAATGCCGTGACTTGGCCGACAGACATGACCAACAGACATGACAGACCACACGATGGTCCACACCAATCGTCCCCAGTCATCTTTCATGATGTGTGTGATGTCATCAGGTTATTCTTGTCCTATTTTTATTATTATTACTCTTATTTCAGTCACTTTGGCTGTTCATGTCCCAGCTGAAATATTATTGTGGTAACGTATAAAGTGCCACCAGATGGGAGGAGCTACATTTGAAGCTGCGCATGCAAACTGTGCAAGTCACTGAATCCTCCACAACAAGTTCCTGCAAATGTTTCACAATGAAAGCCTTTTTAGAAAATGAAGGGATTCTCTCAACCGAAGTTATAAGGGCTTTTATTTTTTATACAGATACAGGAAGTATTGAGTTTGAAATAACAGCAAGATGCATTCACTTTATTAAGGCAAACGGGAGCTGATAAAAAGTAACAATATAAAAATACAGAGGGAATAATAAATAATGGCCTGTTTATAATGTAGTCTGTTTTAAATTAAGCTGGTACCCTCTGCAGTTGTGGTAAGTAAAAGCTCTGCCACTTTTTTTTAAAAATTATTATTATCCTTCTCCATTTTGAAGAATTGTTTGCTAGCCAGATGCTAATGGCAGTACTGACCAGGTTGCTAAAGTGCCTCTGCTGTTTCACACCATCATGGTTTCCCCCTTGAAAATTGTGTCCGGCGTCCTTCATATGTTCCTGTCTCAGCTGCGCCTTTTGTCGAAGGGAGGCCATAACAGACCTAAAAACAAAATCTGTGTTTTTTAAACACTCATCCTGGAGGGGCTACTAACTATGGTGGCTCACGCATCTAGAGTCAATGTTTTGTTTGTCCATTCTGGGCTACTGTAGAAACATGGCGGTGCAACACGGTGATCTCCGTAAATGAGGACCTACTCCCTATGTAGATACAAACAGTTCATTCCAATGTAACGAAAACACAACGATTCTTAATTTTATGTGAAGAAATCTACTTATTATACCATTTCTTCCAATATATCCCCCTAAATCGGACACACTAAGGCTTTAATACCCTGTGCAGTATTTAGATCTTGTCAGTACATGGCAACTCTAAATAAATTCAAAACTCTTGTTATAAAAATATAATTTAAAAATGAACTCATGATTATGTTATCTACCAAGTCAAATGAATGAGCTTGTCATTTCAGGACAGCATAATGTCCTTTATTCCTTGCCTCCATCATCACTGGTAGAAGCTGTTTTCTCCGTGGTCTGAGAGCTTTTGGATAATTCTCACTGATGTATATACAGTCAGGTCCATAATTATTTGGACAATGATACAGTTGTCGTCATTTTGGCTCTGCACACCACCACAATGGGTTTTAAATGAAACAATGAATACCTGCTTAAAGTGCAGACTCTCAGCTTTCATTTAAGGCTTTTTTCAAAAATGTAGTATGAACCGTGTAGGAATTACAGCCATTTCTTCACACAGTCCCCCGACTTTAAGGGCTCATAAGTATTTGGACAAACTAACATAATCATCAATTAAACAGTCAGTTTTAATACTTGGTTGCAAATCCTTTACAGTCAATGACTGCCTGAAGTGTTGGACCCATAGACATCATCAGATGCTGGGTTTCTTCCCTGGTGATGCTCTGCCAGCCCTTTACTGCAGCCGTCTGCACTTCCTGCTTGTGTTTTGGGTGTTTTGCCCTCAGTTTTGGCTTCAGCAAGAGAAACGCATGCTCAGTTGGATTCAGGTCAGATGATATGACTTGGCCGTTGCAGAACATTCCACTTCTTTGCCTTAAAAATGTCTTTGGTTGCTTTTGCAGTATGCGTCAGGTCATTGTCCAACTGCACTGTGAAGCATCATCCAATGAGTTTTGAAGCATTTAATTGAATCTGAACAGATAATGGTGCCCTAAACACTTCAGCTTTCATCCTCTTAATGAGGAGACACTCATTTCTGCTGCTGCGGGGATCACTGTGTTAAATAAACCCTTCCACATGACACATTTAAAGAGTATGCTTGCCCAACCAATCATACATTATTTATCAGCGGGATATAAGCATGATGATATAGAAGACATATCAAATGGGCACATATCCACACAGCACAAATCCACGCAGTCGTCCACTAACTTGGATCTAACTTTCAGTGGGACTACTCTTTTGCTGTCTCGGCGGACGAATGAGTTTAAGGTATTTGTCGGACTTGGCCTGCTTGTTTTTGTTTTATCACACACATGATGTTTCATGTTCGAGGTACCTGTTTTGTGGCTATCATATACATACACGGCTTCACAGCCGTTGCATATTGCATATCCAGCACTTGAGTCATCATTGTTAAGCACTACGCTAAATCGCTCCCACACTGAACTTTTCTGCCCTTCCTTTGTCTTGGTTTTAAGCTCTCCTTTTTTAATTTTCTCTCGAACTGCCTTTGCGCCCTCCATCATGCTCCGGTGTTCTGGTCCATACACAGGGGTCCTCAATTAGGCTCAATGAGAGTCAATGAGATTGTGCCTGACTAAATATAAATATTAAAATGTGTTGTTCACATTTTAGAGCATGCAATACATTTTCCCCTCATTAATGTTTGTCAAAGCAATTTGTAAACTTTGTTTTTAAAGGGTGCGATTTAAATAAAAGTTATTATTAGGCTATTATTTTCACCCGCCCATAACCCATCCGCCATTAATCAGATTGTTCATTTTTATCACCCGACCCGCCCGATCCGCGGATTAACCGCGGACCAGGCGGTTATAACTGCCATCCGCGCATCTCTACTGCAGACACACCTGACAAAGATCTGCACTCTACTGAGAACACTTTTCTAGTTCTACATGTGGTCTCACTGTAGTGCTGTGCTTGTACAGTAGTATACCATAATGAAATACAATGCTCTGACATAGAGTCAGGTGACAAATTAAAAAAAAATCCTGTCTAAATAAATGGAGAAAGGAATTGCAGATGCTTTCACACAGCGCTTTCGGGCTCACTGAATGGTTTGATGAAGATGATGCATCATATGTTAGGACTTGACAGCCACCAGATCCTAATCCAACTGAACACTTACAGTTGCAATCAAATTTATTCAACCCCCATTGCATATTAGGCTTATTGGCAAAATATACAATTTCTCAGCTGTTTGCAATAAACAAATTACACAAGAACTGTTTAAGTAGTTCAGTGAAACTAATATTACAAGGGTTTTGATCAAAATTCAATACAAAATGCTACTTTTAATGACTACTGCAGTCTCAAAATTATTCAACCCCTTCATGACAAGCATCTTCAGTACTTAGTAGAGCACCCTTTTGCTGTTATGACCTGCTGCAAACGTGATGCATAGCCAGACACCAGCTTCAGACAGCGTTCCTGAGAAATCTTAGCCCATTCCTCATGGGCAATGGCCTCCAGTTCAGTAATATTCTTGGGTGTGCGTTTTGCAACCGCCTTCTTCAAATCCCACCAGAGATTTTCTGTGGGGTTCAAGTCAGGCGACTGTGATGGCCACTCTAGAATCTTCCATTTCTTCTTCTGAAACCAAGCCTTGGTGGACTATGAGGTATGCTTGGGATCATTATCCTGCTGGAAGGTCCAATGACGCCCAAGCTTCAGCTTCCTCACAGACGGCATGACGTTTTTACCTAAGATTTCCTGATACTTGACTGAATCCATCGTGCCCTCCACACGCTGCAGGTTTCCAGTGCCAGAGGCAGCAAAGCAGCCCCAGAGCATCACTGAGCCACCGCCATGCTTCACTGTAGGCAGGGTGTCCTTTTAGCATATGCTTCATTCTTCTTCCTCCAGACGTACCTCTGTTCCATAGGCCCGAAAAGTTCCAGTTTTGTTTCATCACTCCACAGAACAGAATTCCAAAACTTCTGTGGCTTATTTATATGGCTTTGAACATAATGGAGCCGACTTTTCTTGTGCTTTTGGGTCAGCAGTGGTGTACGTCTTGGAGTCCGGGCATGGAGCCCTTCAGTGTTTAGTATGCACCTTATTGTACAAACTGAAACCTCAGTGCCTGCTGCCACCAAGTCTTGCTGCAGGTGTTTTGCAGTCACTCGAGGGTTTTTGACCACTTGCCTCCTCAGGAATCTGGTGGCAGCTGCTGATAGTTTCCTCTTTCTGCCACATCCAGGTAGTGTAGCCACTGTTCCTTTAACTTTGAAATTGCGAACTATGCTATACTAACATTCAGAGCTTTTTCTATTGTTTTGTATCCCTTTCCTTGTTTGTGCAAGGCAATGATTTCTTCTCTGAACTTTTTGGACAATTCTTTTGACTTAGCCATATTTCTAACATGCAATCAAACGTCACTCTCAACAAAACCCTAGCCAGTCCAGGTATTTATGTGTTCTGTCTCAAGCACACCTGAACTAATGAAGCCCTTGATTAGTTGCACCAGGTGTGCTTGAAACAGGGGGTTGAATAATTGTGATTAGTTGCATCAGGTGTGCTTGAGACAGGGGGCTGAATAATTTTGAGACTGCAGTAGTGATTAAAAGTAGCATTTTGTGTTGAATTTGGATAAAAACCATGGTAATATTAGTTTTATTAAACTATTTCAACTGTTCTTTTCTACTTTGTTTATTGCAAACAGCTGAAAAATTGTACATTTTGCCAAGAAGCCTAATATGCAATGGGGGTTGAATAATTTTGACTGCAACTGTATGGCAGACTCTGAAGCGACGTGTTAGACTGCTCTCCACCAACATCATCATAACACCAAATGAGGAAATATCTTTTGGAAGAATGCTGTTCATCGTTCCTGAAGAGTTCCACATACCTGGAGAATCTATAGCCCCTTGTTATTGCCATATTAATACCATTGTTATTGATTATAAAGTGCTGCTGACACGTATGTTATATTTCACACTAAAGGCCAACACTGTTGTGTTAGATGTCACACTTGTCACGCGTCTTTTGATTCTGTGATGCTGGCATGCTGTCTGAAATCACACATTGGAGTTGCACGATGCTGCCGTTGTTTGGTTCTGTATAAAAATGCAAAGGCGGCATGAAGAAGGGACTTTGTAGCAGCTCTTTATTGGATCTCTGTCTAACAAGGGCTAATGATAAGGAGCACTGAATCTGTTCTGGAGGATCTTGGCAGAACACAATCACACAAAATGTTGTGTTTTCCTCTGATTGCCGCACATCTTTTTTGTGTGTTTTTTTTCTTTGTGTCACTTTTTAAAACTGCATCCAATTTTGGTCTGAGAGTGTGTTGAACCCTTTGTATTTGAGTTTACTTCTGTGTTTACCTGGGTAGCCCTGGAGACCAAAGGCTCTCCAGTCTCTGACAGGCTGTAATCCAACCCTGGCAGCCTCCACATCACTCACTGCAGCTGGGTCCAGTGTATGTGGAACTATCTATAACACACACACACACACACACACACACACACACACACACACACACACACACAGATAGCAATTAGCTCAGCTGAAGTGGCTGGTGTAAATATTAAGTCTAGCCACAGTTTCCCTCCTCCTTTTTGCTACTGTTATTTATTTGGCACTCTTTTACCTTAGCTGTTGCCTTTCCCTAACTCCTTAAGCGTCCACCCTTTCCTATCTCCTTTATCCTATCTCCTAGGCTAAAGATGGCAGGTAAGGAAACCATGAGGATCTATTCCAGTGCATTTACAGATACACACTAAGCCACTGTAATGGCGGCTATCATACTGCTACATTAATTACCAAACTACAGACTATTGTTACTGGTAGTCCCAAACATAGACATATATACGTAGACGCCACATCGAGTGGGTTTGCCCACTGCTGCGATACGTCAACGTCGCCGCCATATTGGATGTGGCAAGGCTGCGCTGTAAACTAATACAAGTGAATGGACTTCATTTCATAAAGCGCCTTTCTACAAAGAAATTTACGTTAATGGCTCTCGTTTATTCATTCACACACACACTAATATACTTGGGAAACCGTTAGGCACCAAAAACAATGTATTTGATCTTCTCAGATGGCTAAGAACTTTATTGATCCCACACAGGAGTAATTCACCTTACATCAGCTATAGAGAACAAGGTAGTGCCGAAAAACAATACACAGTATATACTGTGTATTTTTTCGGCACTACCTATATATACAGTACAGGCCAAAAGTTTGGACACACCTTCTCATTCAATGCGTTTTCTTTATTTTCATGACTATTTACATTGTAGATTCTCACTGAAGGCATCAAAACTATGAATGAACACATGTGGAGTTATGTACTTAACAAAAAAAAGTGAAATAACTGAAAACATGTTTTATATTTTAGTTTCTTCAAAATAGCCACCCTTTGCTCTGATTACTGCTTTGCACACTCTTGGCATTCTCTCCATGAGCTTCAAGAGGTAGTCACCTGAAATGGTTTTCCAACAGTCTTGAAGGAGTTCCCAGAGGTGTTTAGCACTTGTTGGCCCCTTTGCCTTCACTCTGCGGTCCAGCTCACCCCAAACCATCTGGATTGGGTTCAGGTCCGGTGACTGTGGAGGCCAGGTCATCTGCCGCAGCACTCCATCACTCTCCTTCTTGGTCAAATAGCCCTTACACAGCCTGGAGGTGTGTTTGGGGTCATTGTCCTGTTGAAAAATAAATGATCGTCGTCCAACTAAACGCAAACCGGATGGGATGGCATGTCGCTGCAGGATGCTGTGGTAGCCATATTGGTTGAGTGTGCCTTCAATTTTGAATAAATCCCCAACAGTGTCACCAGCAAAACACCCCCACACCATCACACCTCCTCCTCCTCCATGCTTCACAGTGGGAACCAGGCATGTGGAATCCATCCGTTCACCTTTTCTGCGTCTCACAAAGACACGGCGGTTGGAACCAAAGATCTCAAATTTGGACTCATCAGCACAGATTTCCACTGGTCTAATGTCCATTCCTTGTGTTTCTTGGCCCAAACAAATCTCTTCTGCTTGTTGCCTCTCCTTAGCAGTGGTTTCCTAGCAGCTATTTGACCATGAAGGCCTGATTCGCGCAGTCTCCTCTTAACAGTTGTTCTAGAGATGGGTCTGCTGCTAGAACTCTGTGTGGCATTCATTTGGTCTCTGATCTGAGCTGCTGTTAACTTGTGATTTCTGAGGCTGGTGACTCGGATGAACTTATCCTCAGAAGCAGAGGTGACTCTTGGTCTTCCTTTCCTGGGTCGGTCCTCATGTGTGCCAGTTTCGTTGTAGCGCTTGATGGTTTTTGCGACTCCACTTGGGGACACATTTAAAGTTTTTGCAATTTTCCGCACTGACTGACCTTCATTTCTTAAAGTAATGATGGCCACTCGTTTTTCTTTAGTTAGCTGATTGGTTCTTGCCATAATATGAATTTTAACAGTTGTCCAATAGGGCTGTCGGCTGTGTATTAACCTGACTTCTGCACAACACAGCTGATGGTCCCAACCCCATTGATGAAGCCAGAAATTCCACTAATTAACCCTGATAAGGCACACCTGTGAAGTGGAAACCATTTCAGGTGACTACCTCTTGAAGCTCATCGAGAGAATGCCAAGAGTGTGCAAAGCAGTAATCAGAGCAAAGGGTGGCTATTTTGAAGAAACTAGAATATAAAACATGTTTTCAGTTATTTCACCTTTTTTTTGTTAAGTACATAACTCCACATGTGTTCATTCATAGTTTTTCAGTGAGAATCTACAATGTAAATAGTCATGAAAATAAAGAAAACGCATTGAATGAGGTGTGTCCAAACTTTTGGCCTGGCCTGACGTGTGGAAAGGATGACGCAGTTATTCGGCAAACCACCGTTTATTACTGAACAGTACAGGTTACTGTTGGCCGTAACCACGCCAAAACAACCAACAAACAAGAACTTAGCTGTAACTCCAACTGTGCACTCCTGCTCTCTCCTCCAGCTCGCTCCTACACACACCAGCCCCCTCACACATTGCCCTCATTCCCGTCACACTCACACCCCGCCCCCCTACCTATACTCATTCAATCCCAAACATGCCATTAACTCACAGAACACTGACATTATAACAGAACATTTACTGCAGGATCGCTACTATATATATATATATATATATATATATATATATATATATATATATATATATATATATATATATATATATATATGTGTGTGTGTGTGTGTGTGTGTGTATATACTGTATATGTGTATGTATGTGTACTGTGTATGGTTTTGCGGCACTACCTTGTTCTCTATAGCTGATGTAAGGTGAATTACTCCTGTGTGGTATCAATAAAGTTCTTATCTTAGCCATCTGAGAAGATCAAATACATTGTTTCTGGTGCCTGTTTCCCAAGTATATTAGTGTGTGTGTGTGAATGAATAAACGAGAGGCATTAACGTAAATTTCTTTGAAGAAAGGCGCTTTATGAAATTAAGTCCATTCACCTGTATTAGTTTACAGCGCAGCCCTGCCACATCCAATATGTCGGCGACGTTGACGTACGGCTCAGCGCTCGATGCGGCGTCTATGGGTGCGTCCCAAGTCTCTTATTTTATACTGCTAACTCCTAACTCCTTACTTGAACCGGAAGTCATTCAAGGTCCGCCATCTTTAAGGCCGTCTCATGTATTCCTGCCAGTAAGGAGTTAGCGTTAGGCGTTAGGAGGGATCTGTTAGGTGCGATGAGTAAGGTAACACGAGAGGTTCCTAACAGGAAGTCTTTTTCAGCTTGAGGCCATGACGTATAAATACCCGCCCCCTTCGTCTGTCTCATTTGAACGAGATGGCGGAGAAACAGCGCAAGTGTACCCGTTACATGCATTCTTTGCAATGAAACGCTGTAATTCATATGCCTACCTGACTACAAAGAGTAACGTTAATGATATTTCGTGCAAGACTGACATGTTGTAATTAAGTTTATTTCATTCACAACCCGTTGCGGTGTTCAGCGGACTGTCTGTGATGCGTGGCTGTTAAATGTGCAGCTGCTCGAGTGATATAACACCACGCACACACATACACAAACACATTTGCCCATCATTAATTGTCCTGCATGTCATGTGAGTGGAATAATGTTTAATAGGCTGTAGGTAATATTAATTATTAATATTAATATTAATTATTATTACTTTCATTAATGTTGTAAGCTACTGTCATTACCGTCTGTCCTGCATCTCTCTCTGTCTCTCTCTCTCTGACTGTCTCTCTGTCTCTGTCTCTCTTTCTGTCTCATTGTGTCATACGGATTACTGTTAATTTATAATGTTGATCTGTTCTGTACGACATCTATTGCACGTCTGTCTGTCCTGGACGAGGGATCCCTCCTCAGTTGCTCTTCCTGAGGTTTCTACCGTTTTTTTTCCCGTTAAAGAGGTTTTTTGCGGAGTTTTTCCTGATCAGCTGTGAGGGTCCTAAGGACAGAGGGATGTCGTATGCTGTAAAGCCCTGTGAGGCAAATTGTGATTTGTGATATTGGGCTTCATAAATAAAATTGAACTGATTGAGGTAGACTGACAGGTCTGATGTCTTATTCCCTCAGCAGCTGACTTGATGGCGAGTGGATTTAATAATAGTGATAATAATGATGATAATAATAATGACAATGATACTCATCACAGTGACAGTGGCAGGGCTACAGACCGTTCTTTAATTGCCACAAACTTCGGCAAATGACTCAGTAACAATGACCTTTCAGACAAACGGGTATTAATACTCGCGTATAAACGAGTATTTTTACATTGGGTGATAACTTATTCCATCACTGGCACCAGCTTAGTATCTGATGTAGAGCTACTGAAGCTTTCAGCTTTCTTAGTATCTTTAGTCGTCATTTTTACCAACACACCGTACGGTATGGTATGGTATGGTATGGTATGCCTCCCTCACCTTGTCACTCGGTACACCTTTGGAGAAGTCGACGACATGGCTGAAATCTGGCGGAGGGTTTCTCCTCTTGTAGAACTTGAAGATTTTTCTGAATGCATCTTCTCCACTCTCCATTATAGGCACGGCCATCTTAATCTTCTTCTTCTTCTTGTAAGATTTTGGCAGTTTTGACACTGTTTAGCGTATTACTGCCCTCCACAGGTCCGATGATGAACTAGATTTTTACATATAGTCCTGTGTTGCGCAGGAATTGCAAAATTGCCTTGGACATCAGTTTATGGTTCTCACAGTGTCCAAACAAAGAAAAAACAGAAGAAGCCTGAACTCCAAGTCCTAACAGTCTATCAAACAATGTTTGTCTTTCTGTCCTATACTTTCTACACTCCAGAAAAACATGTTTTACTGTCTCAGGGCTCCCACACTCACATAAACCAGACACGTTTTCCTACAATAAACAAAAAGTGATTTAGCCCACAGTGACCCAGTCTTAATCTACACAGTTTAACTGAATCCCTACGAGACTGAAAAGTGCAGGTACATCTTTTTTTTTAACTTGAGACTGTAAAGAGAAATAGTGTCTACCCCTGCTTTCCTTTTCCCACCCTCTCTGCCATTCCTTCATTAAGCCCTCTTTAATTATTTCTCTCAGCTCCATGCCATCTTAATCGTGACGCCTTCTTCTTCTTCTTCTTCTTCTTCTTCTTCTTCTTCCTCTTATTGTCCTTTAACGGCGGTTGGCAACCATCGTATTAGGTGCATTACCGCCACCTTCTGCTCCGGAGTGTGGATCAGAGATTAAATTCTGTCGTGTAAGGTCAGGGTACCTTCAGGCAGTTCGTTTTTTCGTTTTGAACCAAAAACGAAAAAACGGAAATACCATGGTTTTCCCGTTTTTTCCTTTTTGGTTTAAAACGAAAAAACGAGAAAATGGAGCCGTTTTTGTTGTCAGAATCAAAAAATGACAAAACCAAATTAAAATAACAGCCCGATTTTGTTTTTTGCAGATTCATTTTTTCATTTATTGTTTTGGACAAAAAGTAGAACGCATAACGGCGGTGACATCAGAGACGGAAGTAACTTCAAAATAAAAGACAGGAAGATAAGCTTGCCTAAAAAACATAAATATCCTATAAAACTTTCCCATGTATCTTTTATTTCCACTTACACCTGATGTTTTGCACATTTTGAAAAGCTGCCTGCCATTGCTGTGAGGAACTTTTTATTCACAGAAATAGAAATAAAATGTTATGATAGCAAATTTTATGGCTACAGTAAAACTTGTTCAACCATAACGTTGCTGTTCAGAGGGAAATCGTCATGCATATTGTTCCCATGAAGGACATATAGGGATTCCCTCAGAGGTTGTATTTTAATATTCATTCGCCGAATTGTTTGCAATAAAGTAATCGAGGATATAATAAATTATTGTGTGTGCTGCGTTGTTACTGTTAACACTGGTTTTCTCCATAACGCATCGTTGTGTCAGTCAAGTGTCAAGCTGATGTTTGTCCTTTTTACCAGCAGATGGCAGTAGGCCTATGGAGTTATTTGCTGTCAATGAAAGCCTGGTTTTCTCTTAGTTTCTGTTGGATTATACAGACCTGCAATTCTTCAGGTTATTGATACGGACAATTTAAATTATATGCAGCATATATTTACTTGTATTCTTTTATACTGTTGTATCACATAGGCCTATGCATTGTTGGCAGAGATGGGCAGCATTTTAATTGCATGTATTTAAAATGTTTTATCACCTATTATGACAATAGAAATGTCATACAAAAATACATCCTGTGCCTTTTTTCAAAATCTGATTAATCGAATAAAATAATCAATGATTAATCCATTATTTTTTTAAAATATATAAGTTAGTGGCAGCCCTAACTGTGTGCAACACATCTGATTCATATTATTTTAACCTGTTAGTGTTTCTTGCAATGTCCCTCACAAATAAACTAATAAATACATGAATACAAACACCTTAGCTACTATTGCACATTAGAATGTGATGAGGAACCTTTAATGTTCATATGAAGGCAAGTGAAGGAGCTGCTATGTTACGTTCTAATAACCTTTCCTATTTTAATTTAAACTTTTTTATGTCAACCTCCCAGTGAGGTGCAGTTTCCTCATTGCTGCCCTTTGCATTGAGGCCCTTCAGACTGGACTGCTATGGACGGAGTGTAGGGTGGTCCTCCTTACTGTACTGGGATAACATAGTCCTGCAACAGTGAGCCTCGACAAATATCCACTTCATGAAAACTGGGATTAAAAAGTACAACTATGTTATCATTTATGACCTGGATGTGATTGCAAGTCCATAAAACCAAGCAACTATTGATGTCTGTGTTGTATTTGTTTAAATAGTCCTATAGAATGATGCTAGCAGCATTGTCACCCTTACGCTCCTCAGTTTGTTTATACTTTGAATATAACTAATCTAATGATCCAAACTGAATAATATTGAAGTGGCACAGTAATGACAGATTCAAAATGTAGTGTGTACTTTTGGCATGCTTGCTGTCATGTTGATAGTTTTACCGAGAACAGACTTCACTGTTCACAGTACATCCTGAAGAAAACTTACTATAGAGCTTTCATTTTCACGGTCTATTAGCTGCATATTAACAGGCAATACAATAAAACACTGTTGCATTACTTCATTGCCTGTCTGTGCGTCTGCAGCCTCCGGGTCTGCAGAGACATCCTGCTGGCGTAAAGGCCAAGAAGTAACCTTATTTTGAAGAATACAGCCCAAATGTAAGTGACAGAGCACGTTAGCCAATCAGAAGCAAGGAAGCGCTGAGAGCCCGCCCACCAATGAAACGAAATATGGAGTGGTAATTTTTTTTTTTTGCAGTAGGATCAGAAAACAAGAAATTGACCTGAATTTAATTTTTTTCATTTTTTTTGCCAAAAACAAAAAAACGAAAAAACAAACTTTTTTTTCATGTTTTTTGTTCTTTGGCCAAAAACGACTTGTTTCTGGTTTCTGATTGTGTCAGTTATTCCCAGAAAACAAACGGTTAAAAGGTACCTTGGTCGTACCCTGACCTGTAAACCTGTCCGTCTAATGAATTCAAAAAACACTCTTGTACTCTGCCCACTTGGCAGACTCATCAAAGTTTTAACATTAATTTCATGTATTCCAATTTTTCTCAACTCCTCCTTCATATGCTGTCTTTCTCGGCTGTACGTGGTGCATTCTGTGATTGTATGTGGTATTGATTCCTCTGACTGACAGTGTACACATAAACCAGTTGGGTGTTTTCCTATTTTGTGTAATGTACTGTTTAAATTGGAATGACCTAATTTAATCCTATTGCATACTGTATTACCTCCTCCCTCCTTGTCCTTCCTATATTCCTGTCTGTTGACTTTATATTACTGATAAAGCTATATAAAAACCTTCCCCTTGTTTCATTGTCCCACCTCCCCCGCCATTCCTCCATTGACTTATTCCAGATTATTGTTTTGATCTCTGATTTACTTAACGAACTGTGTGTATTTATGGTGTCTTTTTGTAGTGCTTGTTTAGCCAGTTTATCCACCTCCTCATTCCCTTTTATACCTGCATGTGCCGGTACCCACATAAATTCGATATGCATACCTTGCTGTATGACTCTGGCGTGTACTTGTAAAATCTGGAACAGGATATCTTGACAGCTGGATATGAAGGATGTCAGGCTGCTCAGCACTGAAACAGAATCAGAGCATATTAGGGTATTTCCTGGTTTGTTTTCTTCTGTCCACTTCAGTGCCAAAAACACTGCCCACAACTCTACAGTGTAAACTCCCAAATAATCTGAGGAACGCTTTACCACATGAACCTTTCTGCATGGAACAGAGAAAGCTGCCCCTGTTGTTTGCTGCTCTGGATCTTTAGACCCATCTGTATATATCTGAGTGTACTGAGGGTAATGCTGGCTAACATGAGCTATGAAAGCTGTCATCAAGTCTATCTTCCCTTTCTCTGTCTTCCTGAGGTCCAGGAGGTACAAGTCTACTTGTGGTGTAATAAGCTTCCATGGTTCAGCTTCTGGAGTTACCACTGTTGGGCTGACGTAGAAATTTTCCATCCCCATATTCTCTGCATACTGGTTGCCCATCCACCCGAAGTTAGCCTTTTGTCCTCTGCCTCGTTCCCAGCACTCCTGCATTACCTCTTTTGTGGGGTGTTGCTCTTGGTGCCCCTTGAGGCTAGCCCAGTAGTTGGTCGTTAACTGCTTTCTCCTAATGTCCAATGGCATCTCTTTCCCCAGAACTTGCAGGGCTGGGATGGGGGTTGTTCTTACTGCTCCACAACACTGCCTCAGAGCTTGAGCCTGAATTTTATTCAGTCTCTCTAGCAGACTTTTTGAGGCTGAACCATAAACCACACTCCCATAATCAAACACTGACCAGATCATTGTCACATAGATGTCTTTTAATGATGAGAAGCTAGTGCCCCATCCCACCCCATTTAAATACCTCATGATACTTAAAACCTTCTGGCATTTCTCAACTATTTTATTTATGTGATCTACTCATGTTAACTTGGAATCAAAAAGAATTCCCAAGAAACTGAAAGCATTCACCCTCTCCAATATTCTTCCATATATCTGCAAGCTAACACCAGGAAGAGCTCTCTTTCTTGTGAAGACAACTGTATTTGGTTTCTCTACTGAAAATTTAAATCCCCAATCATATGCCCACTGCTCGACTTTATCGATGGCTTCTTGCACCTTTCCATTAATATGCATGATGTTCCTACCCCTTTTCCACAATGCCCCATCATCAGCAAAAAGAGATCTGCCTATGTCTGGTTGAATCTGAGAGAAAACATCATTAATCATAATTGAAAAAATTAATGGGCTTATTACACTCCCTTGCGGGGTGCCATTTTCCACCACACACTGACTCGATATTTAATTTCCTATCCTTACCTGGATAGTTAAAATCCTTTATCCAATTGAATATTCTCCCTCTTACTCCTGTTGTTTCTTGATGTGTTGACGAACAGAAGTGGCCATCTCTGACACCTCTTCACTTGTATATTAAAAAGTCTTTATTACAAAAAAGAACAGTGTCAAAAACCCGCCCTATCTGAGCGTCTCTGACGCTGAATGTGAGGTCTCTCTCTCTTCGGCCCAAACTAATCTTCTTATATATGATTTCTTATCTCCAAAACCTAGACAGAGAGGCATCCCTGTCCAGGTGGTCAGTCAGACATCACCTAAGGCTACATAAATTAGAACAACATCTAACCTATAAAGCCTAATCTAGCTTTTAACCTCTGACCTGGCTTTTAACCTTTGACCTAAGAAAAAAACATAGGTTCACATTCCACAGAACATCAGAACATCACATTCCACAAGACAGGAGAGGACAAAATACTTCACCCCATTAACTTTAATTTTATCAGAAGTCCGTCTTTCCACATCATATCATAAGCTTTTTCAACATCGAAAAATACTGCTATAACTGAGTTTTTACTGATTTGTGCTTTTCTAATCTCATGTTCTAAGCAAATGATAGGATCCAAGGTTCCCCTTCCTTTTCTAAACCCACTTTGATAATGCGACAGTATTACTTTCTTTTCTATAAAATATGTCAACCTTTCAGTGACCATTCTTTCCATGATCTTACATACATTTGATGTGAGGGCTATTGGCCCATAATTAAAGGGCTTCGAAGGATCCTTCCCAGGTTTCCTTATAGGTACTATTACAGCCTCTTTCCAAGCTTTTGGTAGCCGTCTTTCCACACTTTATTATACCAAAAGTTTACTCAACACCCTGTTACTAAGATGTCTCAACATTATATAACATACTAGGTCTTTTCCTGGAGAAGTATTGCCTGATTTACAAATAGCTCTCTTCATTTCATCTAAAGTGAATGGAGAGTTAATTGACTCATCCTCCATATTCATACTCCTTTCTAATGCATCTAAGTATTGTCTTTTTGTTATTAGGGGCCGGGCAGCCTAAGCTGCCAGGACCCTATTGTTTTGCTTCTTCTTCTTCTTCTTCTTCTTCTTCTTCTTCTGCTTCTGCTTCTGCTTCTGCTTCTGCTTCCGAGGAAATCATACTTCCCATGCGCGAAAACTCACCAAACTTTGCACAAAGGTCCAGTCCCATGCCAGACTGCCCCAGCTGCAAAAACAGGCCAACAGTCCTGATGGTGGCAAGCCTCTAAAGTTCAAAATTTTGAAAATTCACAACAAATCAACCATATGTGCTACAGATTTGCTTTCACCAAAATGTAGCCCCAATACTGAAGAAACGTTTGTACATTTAAACCTATTGCAAATTATGAAGTCCATCACTCTATTTTTTTCAAAAACTGTAAAACTTATTAAACCTATCTCCTCCCACAAGTTTTGCTGAATTGACACCAAACTTGCTACAGAGCATCTTCAGACTGTCCTACACAAACGATCCACACAGATTTTTGATTTATCGAAAATTGAGCCTACAGTGCATCAAAATGTTTGACTGTAAACGGTATTGTAAACATATACTTGCAAATTCTTGCTAAATACATTTTCAATGTTCATTAAAAAAAAGACAAAATTTTGAAGTCATGGCAGATGATGTTTGGAAAATATCAGAATTTTATCTCAAAAACTGAATTTTTACAGCATTTTGAATTTTGCTCTCATGCGAACAATTGGAGTCAATGCAAAAATGGCATTTATAACATCAGTTTTTCCACTTATGGAGCCAATAAATCATTGTTAAAAACAAATTACCAACATCTCCATGCTGTCTAGATGCAATTTGTCTATTTTGGGATTTTTGTCTTAATAACTGAATATTTGACAGCCGTTTGAAATCTGCCTTTACACACTAACAGCTGCTGTCTTGCACACAGGTGACTGGCTTAGTCAATTTGTGAAGCTACATGTGACATTTCTGTTTGCCAATTAGCTCAGTGAGATAGAGGATGGTCCTTGGTGTTGAAGATTGTGAGTTCAAGCTTCAGCTTGTGCAACATTTCCATATGAGAAATCTACCCAAACTTTTCATAAAGGTCCAGTCCCATGCCAGATGTCCTCAACTGGAAACACAAGACAATAGTCCTGTTGGTGGTGCTACAGCAAGCCTCTAAATTTCAAAACTTTGAAAATTCATAACAAATCAACCATATGTGCTACAGCTTTGGAACTTTCACTTTGAAATTTGCTTTTCCATGGCATGGATGGCTACTGTCTGGCACCCTGATGCTTGGCTTAGTAAATTTGTGAAGCCACACATGAACTGTCACTTGCCAATTATCTCAGTGAGATAGAAGACGGACCTCAGTCTCAGAAGTTGTGAGTTCAAGCCTCAGCTAAGGCAGAACGGACATTCTAATGTGAAAGTCCTATGTTCAGGCGTCATGCTATGTGGATTAGAGACTACCAAGGTTAAAATAATTATGATCCAGGCAGTTTTTCAGAGAGACAAATACTCTTTATCAACACTTTTCCCTGTTATCCCTTGTCTCTTTTTCCTGTTTATTTGGCTTAGCTATCAGTCAATATGCAGAGTCTATCCAATAGCTACTTTTACATTTTAAAAAATGTTTTCATCTTTGTCACCATGGATAATGTTTAGCTTTAAGCTAGATCAGGCCAGTTTGTTCAGAATTGCTAGCAGTTAATGTTATTCTTACTTTCTTGTTCTTGAGTTTCTTCTTTCCTTTGTATATTATGAGTCTGATCTGACTTCAGCCACTCATCCACAATTTGAAGGGCATGCCATAATTATATGATGTAACTTCTATGTTGTGATATGCTTTGTTTTAGTGTGTGTGTGTTGCTCAGAACTGCCTAATTTTGCCTAAAATTGCCCGGCCCCAACCATTGCTGCGCAGCAGCTATAATTTCTCTTCTTCTTCTTCCCTCTTCTGTCAAATTTCCTGAACCATGTACTTGGACAAATGCTTTGACCATCATCTCTGATTTATCCCTGTCAGTAACTGTTGGTTGTCCTTCAGATTCTAAAACTGGATACTCCCATTCCTTTTTATTACCCCCCATTCTCTTGATCATGTTCCATACATCTCCTACTGGAGTTGTTCTTCCAATCTTATTACAAAATCTTTGCCAATTTTCTCTCTTTGCTTGTCTTATCGTTCTCTTTACTACAGCCTGGGCTTTCTGGTACGCAACTAAATGATTATAATTATGACTCTTCTTCAAAAGTCTAAATGCTTTGTTCCTGTCTTTTATAGCCCTACTGCACTTTTCTGTCCACCATGGAACAGCTTTCATTAGCATCCTTCCTCTACTCTTCGGGATTGACTCTAAGGCTGCCTCAATTATTTTAGAACAAAAACTTTAATTTAACTCATCAATATCCTGATTATCATCAACTACTTCCACTCTTTCTTCACTGATTACCTCATACTTTTCCCAGTCTGCCTTTTCAAACACCCACCTTCCCCCTCCTCGTATTGATAATCTTTCCACCTCAATATCTAAAGCTGTCATAATTGGATAGTGGTCACTTCCAACACATGACTCATCCCATATTTCCCAACTACATTTCCTAGCCAAAGTATTAGACATCAGCATCAGGTCCAGAGCAGAGTGCTGTCCTGTATGGACATCTACTCTAGTACCTCTCCCATCATTCAGACACACCAACTCTTTTTCCTCTAAAAGAGCCTCTATTGCTTGGCCATTAACATCTAGGTGCCCGCCCCCCAGAGTGGATTGTGTGTGTTAAAATCCCCACACCAAATTACCCTATGCCTATCCTGACCCTGAACTCCTAACATGTCTAGTTCAATCCTTTTACATGGGTTATAATAGTTTATTATCACAACCTCCTTTCCCTTAAACCACACCTCCACCACAACATATTCTTGACCTTCTCCCTTTCCCAACACTCTGTATGGTATATTTAGTTTGATAAATGTCGCACACCCACCACCATTCCCTACTTCCCTGTCTTGACGTATGATAACATACCCTTGTAATACAAAATCTAAGTGTTGCTTCAACCAAGTCTCTTGAACACATATTACATCTGGTTTTGTCACTAAACCTTCAATAAAACTCTTGAACTCCTGCCCATTTGCAATAAGAGATCTTGCATTCCACTGGAGTATCAATACCATAAAAGGTATTAACCACATCCTTCCTGGCTGGAACTTGCCAGGAGCTCATCTCTAACCTCTTCCCAAGCCACTCCTACCAGTCCAAGGTGGTGCACTGCTGCTTTTACTATCAACTGAATCTTTTGCGTATCAGACTCCACTCCTGCTGTGCTATTAATTACACATGCGATAAATGTTACCAGCTTTTTCTTCTCAACCACTGAACTCTTCTTTAAAATCTCACTGGCTCCCCCCACTGGACCCCATGGATTCCCCCCCTGACCCAAATCCTGTCTCTTTACTTGCTTTGCAGCTTTGGCATAAGACAATTTATTTTCCACTCTCACTTTCTGTATCTCCACTTCCCTTTTCAGTACTTCACATCCCCTGTAGGCGACGTTGTGGGCCTGTCCACAGTTGCAACACTTCGGCTGCACTCCCTCACCACACTTGCCATACTCATGATTCCCTCCACAGCGTGCACATCCCCTTGAAACTCAATCATTACAGTTTCAGTATCTTTCTTGGTCCCATTCACATTAGACCTCATCCTCTGAACATTTAATATCATGCCCCCTTTCAAGTTATTTTTAATCTCCTCCACGCCTATGTTAGGTACACCAGAAATGACACCTCTATGTCCCCTGGCCCTACCTGTCCCTCCTACTCTGCTCATACTGACCACTTCAATCCCCACAATCTCTTTAAGTTTGAGAGCCTTACTTGCCTGCTCCTCCTTGTTGCATCCAATTAAAAGGTTAACATCAAGAAGTACCTCAGCAAAATCAGTATTTCCAATATCGCTATTAGCATTTTGGTTAACTTTAGCGGATTAACCCTGCTCATTCCCGACTGGTCACCAAATCTTACAATGCATTTTATATTTTCCTGATTCTGCCTATACCAGATCCTTCCGAATTACTCCTTTCCTTTCTCTTTTCCCCCCGGTTCAATTTCAATTTTCAGTCAATTTTATTTATAAAGCCCAATATCACAAATCACAATTTGCCTCACAGGGCTTTACAGCATACGACATCCCTCTGTCCTTTGGACCCTCACAGCGGATAAGGAAAAACTCCCCAAAAAAAAACCCTTTAACGGGGAAAAAAAAATGGTAGAAACCTCAGGAAGAGCAACTGAGGAGGGATCCCTCTTCCAGGACGGACAGACGAGCAATAGATGTCATACAGAACAGATCAACATAATAAATTAACAGTAAACCGTATGACACAACGAGACAGAGAGAGAGAGAGAGAGAGAGACAGAGAGAGGTGCAGGATAGACGGTAATGGCAGTAGCTTACAACATTAATGAAAGTAATAATATTACAATTAATAATAATATATTAATATCTGATAGTATACATGTGTGACAATAATCATATGTGTATAATGACAGTAGAAGTATGACTAATGATAATAGCAGCAGCAGGAGGCATCTGGCAGGACCACGGCAGCAGCACAACCACACACGTTACACTATCCAGGCACCACTGCAATATGAGTTAACCTGAGAGACAGTGGAGCACAAAGGCTCCGGAGAAGAAGCCGAGTTAGTGACATCCATCGATTGCTCCTTACTTCTTTCCATCTTTGCCCTGAGGATCCTATGCTTTCTCCTTCACTTCCTACCTCCATACTCCCGTCAATGTCTCCCCAATCAATGCCTCACCGCTGTCCCTTTTCTTCCAGCCAAGGACACAGCTATCTTTCTGAAAACCTCTGAAACAGAGGCTTCAACAGAAATCTCGGGTTTGTTTGAAATTTGAATTTTGTTTCACTTTCGCCGTATCCAAGCAACTTGGCGTCTCCTTGCGTCACTCTCCTGCCACCAACGGTTTGCTCTGCCCTCTCTTTTTCTTCTTCTTCTTCTTCTTCTTCTTGTATTTTTACGCAGTTTAGACACTGCTTGGCGTATTACTGCCCTCCACAGGACAACTCAACTGGCACAGTCACAATTCATATTTTAGCATACAATCCTGATTCATGAAGAAATTGTATGACTGCCTTTGAAATATGCTCTAAGTTCTCAACTTGGCCAAGAAAGGTTTTAAGAGAGAATGAAGATACTCCTAGGTCTGAAAGTCTTTCGTTGAATCTGTTCCTTTCTATACTGTATTTATTACATTCCATGAATACATGTTTGATTGATTCAACGCTACCACACACATAGTCCGGTTGGATGTTTTCCTACAATGAACAGGAATTGATTTAATTCACAGTGCCCAAGCCTCAATCTGCACGATTTAACAATGTCTCTATGAGTACCAGAACAATAACTTCCATTTTTTAATATAAGGATGTGGGGAAACTAGTGTCTTCCCTTAGTTTCCTTTTCCCATAGATTCTGTCAATCTTTTTCACACCCTCCTTGATTTTACTTCTTAATTCTACTGTTCCCAAGGACATATTAACATCAGTTATTTCTTTCTTTGTGGCAGCTTTTGCTATAAAATCAGCAATTTCGTTTCCCACAACACCAGCATGTCCAGGAACCCAGCAGAACTTAATTTCGCTACCAACCCGTTCAACTCTATACAGCACACATAATAATTCACTAATAAGATCGGGTCGAGCTTTTAATTGACCTCCTCTTATCGCCATCAGGGCAGCTGCTGAATCGGAACATATTAGTGCCTTTTTGATACGTGTTACCTCTATCGACCACAGAGCCCATAGAATTGCTGTTAATTCTGTTGTAAAGACAGAACTGTCATTTGTAATACGCTGTTCAATTTTAAATTCAAACTGTTCTACATAAATCTCAAATCCTGATTTCCCACTCACTAGATCCAGAGAACCATCAGTAAAGATTTTCAAATAGGAACCAATTTCTCCATTAAGATAACTGTGTAATTTAAGAACTATTTCACTATTATTCTTTTCTTGTAAAAATATGAAGTCAATATCCCGTTCTTGTATTAACCAATAAAGAACAGGTAACCAGCCTTTCTGTTTTGCTCTATTAACCTGATCCATGCTCAGTTTCCCAGCCCACTGAATTATAATGTCAAAAAATGGCTTCTTTTTATTCTTGCCTCCATCATTCCCTGACTCTTAAAAGAGGCACCTAGCTGGAGAGGTTTGATTAGAACAACTTACTTTTACTCAATACTGCAATCCTAACTTAATGCACCCTAAATCTAGTGGCATTTCATCCATTTCAATAATCAGTGCAGAAATTGGGGAGGTTTTAAAAGCCCCACAACTGAGTCTGAGTGCCTTGCTTTGGAGAATATCCAATTTACCCAGGACTGACTTAGCAGCAGAGCCATAAACAAAACATCTATATCTATTACAGACCTTATCATTGCTTTTTTTTTTTTAGAACTTTTTATTTAAGCTTTATCAACATTTTACAGAACACTCAACAAGACATTTCCTGACATACCATACATACATCACATCACAAAAAGAGGTGGTAGACGCACGCAGCAGAACCAGCTGCCACAGAAACAAATGAACAACCAGGTAGTCAATAAGAATTAATAAACAAGCGACAATAATGGAGAGAAAGAGAGAAATTTCACTCTCATTTCACTCCACTCATTCCACCCCCAGATATCTTGAAACACGAGACCATCTACGATCAAAAGTGTCCATTTTCAGCTGCAGACTGGCCGTCATTCTTTCCATCAAATAGACATTCTTCAGTCTCTGGGTCCATTGGCCTATAGTTGGAGGTTTTACGTCTCTCCAGTTTACTGTTATCATTTTTTTCGCTACTAGCAAGAGAATCCTCAGTGTATATCGTTGCTCGGCATTGTATACATCTCTGGGTATGATTCCTAACAAAAACAACTTTGGTTCTAAAGCAACATCTATCTCCAACATAGTATCAATCTCCCTTTTGATGTCATCCCAGAATCCTCGCAATACTGGGCAATCCCAAAAGATGTGTGTGGTGTCTCCAATATTTCCACAGTTTCGCCAACATAATGCAGCACTGGAAATCTTCACATACGTAGAAATAATAAGGGGAATATTAAAAAATCTAATTTTTACCTTCCAATCGAATTCTTTCCATAGTTGACTATTAATTCCCTTATGGCATCCTGCCCATATGTCATTCCATTCAGAGTCTTCAATTATAACATTCATTTCTAGTTCCCATTTTCCTTTAATATATTCTGTATTTTGAGAGGTGTCCATTACTAGTCTTTTGTATATGTTAGATAAATGTTTTTTTGTTGGGTGTTGTTTCTCCAAAATATTAATTAGGTACTCTTCTATCTCATTGGGGTCATTTCTGACCATTTCCTTTTCCTTGTGATTTGTGACATAGTGTCTGATCTGGAGGTACCTGTAAAAATTTTTTGATGGAAGGTCAAATTGCTCCTGAAGTTGAGAGAATGATTTAAATTCTGTTCCTTTAAAAAGTTGATTAATTGTACGGAGACCTTTGTCAGCCCACCCTCTGAACCCACTGTCCCATAGGGAGGGTGGGAAATCTATATTTCCTACAATCAGCATGGCCCTTGAGATCGACTCCGGTCCCTTAAGCATTTTTTTTTTTACAGTTGTCCAGACTTTTAAGGTGTGTTTTATCCATTCGTTCTTTATTTTGATTTTATTGGCTGACTTTACATCTATAAAAGGGAGTACTGCTAAGGAGACACCCCTAACCGAATCCTGTTCTATCTTAGCCCATATTGCCTCCTGATCATTTCTGATCCATGCCACTATAGCATTTATTTGTGCAGCCAAGTAATAACTTTTGAGATTTGGTAAACTTAAACCTCCCATGTCTTTAGGTAGATGAAGAGTTTTCAATCTTACCCTCGGCCTCTTCTTTTGCCATATAAATGTTAAAACTAATTTATCTAACATTTTTAACGTGGAAACAGGTACTCTAATAGGGAGGGATTGAATAAAAAAAGGAGTCTCGGCAGCAGGTTCATTTTTACCGTCTCTATTCTTCCAATCAAAGATAGGAGCAAGACTTCCCACCTTGTCACATCATTTTTTATTTGTTTAATTAATTTGTTATAGACCTTATCATTGCTTGATAAATTAAATGCAAAGTCTCCCTCACTGCCCCCCCCCCGTCACATCCAGCTAGATTCCTCATAACATTTAGCACGTTCTCACCTTTTGCTAGTATTTTAGCTATCTGATTAGCCCATGTCAATCATTCATCAAACCAAACTCCTAAAAATTTAAAAACTTTCACTCTCTCTTATGGAGATCCATACAGGTGCAGCCCAAAGTTAGGCAGCTTTCTTCTAAAACCAAAGATCATGTATTTATATTTTGCGGCTGAAATTTTTAAAACCCCATCTGCCTGCCCATTCCTCTACAGAGACCAAAGCCCTTTGAACAAAGTCTGCGTTTCTTCCTCTCTTCCACATGGCCCCGTCATCTGCAAATAGAGACTTCCCAAACCCGTTTCCAACATTACTAAATATATAATTTTTCATTATATTAAATAGGACTGGACTGATTACACTTCTTTGTGGGGTACCATATTCTATTTCAACAGTTTTTGATCTTATGCCTCCCACTAGCACTTGTATAGTTCTTTCCATTAAAAAAAATCAAATCAAATCTAATCAAATTAAACATTCTACCTCTAATTCCCAGTTCATACATTTTAATCATTAATCCTTCCTTCCATAAGGAATCATAAGCTTTCTCAATATCTAGAAATATGTCTTGATCTAACACTGCAACTGACTCCATTGTTGAGCTTCCATTTCTGAAACCATTTTGATAATTGACTAGAAGACCCTTACTTTCTAGAAAATAAACCAGCCTGTTGGTAATCATCCTTTCCATGATTTTACAAAGCACTGACGTTTATGCTATTGGACGATATGAACAAGGATCAGACGCATCTTTTCCTGGTTTCAAGATAGGAACAACAACTGCATGTTTCCATTCCTGTGGCAAACATCCCTCTGCCCACACAGAATTAAACAAGGCTAGAACTTCTTCAAGGACAATATTGTCCAGATGCTTAAATAATTCATACGCCAGCCCATCTCTGCCAGGAGTAGTATTTGCACCAGAATTAATAGCATCCCTCAATTCTTTCATATTGAAAAACAGATTAATTGGATTGTTATTTTCTGAATTTCTACTTCCACCGATTCATTAACATCAGTTTGATCATCTTCGCACCTCTCTCATCTCCGAGACTCCGAGAGCTGTGGACTAATTGGAAAACATCTGCAAACATATCAGCTTTTTCTTTGTTGGATACTGCTTCCATCTGCCCATTCTGTAAAACTGGAACTGATATTCTTTTGAGAAGTCCTGACATTCTATGAACAGCTGACCGCAAGCACCCTACAGGAGTCTCAGGGCCTAGTGTTTCACAAAAACTTTTCCAACTATGTCTTTTTGCATTTTTAATTACTCTTCTGGCTACTGCCCTTAACCTCTTATAATCCACTACATAGCCCACCATAGAGTGATTTCTTAATTTCCTATATGCCTTATTTCTGTTACGTACTGCTGCATCACACTCTTTATTCCACCAGGGAACTAACACATGAGGCTTGGGATTCTGTTTCATAGGAATAGTACTGCTAGCTACCCTATGGATCATGGTGCTAATGGAGGCATTCCATTTATCCACAGAGCCCTCACAGTCTATCTCATCTCCTATGTTTCGAGCCCTCTCTTGATATTCATTCCATATTGCCTGAGAGAAGTTATACCTGGGAACTCTATTTTCCATTTCTGTTCTCAGACTTCTACCAAATCTGCATAAAATTGGATAGGGATCACTGCCTAATGTATATCTATCCATAACATCCCATTCTCCACTTCTGACTAAGTTTGAAGAAGCAAAAGACAAATCTATGTGGCTACAAGTATTCTTTACATTATGAAAACTTGTAGGCCTACCATCATTTAGCACTAACAAATTAAACTTGTCCAGAAGCTCTTCTACCACCATTCCATTATTGTCCTTACTATCACTGCCCCATAAAGTTATGAGCATTAAAGTCCCCAAACCATATAACAGGATATCTTACATGTTTCATAATCTCGTCAAGTTCTGACGACACCAAACGTTTACAAGGATTATAAAGATTGATAACAGTTATAGAACTATGTTTCCCCCAAACTTCCATTGCCAAACATTCTAAATTGGAGCTTAAATCAAGTCTCCTATACTGGAGTCCTGACTTAATAAAGGTAGCACATCCTCCACCTGATCTATCAGTTCTGTCCTGTCTCAAACATTCATACCCTGGAATTACAAAATCAAGGCAAGGCTTTCACCATGTTTCCTGGATACATATCAGTTCAGGTTTCTCCTTAAATGCATCAATGAATCTCTTTAATTCCTGTCCATTAGCAGTCAAACTCTGGGCATTCCATTGAAAAATAAAAAAAACATTAAAAAAACTAGTCAGTAATATCACCATCCATGTCTAGTTCCTCCACACTACCAGATCTTGCCAACTGTTGCTTCTCTATTATGTACTCATGTAGTTTTTCAGGAAACATCCGCTTAGTGCCCAGGTACCTTTCAGCTGCTCCGACAACTATCTTAATGGCATCTGACTTCCTAGAAGATGATTTTGCTCCAACCAAAACGTCAGCAATAAAGGCCAGAAAAGACTCCCTGCTCAGTATCAACATATCAGGGGGGGAGCGCTGGCAAAGCTGGAAAAGTGTGCTGGCTCCCCAGCACTGCACTGCCTCCCTTTACACCCCCGACTCCCTGCTCTCTGTCAACTCTTTTAACTGCCTCTGCATATGAAACTTTGTGTTGATCTCTCACAGACTGGACACGCTTGGCCTGAACAAAGTGCTCGCATCCATGAACAGATGTAGCATGAGCCCCTCCACAATTACAACACTTAGGGATCTCTGCCTGACACGCCTGGATTTCATGATCTTCACCACATTTCGCACACCTTCGTTTGCCCCGACACAAGCCAGCGACATGTCCAAACCGCTGACATTTATAACAGTGCAACAGTGGTCTTATGTACACCCTTTCACGATAAGCCATGCTTCCAAGATATACTCTGTCTAGCAACGCATCCTCAGCAAACGTTAGGAAAACCGGCGGGTCGCCATTACCTCCCTCCTTACCTTTGAATCTAAATACCTCAGTCACCTGACCGCCTTTTATGTTGTCCAAAATTTCCTTCTCTGTCAGCCCATTGTATAATCCATATACCACTCCTTTAAGTCCCTGTCTCTCTCTAGGAACATACCTCTCAACCTTCATCACCACCTTCCCCACCTCCTTGGCATTGTCAAACTGGTCCTTATTTTTACAACAAATCCTCAACATCCCATTTGACAGTATCTTCACTTGAAATCCCTTACCTAGCTGACTCTCCAACGCAGTTGTAACCGCTGCTTCGAAGCATTTCATACAGTCAGAAGAGTGACATCTGCTGGCTGTGTGTCAGAACTGCATCTACGTGGAAGACCAGGGGTATGTCCCAAGTCCCTTAAAATTACTGCTAACCACCTAACCTAGCCACCTTACCTAACTGTTCAGTCCCCCCACTTAGAAAAACATGCAAGGAGTCAGGAGTTAGGAGTGAGGAGCGAGGATTGCTGATTAAGAGACATGAGACGTCCTTACTCAAGCGTCACGTAAAGCGACGTCCTTTTCTGATGACGGCGGCACAGCTGGATCTGCTGCATAACGGAGCCAGCGTTTGGCGTACATCCCAAGTCACATTATATTCACTGATCAAAGCCGTAACCCTCACCCCCCGCCGTCATGACTTTGGTCACACACTTTTGCATGTATTACCATTGTTGTTGAGTCATTTGCCGAAGTTTGTCGCAATTAAAGAACTGTCTGTAGCCCTGCCACTGTCACTGTGATGAGCATCATTATCGTTATTATTATTATCATCATTATTATCACTATTATTAAATCCACTCGCCGTCATTCAACAAGTCAGCTGCTGAGTGCAATCTGGTGTGGTCACAAACTATCAGCTGCAATGCCAGCTGAATCCAGTCAACTCATTAAATGTTAGGTACCAGGGTCAGTCAATGGTTGACCAAAGTTATATCCACAACAACACCAAAAAAACAACAAAATGGACAGAAGAGCCAAAATGAGGTTCCTGCTCCAAGCCCATGAAACACTGGATGTGCTGGAGGAGCTGGAAGAGAGGCTGGAAGAGGAGGAATCCAGCAGAGCCAGGAGAGCTCGGCGGCGTGCAGCCATGTGCTTACTACAGGTAATCATCAAATATAATGCTTCAATGAATAGTATGTAAAATCATATCATAAAGACAGCAAACACACTGATAGCTGTAGGTTGTGTAATCAGATACCATAGCACAAGCCCAGACACAAAATGTGTAATGTATGTCAGCCAGGAAAATAAAATATTATCCTTATAATAGGCCCACATATGATTTTAAAAAAACACTTCAAATTTTGTTATTCCATGAAGAAATGAAATGTGGGAATTAACACAGTTTTCTTTATTTTGCAGATGGAAGGCGCAGGTCACCAATATATGCACGCCTCAACCCTCATGTGCCAGTCCTTGCTGTGTGACTGAGGCGTCAGTCTGTAGACACCCTCATGAGGATCCTGCCATCAAAGCACACACAAGGCTGGTCACATGAGGTGCATGTATTGGTGACCCTGTACTGGTTGGCACACGGCCTTTCCCGGGCCTTTCATGTCCCCAAGTCCATGGTCTGCAGGCTGGTGCACACAGGAATGAGGAAGATTGCAGCCCTTCGCCATGAGGTCATCCGCCAGTCCACTACCGGAGCACTGGACGAGGTTGGCCAGACCTTTGCACGGCTGGCCAACAGTCCAGTGTTGGCCAGGTGTGTGGGCTCCATCGACGGCTGCCATGTGTGCATCAAGACCCCCCCAGGACCTGAAGGCCAGGATTACCTTAGCAGGAAGCTCTTCCCATCCATACAGTTGCAGGCAGTATGTGATAGGAAGGGCGTCTTCATCAGCACCTTTGTGGGGTATCCTGGCTCCGTCCATGACACCAGAGTCTTGAAGAACAGCAGGCTCTACACGGCGGCTCTGTACCCTCCCCCAGGTGAGACTAATTTCTTAATACATCAACATCCATCAATAACTGTCAATATATTAATGTTTGGTTTCCCCACTGTCTGCAGGTTACTTCATTGTGGGTGATGGTGGCTACCCCTGCATTGAACGACCTGTAGCCATCATCACCCCGTACAGAGAACCAGTGCAAGGGAGGGTGCAGAGCCGCTTCAACCACCATCATGCAAAGGCCCGTTCCATCATAGAGCGGGCCTTTGGCATGTTGAAGACCCGGTGGAGATCGCTGTTCTTCAAGGCTCTGGAGGTCAATCACACCTTTGTCCCCTTAGTCATCACCACCTGTGCAGTGCTGCACAACATCTGCCTCACAAGTGGGGACATCCTTGAGCCCGTTGAGGATGTCGGGGACATTGGTGTGGTTCCACCTCGTCCAGTGAGGGGGGAAACGATGCGGACGTGGCCAGTGGGACCGACTGGCAGGGCTTCTCTCCGCTCCTCATGTCCAACCTGCAGAGCTGAGAGAGCACGACAACTTGTAGACCTTGAGGACATGAAGGCCTGGGACACGGGCCACCACACTGTATGATAGGCCGTGTGCCTTAAGATCTTTTGTTCACAACTTAAAATTTAATTGTTACTGTCAGACGTGAATATGCTGTGACAAAGAATGCATAACACTATACACAACTAAATGTGTGTTGTACTGCGAGATGTCTGACTATAACAAAATATGTTACAATTTTGAATGCTGCAGTCTGTGAGGTATCAATATAACAATATGTAACAATTTTAAATGCTGCAGTCTGTGAGGTATTAATATAACAATATGTAACAACTTTAAATGCTGCAGTCTGTGAGGTATCAATATAACAATATGTTACAACTTTAAATGCTGCAGTCTGTGAGGTATCAATATAACAATATGTTACAACTTTAAATGCTGCAGTCTGAGGTATCAATATAACAATATGTTACAACTTTAAATGCTGCAGTCTGTGAGGTATCAATATAACAATATGTTACAACTTTAAATGCTGCAGTCTGAGGAATCAATATAACAATATGTTACAACTTTAAATGCTGCAGTCTGTGAGGTATCAATATAACAATATGTAACAACTTTAAATGCTGCAGTCTGTGAGGTATCAATATAACAATATGTAACAACTTTCAATGCTGCAGTTTGAGGTATCTATAACAATATGTTACAACTTTAAATGCTGCAGTCTGAGGTATCAATATAACAATATGTTACAACTTTAAATGCTGCAGTCTATGAGGTATCAATATAACAATATGTAACAACTTTAAATGCTGCAGTCTGAGGTATCTCTAACAATATGTTACAACTTTAAATGCTGCAGTCTGTGAGGTATCTATAACAATATCTTACAACTTTAAATGCTGCAGTCTGTGAGGTATCAATATAACAATATGTTACAACTTTAAGTGCTGCAGTCTGTGAGGTATCAATATAACAAAATTACATTATAACTGAAAACACTGCAGGCTCACAAAAACAGATGAGGATTTAACAAACTTAAAGAGTCCTGTGAGGATATAAAAACAAACTTAAAATGTCCTGTGAAGATGAAAACAAACTTAAAACTTCCTGACAGCCTCCTCTAGCAGGTCAAGAGCCCTTTTCCTATCCTCTCTTGCTTCTCATCTGGCCTCAGCCTCCTTGGCAGCCTCCTCCTCCAGGGAGGCCAGGATTGCTGCCTTTGAGGTCCGCTTCTTCTTGGGCGGGGGGGGGACAGGCAGAGGTGGATGGCCCATCATCCGCCTGTGTGGTGGAGCTGCCACTTGTGCCAGGCTGTGCAGCATCCTCTTCCTCCCCTTCTTCACATGCCTGGCCACAAGTGGCAGCTCCAGCTCCGGGGGATGATGGGCCTCCAGAGGACACAGCAGCCACAGGCTCATCTACCGGGTTGCAAGAGTCCATCAGGACAGGCGGCTCGATGGAGGGCCGTGCCCCAATGGCCTCGTGCATCTGGGCATAGAATGGCCATGTGGCTGCTGTCTCCTCCACTCCGTCTGTCCCCCGTGCCTGTGGGAGGGTTCCTCAGCTTCTGTCACAAATGCTTTATATGAGTGTGAACTGAGCTCATATTGAGTACAAAATCTCACCTTGTACTGGATTTTTAGATTGTCCCACTTTTTGGACACTTGAACGGGAGTCACCCTGTTCCTCATGTCCAGCAGCCGTGCGATTTCTCTGTGAAGAATGAAACATGTACTGAGTGTACTCACAATAGGCAGGATGCATGACAATTACAGCAAACACTGTACGTATTTATTTAAAATAGGGACAATACATATTAATGAACATTTAACATGTGAATATGC
Source organism: Epinephelus lanceolatus (assembly GCF_041903045.1). Taxonomy (NCBI): domain Eukaryota; kingdom Metazoa; phylum Chordata; class Actinopteri; order Perciformes; family Serranidae; genus Epinephelus; species Epinephelus lanceolatus. The sequence goes on from NC_135748.1 coordinate 1,620,968, forward strand.
AAGATTATGGCCAGCAGCTAATTTCCATCTCTAGTCCCTTTGGCAGGTTGTTGTTAACTACATGAAATCGGTAAGACAACAACGGTAACAACAAGTACAAAGAACAAAATCTACACAATAAGCAAGCAGATGACAATAAACAATGTTGCTCATGACAGGCCAGAATCTGAGGGACCCCAGGATTTTAAAGTGAAGTTTGAAAGTGCCTTAGTGCTAAAGTGCTAACGTATTGCACACACAGATGTGTGATATTCATCATTAGGTCAGACCACATTTTTTGTCCTGGATTATTGTCTTACTGTCCTGTGGTTTTATACACCAAGAGAGGTGTTATCTACAATTTCGTTGTTTGCTTGACTTACAATGAACATCAAGGAATATAATTACTATGACCTGCTCCAATAACATGAAGTGTGCCTTATTTGTTCAATGTTTTACGTATTATTGTCTTTATTCCTAGCGTTTCATGTGTTCTTATGAAGTGTACAGTGTTGTTGTCGTCTTTGTTTTAATGTATTGTCTTGTATTTGCTATCACACTTGCCCAGGGACTGCAGTTGAAAATGAGCCAGGATGGCTGAACTGGCACATTTACAGAAATGTTTATTAACGTGCATTGTCCCTGTAACTTTAAACTGAATGAATAAATACATCGAATCATCACACAGTGCACATGTTTGTGCTGCTGAGCGAAATGGCATTCAGGTAACATATGAAACTGAACTCACATCCAGGCCTTCTTGGAGGTATTCCTCTTCCCCGTGAAGAGGTTGTCATTGACGACCCGGAGGTCGATAAGTCTGAGGACTTCGTCGTTGGTTCCTGTTGAATAAGACATATATTAGACCTGTCAGTCTACCTATAAGCTATTAAATGTTATTCCACTCACATGACATGCAGGACAATGATGGGCAAATGTGTTTGTGTGTTTGTGTTTGTGTGTGTGTGTGTGTGTGTGTGTGTGGTGTTATATCAATACGTGTGGTTCTGGACATGAGCAGCTGCACATTTAACAGCTACACATCACTGACAGTCCACTGAACAATGCAACGGGTTGTGAATGAAATAAACTTAATTACAACATGTCAGTCTTGCACGAAATATCATTAACGTTACTCTTTGTAGTCAGGTAGGCATGTGAATTACAGCGTTTCATTGCAAAGAATGCATGTAACGGGTACTTACACTTGCGCTGTTTCTCTGCCATCTCGTTCAAATGAGCCAGATGTAGGGAGCGGGTATTTATACGTCAGGGCCTCAAGCTGAAAAAAGCTTCCTGTTAGGAACCTCTCGTGTTACCTTACTCATCGCACCTAACAGATCCTCCCCTAACTCCTAATGCTAACTCCTTACTGGCAGGAATAAGAGACATGAGATGGCCTTAAAGATGGCGGACCACGAACGACTTCCGGTTCAAGTAAGGGGTTAGGAGTTAGCAGTATAAAATTAAGAGACTTGGGACATACCCCTGGAAAAGCCTCAAGACTGCCTGTAATGAAGCCTCGCTCCCGGTAGTCACATGATTTCCGAAGCAGGGATCGAAACACTGCCTCAGAACACTTGTGCTTCAAAAGATCGACACTGTGTCATGCAAACTGGCTCGAGCGTAACATCACTAATATACAAACAACATTGATCATTTTTGGCATTTGACGACGATTTCCTGGACTTTGGACATGGCGGCTAGCATAAACTGGTTTGTCAGGTAGTAGGATTAGATGAGGATGATGATGATAGTATAGATTTTGATGACTGGACTCCAGTTTCTAGTGGGAGAGGGCGAGGAAAAAGCAGGCGTGAGGAAGTAGGCCTAAGTCAAAACAGTAAAAGAAGCTTGGAAGAAAACAGTTCAGAGGAAGACAGGAGAGTTGTTTGGAAAACGGTTATGAGGGAGGGATTTAAAATAATTCTTAAATTCAGAAAGGAAGATGATAGTGCTGTCTAGGGAATTGAAAAAGAAGCTAGGAGAGGTGGAGATGGCTAAGACTTTGAGGGATGGAAACTTGTTGATAATATGTAAAGCGGAGGAACAGAAGAATAAAGCTTTGTCGACGGAAAGTATTTGCAAGAAAATGATACTTGTGAAAGAAGGATTCTGGGTGAGAATAAAGTGACAAGAGGAGTAATAACAGGGATTCCTCTAGATGAAGATTTGGAAAGAATGAAATGGAGTATTTTTGGAGGCGATGTGAATTGATCAAAGAGGCTGCAAAAAACAATAAATGGTGAAAGGGTGGACAGTATGTCTGTGCTTCTGGAGTTTCAGGGCTCTGTACTTCCAGAAAAAGTGAAAATAGGATGTATGAGCTTCCCAGTTAGGCCCTATGTCCCTCCCCCACTTCGCTGTTATAAATGCCAGAGGTATGGGCATATAGCAGCGGTTTGTAAAGGAAAACAAAGGTGTCCCAAATGCAGAGGTGAACATAGAGTTGAGGAATGCAGAGCTGATGTACAAAATAAATGCTGTAATTGTGGTGGGCAACACAGGGTTACATTTGGTGGCTGTGAAGTCAGGAAGAGGGCGGTGAAATTTGAGCAAGTGAAAGCCGTTAACAACATAAGTTATGCAGAGGCAGTGAAGAGGGTAAAAGGACAGAAGGGAAGGGGTGACACTGACAGAGTGAACCTGTTCCCTAGATCAGAGGAAGATCAAACAGAGAAAGCTAACACAGCACTGGAAGTCAATAAGCTGATTTTGTTCATGGCCTATGTAATCAATTGTACTGATCAAGTCAAACACAAAACAGAGAAGATTAAAATAATTGTGAGGGGAGCTGAAAAGTTTTTGGGTATGAAAGGTGTATCTTGGGAGCATATTAACAAAAGACTTGAAACAGATGGGAAACCGGGAGGCTCAGGTGATAAAGCAAGCTGATTATTCTGCAATGGAATGCAAGAAGTCTCATAGCAAATGGCCAAGAATTTAAAGGATTCATTAAAGATACAAAAAAGAAACCAGAAATAATATGTGTTCAAGAAACCTGGCTGAAACCATCATTGGATTTTGTAATTCAAGGCTATGATAGTATCTGCAGAGATAGAGTTGAGGGAAGTGGAGGAGGATGTATAATATTTGTGAAGCAAGGGATACAATACAGAGTTTTGGGGAAAAGTATAGAGTTGGAGTATTTAATAATTGAAATTTGGACAAAAGAGGGAAATATAAAAATTGTTAACTTTTACAATCCATGTAATAGGTTATCTATAGAGTTAATGGATGAATTAGTTGTACATTTAGGAGGGAAAGTGATATGCTGTGGAGATTTTAACGCTCACAGTACAGTATGGGGTAGTTGTAATGATGATAATGGTATGGTGATTGAAGAATTAATGGAGAGTAAAAATTTAGTCTGCTTAAATGATGGAAGTGGTACAAGAATTAATATCAGAACAGGCTCAGATTTAGCTATAGATCTTACACTTGTATCAGATTCATTGGCAGGTGTTTGTTCATGGGAAGTGATCAGAGACACGACTGTGTTGGCAGTGACCACTGTCCAGTGCTTAATTTGTAAAATTAGAAGTAGGGGAACACTTTGGGCCTCTGAGAGAGCAGTGTTCCCCCACTCCCAAAAGTGAACACTTTTTTAAGAGGCACCCGAGCCGCCTCACTGCGCAACTCCAAATGGAATGATTGTGACATCTAGTGTTGTCACGGTACCAAAATTGGGACCCACGGTACGATACCAGTGAAAGTATCACGGTTCTGAGTAGTATCACAATACCACAGCAAAAATGAGGCAGATGTGCCTTTTGTCATTTTCAATGGAATAAATTACTTATTGACTTATTCATACTTCAAAAACAGCATCAATATGTGATTAACATAGGGGGGATCAAAATAAATAAAATAAAAATCAACCAGCCACCCTCCTCCCCTGACAAGTAAAGAACAGTCCCTTCATAAGTAAAGAACAGTCCCTAAAGTGCAGTGAGGTTTGTGGACCATTACCTGCCACAAAGAGAGAAATGTGAACGGCTCGTTTCCCCTCTGACATGCCATATACCCGTGTGCCGCCATGGCTTGGTTGTCCAGGTACTACTGGGCAGTCATGACGCCAACAAAAGAGGAAATTAGGCTACTGGACCTGGAGTCGGACTTGTCTGTTGCCAGTAAGCCGTTATCTTGCGCCGCGGAGCTGCCGTAGGCTAGTTGCAAATGCGAGTAAAATGCTCGCATGTAGAGCTCTGTGGAAAACAAATCACTGCCGACAAGTAAAAAGAAATAAGTAATAACTTTCACTGCTCAAAGATACTCACATGTCTGGAAAACAAACCACTACAGCAGCATATTGAGTGCCAGGTGGCCAGCGCGCGCCGTTATTGACCAGCGCGTGCTGTAACTTATCCCACAGTAGTGGTACGTGAGGCACCGTAGTACTACGGTACTCCACCCTGCAACACTAGTGCCAATACTGTATGTAGTTTTTAGATTTGGAAAGTTCTAGATCCATGCCAATCAGTTCCGGAACGCACCAGGGCCTTTTCTGAAAAGATCCTGGTATGTGTTACAGTACGTTCCCGCTCAAATTAAGCACTGCCACTATCCTATTATCACTGTAGTATGATTGAGAGTAGAAGAATATGATAATGAGGGATGGCACAAATGGGTTTGGGTATATTAGTGATCAAGAAATGCAGAAAATTGATATTAATGAAGATGTTAATAATTTAAATCTTACTGTTTGTGAAGCTATTAAAATATTAGCGATGAAGGGAAAAGAGGAACGGAAACTACGATAGCAGAGAATGAAGAGCTGTTACAGTGTGAGGAAGACACCAATGACTCACTAAACAAGTCATTTACAAGGACGGAACTACACTGCGCTCTCAACAAAACCAAGATGTCAGCGCCAGGCAACGATCAGATTTGTTATATAATGTTAAAACCAGGGGTGGAAATCCCGGGGGGGACAGGGGGGGACATGACTCCCCCTTCAGTAAAGCTGTCCCCCCCTAGAATCATTTGAGACACAATTAATAATTTTTGAACAATACAGTAGTATTTATTGAAAGACCAATGTAAGCGGTGCTCATTATAATCACGCAATAATGTGCTATTTAAATCTTTAAAGATTTAGTCCCCCCCTCCCATTCCTAGTAGTGGTATATCCCACACTCTTTCCAACGGGCAGGGCTGCTTGGCAGCAGTAGCAGCGTGTCGCTGGAACCGCTGCCCACATCGCGCATCTCAGGGTAAGATGTTCACTCACACAGACACAATTTAACTTAGGCTACACATGTTACAACACATCCCATTTACTGTTACAACAAGCCCCAGGTCCAGGCTGATAATATAAACTGTCTGCAACATTTCTCCTGCATTGTTCAAAAACCTACTCAATTACGAGTGCTTCTAAGCTAAAAGCTAATGATTAAGCTCAGAGTTTAGTGATAGAGAGGACAGGAGAGAAAGAAGAGGGAGAGGACAGGACAAGAGCAGTCAGTGGCGGAGCAATGGGTACCTGTCTGTAGGCTCTCCACCTGTCAGTGAGACAAACATGAAAGACGTGCAGACAAGGAGCGGTCATTACGCACGACTATTACGCACGGTTGTGACGGAGCGTAGCTAATGGGTACCTGTCTGTAGGCTCTCCTCCTGTCAGTGAGACAAACATCAAAGACGTGCAGACGAGGAGCGGTCATTACTCGCGACTATTATGCACGGTTGTGAGGTGCACAGCGGCAGATCTCACAGCACACTGTTTATAAACCAGTTTACCAGTTTAATTGCAGGAAATGTTTAGTTTTAGTTAGACATTCACTCTGCCTGTTGGAGAGATAGAGAGAAGATTAAAGCATCAAATTGCGGTAAAAGATGCTGTATAAAAGACAGGCTACAACTTTTTTTTCCTTGTCCCCCCCCTGGAATTATTCTCTAAAATTTTACTGTTTATTGTGCCCCCCAACTATGAAATGGGATTTTCGTCCCTGGTTAAAACATCTTAATGAATTGTCTAAGGATGTTTTACTGGAACTATATAATAAAGTTTGGGAGGGTGGAAAATTACCACAAAGTTGGAAGGAGGCTGTTGTAGTTCCAATACGCAAACCAGGGAAAGATTACACAAATCCAGGGTGTGAATGACGGTGAATTATTTGGACCGATCACTAGGTGGCAGTCCTGTATTGTTGAGGTAGAAACTGCGAGTGCGGGAAGGTGAGGAAGTAATCAAGTTGTATTGTTTCCACCTGTGTGCCTCTTCTTCACCGCCTGCACTGCACACACTTTGTTTGCTCCAGTTGGGCGTGGCGTCTGTGCTGCTCCGGTTCCCTGCTGCTGATTCCTGATTTCCTGGTTTATATAGCGTAAGTTTACCTCATGTGTTGAATTTTATTTCCATTATGGCAACTATCACTGCTGTTGGAGGCTTTTTATGTACCGCTGTTGTTTTGTTTAATGGTAGGAAGTAGACGGTCCCAACAGACGATATCTCAGCGTTCCTCAAACAATTAGCCCCCTCAGTAGTGGAACGAGGTAGGTTTTGCTTGGTGTATTTGTTCAAATTTGGGGGTGTTTATTCAGTGTTTTTAATCATAATATTAGCTTTGTTTATAAATGTATTTTTTTCTGTTAAATTGTAGTAAATTGCACTTCAGTTTTTGTTTTTTTTTTGTATTTTGAATTTGGATTAACATTATATTTGGTAAAGTTTTTTCTTTGTTTGTTTGTGTATTCTGTGACCATTTAGTGTATTTTCTTTTGTGTAAAATGTGTTTGGAAATTTGCCTTGTTATTCATGAGTGTGTAAATTAACCCTTTTTTTTGTATTTCAATTTATAGTTTTCATGGTGCGTAAGGACAAATAAAAATTTAAGCACCACTATGAGACTCTCCATTTTATTACGGGTACCAAGGGCCAGCTACAGTGAAAACTCGACCATCATGTCTGAGCCATCTTCCATCGTCATCTGATGTCAGCAGCCGACCCAGCCTTTGTACACAGACAAGACCAGTAAATGGACGGCACCTACACTCTAAGGTCGGCCAAATATGCAGTGAGAGATTTGGACTGAAATAATAAAAGAACAGCAATGGAACAATGCATTGAATGTCACCTATGAGATAAATTTCAAGAAACAAGCCTATAATTATTAAAGGTTCAAGGTTTTAAGAGTTTTAAATACCTGGTAAAGACTGTTTTTTAACCATAATTAAATGATATGTTTACAATGTCCTTTTAAATGAAAGGGTTGAAGGGGTAAAGTGCAATATATCTGTTTAATGCTCATAGCGCTCATGTGTGTTTGTGGTCACAGTTTATGCTAAATTTTAGTGTCAATAATTTGCAAATGTGTTGATGCACTGCTTGGTGAGTTTATAACCCACAACCCAGAGGCCTAAATTTAGATATTTAAAGTAAAACAAACTATTCAAAATGTCACTTAAATCACTCTTTGATAAAGCTTATAGTTAGGGCTGGCTCAGGCTTGCCCTGTACCAGCCCCTAGTTAGGCTGACTTAGGCCTAGTCTGCCAGAGGACCCCCCTATAATACACCGGGCACCTTCTCTCCTTCTCTCTCTCTCTCTATCTCTCTCTCTCTATCCCTCTCTCTCTCTCTCTCTCTCTCTCGTATCCTATTACTGCATCTTGCTAACTCGGCCATTCTGGATGTCACCAACTCGGCTTCTTCTCCGGAGCCTTTGTGCTCCACTGTCTCTCAGGTTAACTCATATCGCAGCGGTGCCTGGATAGCGTGACGTGTGTGGTTGTGCTGCTGCCGTGGTCCTGCCAGATGCCTCCTGCTGCTGCTGCCATCATTAGTCATTAGCCATACTTCTACTGTTATTATACACATATGATTATTATCACACATGTATACTGCCAGATACTAATATATACTTTCAACATATTGTACCACAGTAGCCACAACTATAACGATAATATTATTACTTTCATTAATGTTGTTGTAAGCTACTGTCATTACCGTCTGTCCTGCATCTCTCTCTCTCTCTCTCTCTCTCTCTGTCTCTCTTTCTGTCTCATTGTGTCATACGGATTACTGTTTTACTGTTAATTTATTATGCTGATCTGTTCTTTACGACATCTATTGCACGTCTGTCTGTCCTGGAAGAGGGATCCCTCCTCAGTTGCTCTTCCTGAGGTTTCTACCGTTTTTTTTTCCCTGTTAAAAGGGTTTTTTTTGGGGAGTTTTTCCTTATCCGCTGTGAGGGTCCAAAGGACAGAGGGATGCTGTATGCTGTAAAGCCCTGTGAGGCAAATTGTGATTTGTGATATTGGGCTTTATAAATAAAATTGATTGATTTTACCCCCCCCCCCCCCCTCCCCCCCCCAACTCCCCAACCCCCCACCTCTCCCCACACCCCACGGTACGATACCAGTGAAAGTATCACGGTTCTGAGTGGTATCACGAAACCACAGCAAGAATGAGGCAGATGTGCCTTTTGTCATTTATAAAAAGATAAATCACTTTTCTATAATACATCACTGATATTTCAATGGAATAAATTACTTATTGACTTATTCATACTTCAAAAACAGCATTAATAAGTGATTAACCCTATGGGCCCTAGGCGTTTTTGGGGTATTTTTACTGCCTTTACTTTTAAGCTCATATCACAGTCATTATAAAGGCTACATACACATGCTATATCTTGTTGTTTTCAGGACAATGTGCGCTATCCAGATTTGCCATCATTTCATGTCCTTCTTTGTGCCTGTATTTTATATTAATTTTTATATCAATGAAAAAAACAAATCCATGTTACTCAATTCTTACATTTTTACATGTATCTCAGCATAGCAAGTTGGAAGTTGACATATTCTGCCATATCTGAAGAGGGGAGACTCTCTGGAATCTGGCAATATAAGAACCATGATGGTGGGACATTCTGTCACTTCAGCTGTCCAAAACATGTGGTTTGTGCCAGGCTGACATGATTGCCAGTATTTTTTCATTATTGCAAGAAATTCCATTGACTCATTTACAAGTCAAAAATGTGTTTTATCTGAAAGAAACATGCAATATTTACATCTAAGATCATAGACAAATAGTCAACCAAGTGCAATAATGTCCTCCAAGATAATATTCGCCACTTTGTTTGCAGTTAAAAAAAAATTGGGCATGGGGGGGGGGTCACGTGTCCCCCTCAATGTATATGGTGACTACGGCCCTGTCTTACTGTTGTCTGGGTGCGCAAAGGTGAAGTGACTGGTTTTGTCATACAAAGTTTGATGGAGTGTCAACTGGACAATATGGAGATATTTGCATCTTGAAAGCTGGACTACAAATGTGGATAGACAGGGAGAAACACACACACGCCTAAGACGTGGTAAGATAGCCTACATATTCCTCACTATATGAAGTGACTGATAACAAGATCTGTATAATGGATTGTAAAGAAATTCGTCAGTTTTTTATTTTGTAGACAATTAATCTGTATTTATAGCGTGATGGGATGACAGTACAATGATGTGTGAGGCCTCTCTGCTCCTGCGCTTTCATGTGATATGCGTGGCATTTCTGTGCGAGCCTGCATTCACGAGTAATCCATCCAAGAGTAATGTGTGTGCAAAGCTGTATGAAAGCTCTGTTATACATCATTTTAGTGTAACTTTATCATTTTTTTCGCTGTGAAAACATTGGATTGGAAAGCTACAATTCCGCTGTTTCACGTGATATGCGTGGCTTCTCGTTATGACGCACGGTCGCGGAGAAAATCAATAGAGAAGAACAGGTGTGAATTTGGACGCACTATCCGTCGTTCGGGCCCATAGGGTTGGGGGGATCAAAATAAAATCAAAAAATAAAATAAAAATCAACCAGCCACCCTCCTCCCCTGACAAGTAACGAACAGTCCCTAAAGTGCGGTGAGGTTTGTGGGCCGTTACTGACACAAAGACAGAAATGTGAATGGCTCGTTTCTCCTCTGACACGCCACATACCTGTGTGCCGCCACTGCTCAGTTGTCCAGGTACTACTGGGCAGTCATGACACCAACGAAAGAGGAAATTACTGGACCTGGAGACGGGCTTGTGTGTCGCAGGAACAGGGTAAGCCGTTATCTTGCGTTTGTCAGCTGCTATGTTCCCTCCTTTTGTGAAGGTTTTGTTGCCGTCCTCTGCTAACCAGGCGTCATATGCCTCGCGGCGTATTCCCCCGACATTTGTTCGGAATATTTAAAAACTTCTAGCTTTAAATTAACACTGAAGTTGTCGCCATCTTATCTGTTTACAATCAGCTGAGAGTGCGCAACTGCGCATGTGCCTGGGTGAGGGTTGATGTGTGTGTGTGTGTGTGTGTGTGTGTGTGTGTGTGTGTGTGTGTGTGTGTGTGTGTTTCCCTGTGTCTGTGGATGTGTGTAATCCGGGTCTAGCACTCTATAAATGCCAAAAATGTCACATAAAAACCACCAGTTTATAAAAGAGGCCGGTGTTTATTTATTTAATTTTTTTTTAAAAGGCCGGCTGCTAATAGGGCCCGGTAACGTTAATGTTACAGCAGAGATGTGCTGAGCACAATTACACAACGATCACTTACCACGTCTGCTTGTTTTGTGATGCCGACAGATGATGAGACAGTATCTTTAAAGAAAAGCGTTTGAACCATTCCTGAGCTTCTGCGCTCCATCCTTTCACTGTAGTCCTCGTAAACAAACATTTTCCGGACCGTTTCCACAGGCATGTCGGTATCGATGTCCAGCACAAATTGTTTCATCCTGTCCGTATACGTCACTCTGCTCCACGTCTTCGGCTTGTTATCGCAACCTTTTACAATACATGTGTAAGCCATGATTTACAACAGCACTCTGTAAACTTTTCTCAAACTTTCTGCTGCGTCCAGCTGACGATACTGCAAATGCAAGGCTGTAAGCAATAACTACGGCACTGTCTCATGTACGAACTGTGTCACTCCACCCAGTGGTTTACTGAAGAAAGTAGTTCCGAGTATTTGCTTCATGTGTCGTAATGTTACTTAATTATACATTATTATTTCATAGCAAGGGGAATGCGTAATCCGTGTGTTTTCCACTAGAGCGTTTTGGAGTCATTTGATGGTGTAATTGATTAGTTTTTAGGGAGAGAGGGGGCTGTATCACCTCCATTTCAGCGGGCAGCTCTGTCCCACCGATCTAAAAACAGCAGGCACTGACATTTAAAGGTATCAGAATCAAGAGCTCTCCATTCTTGACCTGTGTATCAATTTTCAATCAGATACTCAGATTTCTTCGTCTCTTGTTTTTATGACAGTAGCGTCAGGAGCAGCCAAAGACCACCTGGTGGCAAGATAGTTATCTACCAGTGTTCATAAACAAAAGAATATTGGTCATGGCCGAAATAAAGATAAAGATAGATAATTATGTAGAGTTAATGCGTTCAAGGTCTTCTGACTCTTTAAAAGTTGACATGGTGTCTCTAGCTCAACGTATGAGGGACAAGAAGAGGTTGAAAGTCGATGAGTTTTGAAGAGGATTTGAAGATTTTCTAATTTACTTCCATTCACACTAATTAGACTGCCACAAGAGCGCCACCTATTGGCCGATTTGCACCGAATTTTGCACAAACCCTCATCGGGCCATGGAACACAATTAGCGAAAGTGTTGTGGTAATCCGACTGTATTTGCTCAAGATATGAAAGACTGTCTGTTTTGAAAACAATGTGCAGGAATTTGTTGTTTTATATTTTGGGCGTTTTTTGGACAAACAAAATTCTTTTAATAACTTTTTGTCAGGAGGGTTCACAGATGCTTCATGCAAAGTTTGGTGCAAATCAGTCAAATCGCCTAGGAGGAGTTCGAAAAAGTAGGTTTTTCATTGTTCGCAATTTTTCAAATGGAAATTTAATGCAAAAGTGGCCATGCCTTACATCACACAATTCAGCTGAATTCAGGGAACACTGAGATATGAAGTTTCAAAACGTGTGACATGTTATGTGGGAGTTGTGGGCCAAAAACGCTTTTGCATTGAAAATAGTGCCACCTGCTGGTCATTTTTGGTGTGTGAGTTACAGGGGCCAGTCTTTACCACCCCTATCAATTTCATTTCCATAAGTGTTATGGTGTTGGCACAGTGCCAAATATTAAGTTAGACTGCCACCACAGCGCCACCTAGTGGCAGATCGGTAACTCCTTTTTCAGATATCCTCAGGAGGGCATTGACAATAACTGTTCTAAGTTTCGTCTTAATCCGAGCAACCAATGTGGAGATATAAAATACTTCAATTTAAAGAGCGCCACCTTGTGATCATCGCCTGACATTTTGCACAGAGCCTCAGGGGCTCATGGGAAAGTAAGTAAACTGGGTTTCATGTCATTCAGACACACCATTATGGAGATATGCAACACTTCCTGTTTTGTACCAAATCTGCAGGAACCTGCTATTTAATAACTTCAGTATTCTTGGGAATATCAAAATTCTTTTAATAACTTTTTGTCAGAAGAGTCCACAGATGATGTGTGCAAAGTTTCGTGTAAATTGGTGAAATTGCCTAGGAGGAGTTTGAAAAAGTAGGTTTGTGACATCCCTAACAGCGGGATGTTGTATGCTGTAAAGCCCTGTGAGGCAAATTGTGATTTGTGATATTGGGCTTTATAAATAAAATTGATTGATTGATTGATTGCGTCATTTTGCGCATTTGCGGAAAAAAAAGTAGGCGGGAATGGGCGTGGCCTATATCACGAGATTCAGCACAATTCACTGAACGCGTGGATATAAGGTTTTTGAACGTGCCACAAAGTATATGGGAGTTATGACCCAAAATGCACTTTCCTTGATTATAGCGCCACCTAGTGGTGGAAATTCAGGATGACAATAGATTATAACATTTTTCGCCATACCAAACGCGTGTGCCAAATTTGGTGAGTTTTTGAATTTGGGAAAGGGGCCAAATTGGGGATTATATTCTCAGAAGAATAATAATAATTAAAGCTGCAAGCAGTGATAAACGGGCCCTCGCACCTTCACGAAACTCGGGGGGGCTGGCAGGACGCCTTCTGGCGCGTCGGATCATTTCTGTCAAAGTTAGACATCGCATGCAGGAGTAACTTGGCATATCCTTGATACAGTGCTGGAATGACATACTTCACATTTTGTATGGCTTCCTCTTTCCACTAGAGGGAGTTGGAGAGCGCACTAATTATACATCACAGCATGTAACTTTCAGATGAATTGAAAGATAAGAGTTTGATGAGACCTACTTCCTGTCGCCACTAGGTGGTACTATGAGTATCAGGAAATATGGTAATGAAAATGTGTTCAGGGCAGGACTGTCATCAATTCTGTGAAGTTTGGGCAAGATTGGACCATGTATGCCTGAGTTATATACTACTTCCTGTTTAGTGGCGAGACCCCTAACTTTGACACCATCCCACGGTCACACGCATTGACGAAAACTCAAGCTTCTAATAACTTTTCATCTTCAAGGTCTTGGGGTGGGATAGACCAAGGTTTGAAGTCGATCGGAAAAAATCTGTAGGACTAGTTCGTTAATTTAGGACCCCTGGAAATGGGCAAAAATGCACAAAAGTGGCACATGTAAATTCAAAATTGCAGACTTCCTGTTGGGTTTGGAGCATGACTCCAAGAGGCTTTTTTGTACGTGATAGAGTGTTACAGGTGCCTACCAAGTTTCATACATGCAGGTCAAACCAGCTTCAGGGGCTGCTTAATTGAAATGTTCTAGGGGGCGCTGTTGAGCCATCTTGGTGTATCAAAGCACAAAAATTACATCAGACAACAGGACTTGCAACCTGTGATGTGTATGCCATGTTTGGTGAGTTTTCAAGCATCCCTTGTCCCTTCAAAACAACATTGTGTTTGATGGCAAACAAGGCGGCGCCACGGTGACAGCGTTTGATGAAAACTCAAAAGCTTCATTTCTAAGTATCATCAAGGTCTAAGGACTTAGACCAGCAAATATGAGGTGCTTCTGATTAACCTGCTAGAAGAGGGACATCAAAGAATGTATAAAGTAGCTTTCTGTTGCCAGTAGGTGGCGCTATGGCAGTGATTCAAAATTCCTCTGTAGATGTGTTCAGGGCTGGACTGTCATGATATGTGTGAAGTTTTGGCAAGATATTCCCATGTGGAGTCAAGTTACAGCAACGTTTATCATCACGGCGAAACATCAAAGTTCGCCGCCAGGCCGTGGCCACGCCCTTTGATGAAAACTCACAGTTTCCACAATAAAGCGTCATCAACATCTTATGACTTTTTTGACCAAGTTTGAGATGGATCTGGTCAATTCTGTATGAGATGTACATTAAAGTCTAAAATATGACATTTCCTGTTGCCAGTAGGGGGCGCTATATTTATCTCTAATTATTGACATGTAGATGTGTTCAGGATGGGACTGGCATCAATCCTGTGAAGTTTGGGCAAGATTGGACCATGTATGCTGGAGTTATAAACTACTTCCTGTTTAGTGGCGAGACCCCTAACTTTGACGCCATCCCACGATCACACACATTGACGAAAACTCAAGCTTTTCATAACTTTTCATCTTCAAGGTCTTGGGATGGGACAGACCAAGGTTTGAAGTCGATCGGATGAAATCTCTAGGACTAGTTCATTCATTTATGACCCCTGGAAATGGCCAAAAATTAATCAAAATTACACAGTAAATTCAAAATTGCCGACTTCCTGTTGGGTTTACAGCATGCCTCCAAAAGGCCTTTTTTGTAGGTCCTGGAGTGTTACATAAGCCTACCAAGTTTCATACATGTAGGTTAAACTAGCTTCAGGGGCTGTTTCCTCAAACTTTTGTAGGGGGTGCTACTGAGTCATTTTTTGGAACCCGAGCATGCGACCCTTAAAATATCAAATTTTCACGCAGTTATGAGAAGTGTGCAAAGTTTCATGAGTTTTCACGCATGTTTAAGCCCTGAAAAGTCCAATTCATTTGGCGGAATAAAAAAAAAAAATTATAATAATTAAAGCTGCAAGCAGCGATGAAGGGGCCCTCGCACCTTCACGCAACTCGGGGGGGCTGGCAGGACGCCTCCTGACGCGTCAGTTCATTTCTGTCAAAGTTAGACATCGCATGCAGGAGCAACTTGGCCTATCCTTGTTACAGAGCTGGAATGACATTTTTCACATTTTGCATCACTTCCTCTTTCCACTAGGGGGAGTTGGAGTGTGTACTAATTATACATCATGTTTTTACACATCAAATACACATCACAGCATGTAACTTTCAGATAAATTGAAAGATAAGTGTTTGATGAGACCTATTTCCTGTCACCACTAGGTGGCACTATGAGTATCAGGAAATATGGTTATGTTAATGTGTTGAGGGCAGGACTGATATGAATCATGTGAAGTTTGGTGGAGATTGGACCATTTTTGCCAAAGCTACAGCAATTTCGTTTTTCATGGCGAGACCTCAAGATTCAACGCTCGGCAGCAGGCGCACCATTCAACATTTGGCAAATCCTGTGATAACTTTTGGTCACAACATAGTCACGCATACATACACCAAGTTTGGAGCCAATCTGATTAAATCTGTAGGACAAGTTTGTTAATTTATAAGCCCTGGAAATGGGCAAAAATGCACAAAAGTGGCACAAGTAAATTCAAAATGGCGGACTTCCTGTTGGGTTTGGAGCATGGCTCCAAGAGGCTCTTTTGTACGTGATAGAGTGTTACAGGTGCCTACCAAGTTTCATACATGCAGGTCAAACCAGCTTTGGGGGCTGCTTAATTGAAATATTCTAGGGGGCGCTGTTGAGCCATCTTGGTGCATCAAAGCACAAAAATTACATCAGACAACAGGACTTGCGACCTGTGATGTGTATGCCATGTTAAGTGAGTTTTCAAGCATCCCTTGTCCCTTCAAAACAACATTGTGTTTGATGGCGAACAAGGCGGCGCCACGTTGATAGCGTTTGATGAAAAAAAAAGTTACAGCAACATTTATCATCACGGCAAAACATCAAAGTTCGCCGCCAGCCCATGGCCACGCCCTTCGACGAAAACTCACAGTTTCCACAATAAAGCGTCATCAACGTCTTATGACTTTTTTGACCAAGTTTGAGATGGATCTGGTCAGTTCTGTAGGAGATGTACATTAAAGTCTAAAACATGACATTTCCTGTTGCCAGTAGGGGGCGCTATATTTATCTCTAATTATTGACATGTAGATGTGTTCAGGACGGGACTGGCATCAATCCTGTGAAGTTTGGGCAAGATTGGACCATGTATGCTGGAGTTATAAACTACTTCCTGTTTAGTGGCGAGACCCCTATCTTTGACGCCATCCCACAGTCACACACATTGACGAAAACTCAAGCTTTTCATAACTTTTCATCTTCAAGGTCTTGGGATGGGACAGACCAAGGTTCGAAGTCGATCGGATGAAATCTCTAGGACTAGTTCGTTCATTTATGACCCCTGGAAATGGCCAAAAATGAATCAAAATTGCACAGTAAATTCAAAATGGCCGACTTCCTGTTGGGTTTAGAGCATGCCTCCAAGAGGCTTTTTTGTATGTCTCTGAGCGTTACATAAGCCTACCAAGTTTCATACATGTAGGTTAAACTAGCTTCAGGGGCTGTTTCCTCAAACTTTTGTAGGGGGCGTTACTGAGCCATTTTTTGGAACCCGCGCACAAGACCCTTAAAATATCAAATTTTTCACCAGTCCTGATATATCTGCAAAGTTTCATGAGTTTTCAGGTATGTTAAGCCTCCCAAAAAGGCAATTCATTTGGAGGAATAAGAATAAGAAGAAGAAGAAGAAGAAATCCTTGCAATTCAAAAGGGTCCTCACACCTAGCGGTGCGAGGGGCCTAATAATAATAAACAGTGTGATTACAATAGGGTTACCCGATGGGATTGTGCGCCAATGGAACAGAATTGCCGTGGATGAGCTGGACGCATCTGGCAACTACCCAAGCTTTTTGCATTTTACAGATTTTTATGCAAAAGGAAGCTCGTATAACATGTAATCCCATTGCCTCCCCATTACTGTTGAATCCCAAATCCGTGGACGATAGATTACCCAAAAGAGCTAACACCTTTAATACAAGCACCCAATTTAATAATTCCTCTGCAGGGATGCATAGAACAACTCACTTTAAGCCAAAACCACTTTGGTTAGTCTGTGAGGATGAAAAATATAGTGTGGCTAAATGCCCTACCTTTGCAAACCATTGAGGACAAAAGGGTATTTATTCGAGAGAACCAACTTTGTTTTGGCTGCTTGTGGAAAGGACATGTCATAAAGGACTGCAAAAGGTGACACGCATGCACTACATGTGGATGGCGTCATCCTACCTGCCTGCATGAAGAGAGGGGTAACTCGTCTGTGGTAGCATTGGAGCAAAATCCTACTCCCACTGAAGACAGTACAAGTCAGGAAGTCCACAATGTATTGTCACATGCTGTGACTCAAAGTTCTTCTTCCACGTCCACTATTGTACCAGTGTTTTTGTCGTCAGTAGAAGAGCCACACAGAGAGGTACTTACTTACACCTTACTTGACACGCAGAGTGACTCAACCTTTATTTTGGATGATCTGCTCAATGAAATAAATGTGAATGCGCAATTTGTGCAATTGAAGCTGAGCACAATGACCGCAGTTAACACTATCGTAGCTAGCAAGATTGCACACGGCCTGCAAATTAGAGGAATCCACTCTGAAACCCACATTCAACTACATAAGGCCTACTCTAGGGATTTTATCCCAGTGGACAGATCTCATATCCCAAATGACAAGACAGCGCTGCAGTGGCCACAACGGAGACACCTGGCTGACAAACTATCCCCACTGCAAGAGTGCGAAGTGGGACTGCTCATCGGATATGATTGTCCCTCAGCGCTAGCACCTCTGGAGGTCATTAGAGGCAGCAAAAATGAACCTTTTGCACAGAGAACTGAGCTTGGGTGGAGTATAACTGGATCATCCAACCCCCATCTTGACAGACAGGGAAACCAGAGCTTCGTACATCGAGTCGCAGTGAAGGACGTGCCAGTACCATCAGCCACTGACGTTCTTAAGATCCTTGAGTCAGATTTCAATGAGAAGAGTTATGAAGACAAATATGTGTCACAAGATGATGTTCATTTTATACAACTCCTTAGTGATCAATCAATCAATTTTATTTATAAAGCCCAATATCACAAATCACAATTTGCCTCACAGGGCTTTACAGCATACGACATCCCTCTGTCCTTATGACCCTCACAGCGGATAAGGAAAACATAAAGCAGAGAGAAGATGGACATTACAAGCTTCCCCTCCTCTTCAAGAGTAGCACTCTTCCTTCACTCCCAAATAAAAAAAAAAACTGGCTGTTGTTCATTTGCAACATCTAAGGAGGAAATTGAAGGCCAACAAACAGTATTATGACCATTATAAGGCATTCATGGAGGAAATCATCAATAGAGGTGATGCAGAACTTGCCCCCTGACATCTGAGGGAGAGACTGTGTGGTATATACCCCACCACAGTGTATACCGCCCACAAAAACCGGACAAGCTAAGCGTGTTTTTTGATTGCTCAGCAAAGTTCTGTGGAGTCTCTCTAAACGACACCCTGTTGACTGGCCCTGACTTGATTAACTCCCTGGTGGGTGTTCTTTGTCGTTTCCGGAACAACAACAATACAAATCTGATCATCCCTTAGCATCAGCCTTTGTTGAAAAGAACTTTTATGTAGACAATGGCCTAACCAGCGTCCCTTCAATCAAAGAAGCTAAGGACTTGATTGTTGAAGCACAAAAGTTGTGCAAAAGGGGAGGTCTACATCTGCACAAGTTCAATTCAAACAAGCAAGAAGTCCTCAACTGTGTTGATCCCACAGAGAGGGCAACAACTGCTAAATCCCTTGATTTCAGCCTGGATACGACATCTGTTGGGCATGCTTTTGGCATTCAGTGGTTAGTAGAACATGACACCTTCAGTTTCGACGTCAACTTTAAGGACCAGCCCTTCACTTGCTGTGGTATTCTCTCAGTCATCGCTTCTCTGTTTGATCCGCTTGGATTTTTCTCTCCATTCACCTTGCGTGGAAAGTGCATTCTACAGGAACTGTGTCGTATGGGTATTGGATGGGATGAGCCCCTTCCTGAGGACTTATATCCACGGTGGGAAGAGTGGAAGAGTGGTCTCCAGAAATTGACAGCAGTTACAATTCCAAGATGCTATCACCCACATGACTTCAGCAACATTTTGAGGACAGAACTACATCACTTTAAGGATGCCAGTAATGTTGGCTATGGTGCATGTTCCTATATAAGGTACATTAACAACAGAAATGAAGTCCACTGCAGCCTTGTGATGGCCAAGGCGAGAGTAGCACCTACAAGAATCATGAGCATTCCAAGATTAGAACTTTCTGCTGCTGTGGTCGCTGCCAAGTGTCATGTTGAAAAATGAACTGGAAATGAAAATTGATGAGGAGTTCTTTTGGACAGACTCTCAAGTCGTGTTGGCATGTATCAATAACAATGCAAGAAGATTTCATGTTTTTGTTGCAAATCGTCTCCAAGTGATAAAGAAAAAAACGGATCCCAGTCAGTGGCATTATGTTGACACATCAGAAAATCCAGCGGACTATGCCTCTAGAGGGCTTAGTGCCTCTGACATCTCCTCAACTAGCTGGATGTCAGGACCCAAGTTTTTGTGGGAGCAAGAAGTGAAACCAAGACTCACCCCTTCTGCTGAATTGCTGGTTGGGGACCTTGAGGTCAGAACAGTTCAAGTAAATACAACCACCACCAGTAATTGTATCGACATGCTCAGCAGTTTAAGTCGATTTTCTTCCTGGACAAGGCTTCTCAAGGTTGTTGCGAGAATCAAGAGGCTGGCATCTAAGCAAGAACACCACAGTGATTATGTGACTTTCGATGAACGAGACAGAGCGGCTGAAGTAGTTATTAAACTCGCCCAGCAGCAAGCTCAAGAGATGAAAACGCTGGAAAGAGGAGGCAGTCTTCCTAGTTCTAGTCCTCTTTTTCACTTCAATCCTATCCACCTTATTTTCAAATACGGAAGTAAATAGTGATCAACTTCCGTTTTTTTTGTGCGTGACTTCCGGTCAGCCGCTTTCCCTCATGCTTTCCCTTACCGGAGCTAACGGTGCAAGCTAATTTTTTTTCAATTTTCAGTTGTTTATGTTAGGCAGTTAGTTAGTCTGTGCATTTTATATAGATAACTGTGCTCACGTTTCCGTTATAATGGAAGTGTATTCCCTCTAAACGCGAATAAATCGCACGTCAATCAAAAACTATGAACCAAAAAAGCACAATCTATCCTGAGTGAGACAAACTGCTTGATCCCCGTCTCCAGTGTACCAGCAGAGAACCTGCAGAACCGAATCAGCAAAAAAACACACCGGGCTACACAGCCTCTCTATCTGAGCAGCTGAAGCTGCGGCTCGCACCCTCGACACACAGACACACAGACGGTGCTTCTGTATGCCAGCCAAACGTGTGTGCAACTGTGAGAAATAAATATATGAGGTGTACGCTGCTTTTCTATCTTTTTTTTTCTTTTCTTTCTTTCTTTCTGTCAGCAACATGCACTCCTAACACAGGACGGGTTGTTTTTATTGACTGAGTTGATTATTAAGCCATAGTGATGCGCGGATCAGCTCTGATAGCACCCGAATCAGCATGTATGCATTAACCATCCAGCCGTTACAACATGATTGAGCTAGCAAAGCAGTTTTGTGTTGCTATGTGTGGTATTTATTCAGTTTTGGGAAATCACGATGTCTAGAAAGCATCAGTGGCTGCAGCTAACACTAGCAGCAAAGCTAACATCAGGATGTCATCCGTTAAAAGCCTCCCGCTGTCGGATACGATATGAAACTACTCCAGTTAGCTCAATCATGTTGTAACTAAGACATCCGCTGGAAAAAAATATTTATTTCACGAACCGTTTATCGAGTTATTGAGTTACAGACACCGCTAACGGCTAACAGCTAACAGTTAGCCCAGCTAATCTACGATAGCCATGTTATTAATTACACACACAAAAATAGTAACGTTTGTTCGATCATTGTGTTTATAGACTTTACAAACATCAGATTAGTCTAAACGGTGATACAGTGACGTCAAAAATGTTACATATATATATATATATATACAGTACAGGCCAAAACTTTGGACACACCTTCTCATTCAATGTGTTTTCTTTATTTTCATGACTATTTACATTGTAGATTCTCACTGAAGGCATCAAAACTATGAATGAACACATGTGGAGTTATGTACTTAACAAAAAAAGGTGAAATAACTGAAAACATGTTTTATATTCTAGTTTCTTCAAAATAGCCACCCTTTGCTCTGATTACTGCTTTGCACACTCTTGGCATTCTCTCGATGAGCTTCAAGAGGTAGTCACCTGAAATGGTTTCCATTTCACAGGTGTGCCTTATCAGGGTTAATTAGTGGAATTTCTTGCTTTATCAATGGGGTTGGGACCATCAGTTGTGTTGTGCAGAAGTCAGGTTAATACACAGCCGACAGCCCTATTGGACAACTGTTAAAATTCATATTATGGCAAGAACCAATCAGCTAACTGAAGAACAACGAGTGGCCATCATTACTTTGAGAAATGAAGGTCAGTCAGTCCGGAAAATTGCAAAAACTTTAAATGTGTCCCCAAGTGGAGTCGCAAAAACCATCAAGCGCTACAACGAAACTGGCACACGAGGACCGACCCAGGAAAGGAAGACCAAGAGTCACCTCTGCTTGTGAGGATAAGTTCATCCGAGTCACCAGCTTCAGAAATCGCAAGTTAACAGCAGCTCAGATCAGAGACCAGATGAATGCCACACAGAGTTCTAGCAGCAGACCCATCTCTAGAACAACTGTTAAGAGGAGACTGCGCGAATCAGGCCTTCATGGTCAAATAGCTGCTAAGAAACCACTGCTAAGGAGAGGCAACAAGCAGAAGAGATTTGTTTGGGCCAAGAAACACAAGGAATGGACATTAGACCAGTGGAAATCTGTGCTTTGGTCTGATGAGTCCAAATTTGAGATCTTTGGTTCCAACCGCCGTGTCTTTGTGAGACGCAGAAAAGGTGAACGGATGGATTCCACATGCCTGGTTCCCACTGTGAAGCATGGAGGAGGAGGTGTGATGGTGTGGGGGTGTTTTGCTGGTGACACTGTTGGGGATTTATTCAAAATTGAAGGCACACTGAACCAGCATGGCTACCACAGCATCCTGCAGCGACATGCCATCCCATCCGGTTTGCGTTTAGTTGGACGATCATTTATTTTTCAGCAGGACAATGACCCCAAACACACCTCCAGGCTGTGTAAGGGCTATTTGACCAAGAAGGAGAGTGATGGAGTGCTGCGGCAGATGACCTGGCCTCCACAGTCACTGGACGTGAACCCAATCGAGATGGTTTGGGGTGAGCTGGACCGCAGAGTGAAGGCAAAGGGGCCAACAAGTGCTAAACACCTCTGGGAACTCCTTCAAGACTGTTGGAAAACCATTTCAGGTGACTACCTCTTGAAGCTCATCGAGAGAATGCCAAGAGTGTGCAAAGCAGTAATCAGAGCAAAGGGTGGCTATTTTGAAGAAACTAGAATATAAAACATGTTTTCAGTTATTTCACCTTTTTTTGTTAAGTACATAACTCCACATGTGTTCATTCATAGTTTTGATGCCTTCAGTGAGAATCTACAATGTAAATAGTCATGGAAATAAAGAAAACGCATTGAATGAGAAGGTGTGTCCAAACTTTTGGCCTGTACTGTATATATATATATAGCTAAACTCAACAAGGTAAACAACAAGGCGATTCCCATTTACACAGTGGTCAAGAGTGCTGGACCGGAAGTGTCGCACAAAAAAACGGAAGCTGGCTGCGTTCTGTTTTGCCTCCGTGTTTCCGTGAAAAATAAGGTGGATTAGAGACAAGGGAATCCTTCAGATTGGTGGGAGGTTAAAGCAGTCATCTCTTAGCCAAGAACAGTTATCCTTCCAAAAAACTCTCACATTACCAAGCTCATTCTGTCTTATTACCATAACAGAATTTATCATCAAGGCCAAAGTCAAACTCAAATGGAGCTCAGAGCCAACAGGTTTTGGGTCATTGGTGGGAGCAAATCAGTCGCCAAGCTGATATACAACTGTGTGAGGTGTAGGAAGCTCCGACGTCCAGCAGAGGAGCAACAAATGGCTGAGCTCCCAAGGGAACGCGTTGAAGTCTCGGCTCCATTCACATACTGTGGTATGGATGTGTTTGGCCCATTCTTCATCAAGAGAGCACACAAGGAATACAAGAGGCATGGACTGACCCTAACTTGCCTCTCTTCTCGAGCTGTTCACATTGAAATGCTCGAAGATCTGTCGACAGACACGTTTATCAATGCTTTAAGGTACTTCATTAGCCTCAGAGGAGCTGTACGCCAACTCCGCTGTGATCAGGGCACAAACTTTGTGGGAGCCAGAAATGAGCTCAGAGAAGCACTAAAGCAGTGTGACGCCAACCAACTGGAAATTTACCTCGCTGATAAACAATGCGAGTTCATCTTCATTGCCCCTGCAGCAAGTCATGTCGGTGGCGTCTGGGAATGCCAAATCCGGACTGTGCGAAATGTGTTAAATGCCACACTCTCTCTATGTCCAGGTAGACTTGATGACGCCTCACTGCGAACTCTGTTCTACGAAGCTATGGCCATCGTTAACAGCTGTCCGTTGAATATAGATGGAATTAATGATCCAAAATCACTAGAGCCTTTGACGGCCAACCATCTTATTCTGATGAAATCCAAAATCGCCTCCTCGCCTCCTGGGAAATTTGTAAAGGATGATATGTATGCAATAAAACGGTGGCAACGAGTGCAATATTTGACTGAACAGTTCTGGAGCCGCCGGAAGAAGGAATACCTCTTGAACATTTCTAAACGGCAGAAGTGGCACGTGCCTCAGCGCAACCTTAAAGTAGATGACATAGTTATTATCAAGGATGATACTCTTCCAACCAGAAACCAGTGGCAGCTGGGACGAGTGGTTGAAACTGTACAGGGAAGTGATGGACTAGTTCATAAGGTCAAGGTACAAGCTGCAGATCGGAAACCACCAGGAAAATCAGATGGCCCCCCCAAACCAACCATCCTCGAAAGGCCCATCCAAAAGTTGGTGCTCCTTCTTGAGAGTGACTGAATTGCGGTGTAATGTTTTTACGCCAAACTGTTAACGTGTGAATCAATTCAGTGTTGTCAAAGGCATTATAGGCCCTTCTAATTAGGCACTTATTTAAAACTCATGTATGATTCATGTGGTTATAAATTCATCATAACATGATTGGTGGGAGTGTGAATGACAGTGAATTATTTGGACCGGTCACTAGGTGGCAGTCCTGTCCTGAGGTAGAAACTGCGAGTGCGGGAAGGTGAGGAAGTAATCAAGTTGTATAGTTTCCACCTGTGTGCCGCTTCCTCACCGCCTGCACTGCACACACTTTGTTTGCTCCGGTTTGGCGTGGCGTCTGTGCTGCTCTTGTTCCCCGCTGCTGATTCCTGATTTTCTGGTTTATATAGCGTAAGTTTACCTCATGTGTTGAATGGTATTTCCATTATGGGAACTATCACTGCTGTTGGAGGCTTTTAATGTACCGCTGTTGTTTTGTTTAATGGTAGGAAGTAGACGGTCCCGACAGACGATATCTCAGTGTTCCTAAAACAATTAGCCCTGTTGGTAATGGAACGAGGTACGTTTTGCTTGGTGTATTTGTTCAAATTTGAGGGTGTTTATTATGTGTTTTTAATCATAATATTAGCTTTGTTTATAAATGTATTTTTTCTGTTAAATTGTAGTAAATTGTACTTCAGTTTTTGTTTTTTTTTGGATTCTGAATTTGGATTAACATTATATTTGGTAAAGTTTTTCCTTTGTTTGTTTGTGCATTCTGTGACCATTTAGTGTATTTTCTTTTGTGTGAAATGTGTTTGGAAATTTGCCTTGTAATTCATGAGTGTGTAAATTAACCCTTTTTTTTTGTATTTCAATTTATAGTTTTCACGGTGCATAAGGAGAAATAAAAATTAAAGCACCAGTACGAGACTCTCCATTTTATTATGGGTACCAAGGGCCAGCTACACAGGGAATTATCGACCAATTGCTCTAACATCCAATGTCTGTAAAATAATGGAGAAAATGATAAATGAAAGGTTAACATATTATATAGAAAGTAAAGGATATATATCTAAATATCAGAGTGGTTTTAGAAAAGGGAGAAATACTATGGATCCAACTGTATATTTAGAACATGAGGTTAGAAAGGCACAGGTAAATCGAGAAAGGGTAGTGGCTGTGTTTTTTGATGTAGAGAAGGCGTGTGAGGCAAATTGTGATTTGTGATATTGGGCTTTATACATAAAATTGAATAAATTGAAAATTGAATGATATGATGTGGGGAGAGGGATTATTAATAAAACTTTGGAAATGAGGTATTAAAGGTCGGATATATAGATGGATTAAGGACTTTTTATTTGGAAGATTTATACAAGTAAGAATAGGAAATAAATACTCAGGAAAAATGGTTATTGAAGATGGAACACTTCAAGGGAGCATAGTAAGTCCCTTATTGTTCTCCATAATGATAAATGATGTGTTTATGGGATTAGAGAATGAGATAGGGGTTTCACTTTTTGCAGATGATGGAGCAATTTGGAAGAGGGAAAGAAATCTGGAATTCATTGTAAGAAAACTGCAGGGTGCTATCACAACTAGAAAAGCACTCGGAGAGCGCAGACCTCCACCAAGCAGCTCAGATTTCCCGACATGTTATTCTTTTATCCACTTTGCTTCAACTGATCACCACCAAAATTCTATCATCTGTTCCTTGTCCCATTATCAACCTTTCCTGAAAATTTCATCAAAATCCGTTCAGAACTTTTTGAGTTATTTTGCAGACAAACAAACAGACAAACAAGCTGACCAATGCCGGCGAAAACATAACCTGGAGGTAGGTAAAAATAGAGGAATGGTCATATAAATGGGGATTTAAATTTTCAGCTGATAAGACAAAGACAATGTTTTTTTACAAGGAAAAGAATTGGTAGTACAGTAAAACTAAAATTGTAAAAGCAAGAATTGGAGAGAGTGAAACAATTTAAGTTTTTAGGGATATGGTTTGATGAAAGAGTCACATGGGCTGTATATATTCAAAAGGTGGTGGATAAATGTAAGAAAGTATTAAATGTGATGAGATGTTTGGTGGGAAGTGAATGCGGGGCAGACAGAACTGCTCTAAAGGTCATATACTATGGGTTGATCAGATCAGTGTTGGATTATGGATGTGTGGTATATGGATCGGCAGCAAGCGCATCTCTTAAAAAGTTGGACATTATTCAATATCAGGCATTGAGGTTATGTACAGGTGCATCTAAAACAACTCCAACAGCAGCATTACAGGTGGAAATGGGGGAAATGCCATTAGATTTGAGGAGGTTACAGTTATCATTGAATTATTGGGTTAATTTACAGGGTCACAGTAAAGATCATCCGACACAACTCACTTTAAAACCTTGTTGGGAAAAGGAGAAAAGGGACAGTAAAAGCTATGGTTGGACAATGACACAGAAAGCAAAAGAAATTGAAATAGCACATTTAAACCTAAACATTAGTCCTACAGTACCATTGGCAATTATACCACCTTGGATACTTCCAAATGCCACAGTAGATTTTACATTATTAAAAAAGAAGAAGGATAGAGAGTTTGTTTATAACTCAGATACCATTCAGGCATACATTGGTGACTAA
Source organism: Epinephelus lanceolatus (assembly GCF_041903045.1). NCBI lineage: Eukaryota > Metazoa > Chordata > Actinopteri > Perciformes > Serranidae > Epinephelus > Epinephelus lanceolatus. The sequence goes on from NC_135748.1 coordinate 1,647,660, forward strand.
AACAGTTACATCCAGATATATACAGATGCATCAAAGGATTCAGTTAAGTCAGGAGTAGCTTTTATTGTCCCAGATTTTCATATCACAGTCGGAAAAAGGATCAGTGAGGAAGTGTCCATTTTTACAGGGGATATGATTGCGATATTGTTAGCAGTACTGTATTGAAGCTTTTGGGCTGAGTAGGTGTATACACCAATATGGAGTGTCGGGTCAAGGCATGGAGACAGATCTTCATTTAGGAGGATTTTACTTCCTTTTCAGGTAACAGGTACATAGGCAAAATGCAGAGATGTCACAAGGCTGAATGGTAAGTGTGTGGTCTAAAACAGAAATAAATACCATAACTAAGGGAATGAAACACTAATCAATATCACTGTCAAACAGATATAAATAATCAGGACTCACACATCAATTATACATAGCTTAGTCAAACTTGAAAAGACTCCTTATAGCTGCAATTAACCGTACAAGCAACAACCAGCAATGAACTAGTAAGAATCAAGCAATCGGTAATATTCCGTATATTAACATAATCTTACATAACATATTCTCTAACAGTTGAACTACTTACATTGTTTCATCTACGCACACAACAGGATAAACTTCAATGGATTTTCAGTTCTTAATGTGACTGCTGGAGTGCCTGTATGCTAAATGGCACAGGACACTAGGCTCGTTCGAGATGAACTGCGCCTCGCCTGAAAAGTAGACGAGAGCAGGCGGCCGCAGCGGGGGGCGGTGACAAAAAGCTGCGGTGAAGTCGGACAGTTTCCTGACAGTTTTCAGCAGCCTTCAGTCCATGCAGGAAGTCACAGACACACTAACATCCTGTCTGGAATGATGTCAATTCATTAAAAAAGTGATCAGACCCATATATCAGTTTGTTATCACCATCAGTCATACAACATGTTTTCTGTTCACAGAATAAACTTTCAGATCAGACAAATACAATCTTAATCTCTAAAATTCAACAAAAATGAGTAGTTTATCTAAAACGTCATATTGTTGAGTCGGCATCTGAACCAATGAGCTGTTAGATCAGGTGAGAGCCAGGCGGTGCATTCAGTGGAGAGCAACTGCAGCGATTGCCTCTAACAACTGCGGCCGCCTCGCTCTCGCGGTTTGAAGTTGGGATGAAGTCGGACACAAAACTAACCGGCGCAGGACTGGCTCATCTCGAATGAACCTAATGTCTTAACAGGTCTGGGAGGGGCATGTCTGGACATGCCTGGGCCAGTCTGAACGAACAGCCAGCCTGTTAACTGTTTCCTTGCCATAGCCTTTTCTACAAGTGCTGTGGATTGAAGATATAAGACCTTTGAGAGCAGTTATTTGTTCAGATTCAAGTTCAGCATTAATCAGTTTACAGCACAGTCATTCACACAACAGACCAGATATTTTGATAGAGGTACAACAAACACTATACAGAATTCAAATGATGGGGATTACAGTGGTGTTTTTATGGGTACCAGCACACATTGGAGTAAAACAATAGACCATGTTATATTACAGGAGTGTCGGGTCAAGGCATGGAGACAGATCTTCATTTAGGAGGATTTTACTTCCTTTTCAGGTAACAGGTACATAGGCAAAATGCAGAGATGTCACAAGGCTGAATGGTAAGTGTGTGGTCTAAAACAGAAATAAATACCATAACTAAGGGAATGAAACACTAATCAATATCACTGTCAAACAGATATAAATAATCAGGACTCACACATCAATTATACATAGCTTAGTCAAACTTGAAAAGACTCCTTATAGCTGCAATTAACCGTACAAGCAACAACCAGCAATGAACTAGTAAGAATCAAGCAATCGGTAATATTCCGTATATTAACATAATCTTACATAACATATTCTCTAACAGTTGAACTACTTACATTGTTTCATCTACGCACACAACAGGATAAACTTCAATGGATTTTCAGTTCTTAATGTGACTGCTGGAGTGCCTGTATGCTGAATGGCACAGGACAATGGGTCCGTCCCAAGTCTCTTAAATTACTGCTAGTCATCTTACCTAGCTGTCTTTGCTAGCTGTTTAGCCTCTCCCACCGAGTAAAAAATGCGAGGAGCTAGCACTAGGAGTGATGAGCGAGCATTGTTGGTTTAAGAGACATGGGACGTCCTTTCCACTGAAGCGTCACGTGAAGCGATGTCCATTCCTGATGATGGGGGCACCGCTGGATCTGCTCCGTAAAGCAGCCAGCGTCTGGCATTACTATGGGTACATCCCAAGTCTCATTATATTCGCTGACCAAAACAGTAGCCCCCACCCCCCGCCGTCATGACTCTGGTCACACACTTTTGCATGTATTACCATTGTTATTGAGTCATTTGTCGAAGTTTGTGCAATTACAGAACGGTCTGTAGCCTTACTATTCCACTGTCACTGTGATGAGCATCATTATCATTATTATTATCATCATCATCATCATCATTATTATCACTATTATTAAATCCACTCGCCATCATTCAATAAGTCAGCTACTGAGTGAATAAGACATATCAGACCTGTCAGTCTGCCTCAATCAATCAGTTTTATTTATAAAGCCCAATATCACAAATCACAATTTGCCTCACAGGGCTTTACAGCATACAACATCCCTCTGTCCTTAGGACCCTCACAACAGATAAGGAAAAGCTCCCCAAAAATCCCTTTAACGGGGAAGAAATGGTAGAAACCTCAGGAAGAGCAACTGAGGAGGGATCCCGCTTCCAGGATGGACAGACGTGCAATAGATGTCGTACAGAACAGATCAACATGATAAATTAACAGTAATCCGTATGACACAATGAGACAGAAAGAGAGAAACAGAGACAGAGAAAGAGACAGAGAGAGATGCAGGACAGACGGTAATGACAGTAGCTTACAACAGCATTAATGAAAGTAATAATATTAATTAATATTAATATTAATAATTCATATTACCTACAGGCTATTAAACATTATTCCACTCACATGACATGCAGGACAATTAATGATGGGCAAATGTGTGTGTGTGTGTGTGTGTGTGTGTGCGTGCGCACGGTGTTAAATCAACATGTGTGGTTCTGGACATGAGCAGCTTCACATTTAACAGCCACACATCACCGACAGTCCACTGAACAACGCAACGGGTTGTGAATGAAATAAACTTAATTACAACATGACAGTCTTGCACGAAATATCATTAACGTTACTCTTTGTAGTCACGTAGGCATGTGAATTACAGCGTTTCATTGCAAAGAATGCATGTAACGGGTACACTTGCGCTCAGGGGCGAAAATCCCATTTCATAGTTGGGGGGGGATAATATATTTAATATATATTTATTTATATATTTTATACAGCATCTTTTACCGCAATTTGACGCTTTAATCTTCGTCTGCACGTCTTTCATGTTTGTCTCACTGACAGCTGGAGAGCCTACAGACAGGTACCCATTGCTCCACCACTGACTGCTCTTGTCCTGTCCTCTCCCTCTTCTTTCTCTCCTGTCCTCTCTATCACTAAACTCTGAGCTTAATCATTAGCTTTTAGCTGAGCAGCACTCGTAATTGAGTAGGCTTTTGAACAATGCAGGAGAAATGTTGCAGACAGTTTATATTATCAGCCTGGACCTGGGGCTTGTTGTAACAGTAAATGGGATGTGTTGTAACATGTGTAGCCTAAGTTAAACTGTGTCTGTGTGAGTGAACATCTTACCCTGTGATACGCGATGTGGGCAGCGGTTCCAGCGACACGCTGCTACTGCTGCCAAGCAGCCCCGCCCGTTGGAAAGAGTGTGGGATATACCACTACTAGGAATGGGAGGGGGGGACTAAATCTTTTAAGATTTAAATAGCACATTATTGCGTGATTATAATGAGCACTGCTTACATTGTTCTTTCAATAAATACTACTGTATTGTTCAAAAATTATTAATTGTGTCTCAAATGATTCTAGGGGGGTACAGCTTTACTGAAGGGGGAGTCATGTCCCCCCCTGTCCCCCCCGGGATTTCCACCCCTGGTTTTAACATTATATAACAAATCTGATCGTTGCCTGGCGCTGACATCTTGGTTTTGTTGAGAGCGCGGTGTAGTTCCGTCCTTGTAAATGACTTGTTTAGTGAGTCATTGGTGTCTTCCTCACACTGTAACAGCTCTTCATTCAGTTTCCGTTCCTCTTTTCCCTTCATCGCTAATATTTTAATAGCTTCACAAACAGTAAGATTTAAATTATCAACATCTTCATTAATATCAATTTTCTGCATTTCTTGATCACAAATATACCCAAACTTCTCCCAATCGGCACTACTAAAAGCCCATTTGTGCCATCCCTCATTATCATATTCTTCTACTCTCAATCATACTACAGTGATAATAGGATAGTGGCAGTGCTTAATTTGAGCCGGAACATACTGTAACACATACCAGGATCTTTTCAGAAAAGGCCCTGGTGCGTTCCGGAACTGATTTGCATGGGTCTAGAACTTTCCAAATCTAAAAACTACATACAGTATTGGCACTAGTGTTGTAGGGTGGAGTACCGTAGTACTATGGTGCCTCACGTACCACTACTGTGGGATAAGTTACGGCACGCGCTGGTCAATAACGGCGCGCGCTGGCCACCTGGCACTCAATATGCTGCTGTAGTGGTTTGTTTTCCAGACATGTGAGTATCTTTGAGCAGTGAAAGCAGTTTATATTATCAGCCTGGGCCTGGGGCTTGTTGTAACAGTAAATGGGATGTGTTGTAACATGTGTAGCCTAAGTTAAACTGTGTCTGTGTGAGTGAACATACCCTGTACTTACCCTGTAACTAAATGTTACTACGGGGGAACTATTAGCGCTTTAGAATACAGCCCGCATATCCTGTACTTACCCTGTAACTAAATGTTACTACGGGGGAACTATTAGCGCTTTAGAATACAGCCCACATACCCTGTACTTACCCTGTAACTAAATGTTACTACGGGGGAACTATTAGCGCTTTAAAATACAGCCCGCATATCCTGTACTTACCTTGTAATTAGTGCTTTTATAGCTGTAGTTACCCTGTAACTAAATGTAACAAGAGAAAACTACCACTGCATATATCACTTGTTGTAAATACAGAGAACAATGTGAGATGTTTGTTTTGATTTTACTTGCCTCAAAACATGGAAGAACAAACTGTAAATTAACTGCACAGTAAGCGGTCAGTAAAGTATATCAAGCATATGTGTTGTGTTTTATCTTGCTATATTTGTATTTATTTCCTGGGATGAAAGGAGAGCGAGCACAGAGCTGGAAAAAGGTGAGCTTGCATGTTGAGGAGCCGTAATGCTGGACGAACACAATTGCCAGGGAGAAGACCTTCAACATTTTAATGACTTCAAAACTGTCAGCGTGTTTACACCAAAACACAAGTGAGTCACATCTAGGGTGGGTGAATTCTGTCTGCCAATGGCAAGCGGAGTCATGAAGTCATAAACGAGCATCCAGTAATGTAAAGCTGGTGAGGTGAGCGACAGCTGAGACGGTCATCAGACGCCAACAGTATCCATGACAACATACTGTCACCTGGACCTTTGTTCCAAAGTAAATTCACAGATGTACCCTGTAGTTGTATAGGCTACCCGCTGAAAATATAAAGGAACAATGTAGACTGACTGACTGTTTGTAATTAGGTCAATTTGAAATAAAATCACATCTGATTTATTACTTGCTGCAGAAGTCTTCCCTCCATCTTCCTTCCGATTTTTCAGTTTTATTGTCATACTGTACCCTGTAATAATAGAGTAAGGACCCTGTAATTAAAAATACCTATTGTATAAATTCTCTGTAAATTCCCCCCAAACGTCCATATTATTGATCAATATAGGTCGCACATACCCTGTTATAATAGAATAGGTACCCAGTAGTTAAAAATACCTACTGTATAAGTTCTCTGTAAATTCCATAGGTAAATTCCCCCCAAACGTCCATATTATTGATCAGCAGGTCGCACATACCCTGTTATAATAGAATAGGTACCCAGTAGTTAAAAAAACCTATAATATAAATTCTCTGTAAATTCACGAATTGTTAGCCCCTTATTCCATAACTTAACATCTTATTCCCCTGTATATATGTATTGGTACGTACTACACTGGTACACCGTTAGTACAACAGATTACACCGTAACTACCTGATAGTTACAGTGTAAATTGCGGGCTGTAATCTAAAGCGTTACCAAAGTTCTTTATTAAAGACGTCATCTCTCGCAAAACAAAAAATGTCATATACATGTTACAGTGCCCCTGTGGTCATATATTGGAAAAACAACAAGACCTTTTAAAACCAGGATCACAGAACACCGGTGTGCCATCCGCAATCATGACCCCTCTAGCCCAGTTGCAGTTCATCTCACACAGGCCAGACACAGTCTGTCTTCACTCAGATACATTGGCATCGAGATTGTAAAATGCCCTCGGGGAGGAGGGGATGTGGACACTCTTCTCTTGAAAAGGGAACTTTACTGGATTTATACACTAGACACTCTGTCACCTAAGGGTCTCAATGAGGACTTCAACATTAAACCCTTTTTGTGACTATTAACTATGTGAGCTTCTGGACCTAAATTGGACTCTATGTTGTTTGTCATGTGAGCCTTGGACTCTGAGTTGCTTGCAAAATATTTGGTGCTAAAATATTTGGTGCTAAACTATACTTGTCTGTGCTGCTGTGTTCTGTGTCCTCCGGTGTACTATGTGTGTTTATGTATTTATATATGTAAATGCCTGACCATGTTCTTTCCCAGGGTTATTGACACCTATAAGGTGGAAAAAAAATGTTTATATAAAAAAACTGATATAAAAATTGATGTACTAAACACTATAGCTTGGTTGTTTTTTTTAAAAATGTATTTTTTTATCATCCTAAGTATTGAATATTTCATAGAGGTGCCTCTATACATTTAGCCAACTGAGTATGATGGCCTCACAGCCTAATGTTTGTTTCTTTTGTGCTGTGTATAGTGTTACATATTTTTTCTATTTTGTATTGTTATGGTCTTATTGGTCATGTGACCTGTTTTGGAGCTTTAAAAATGGTGTCCTACAGCTGTATTCCTCAGTCTGAAGAAGGGCACCTGTGGCGTGAAACATCACTCCAGGTTGGTGGAATAAATGCACCTAAAGGGAGCTAAAGTGTGCAGACTTTTCTTTGTCTTTTCAGTTTTATTCATTTAGTCCAGCATCTTTTTCATTTTTTAGATGTGCGCAGCTGCTCTGTTTGTTTTCACATCTGGTGGTGAGGTATTAAAATATGATACCCCATCGCTTTTGTGTGCCTTGGCCTCGTTTGACCAAGAATGGCCCAAAACAGTCCATTCTGGTGGAGCAGAAGGCTGGTCTCATGAGGCGGAGGCGTGCTGGGGGGAGGTCCTCCATTTTCGGAATGGTTGGGGTGGCTCTCCACTTTTGACATTCGGGGCAGGAGCGCTGGTTTCTGCACAGCCTCCCGGCCCCGCAGGATCCAATACTTGCGGTGTAACTCTGCAAACACCCTCTCAGCTCCAGGGTGCATCAATTTGGCATCGTACTGACGGATTATCAGCTGGGTGGTAGGGTGTCTTGGGTCCAGTAATATAGGGTGGGCGACCCCTTCCTCTAACTTACTAGTGCGGCGCAATCTCCCCCCCAGCCGAATCAGTCCCAAGGACTCGTCAACTTCCGGGGACAGTGTGACAAGCCTACTGTTGGATAGTACTGGTTTCCCACTCTGTAGTTGCTTCAGATCCTCCTCGAAGCTGTCCAGTTGTGCCTGCTGAAGGATCTTAGTCTCCGCTAATGCATAATCGTCAGCCGTGGGTGCACCAGTGGCAGAAGCCGCCCCATGAAGGGCCTGAGAGCTGGCCTCTACCATGTCCTCATATGAAGAGAAATCTTCTGCTGGAGGAACTCCAAGAGCTGGAACAGAGGAGGTGAAGCCGAGGAATGAAGCTTTCTTTAGTTCTTCACCCTCCTCTATCTCATAGGTGGTTGGTGTCACCGGCCAGAGGACTGAGGTGGTATCTGTTGTGGACAACTGAAGCAGAGTCAAGCCTCTGGTGATATCGTCGGCTGGGTTGGATGAGGAGTCAGTGTATCTCCAGGATTTTGCCTCTGTGTGTTCCTGTATTTCTGCTATTCGTGTCCCGATGAAAACTTTGTACCTGCAGGATTTGGATTGTATCCAAGCAAGTACTGTCATTGAGTCGGTCCACAGCACAGTCTCTTGAATCTTGAAGGTGAGTTCCCTCTGGATTAGAGCTGCAAGTTGCGCTCCTGTCACAGCTGTGCTGAGCTCCAGGCGTAGCATAGAAAGCTGTCTTTTCGGTGCCACCCTGGACCTAGCCAGAACGAAGGCTAGATGGACCTTTCCGGAGGACTCCTCCATCCGCAGATAGGCAACTGAGCCACAAGCAGACTCCAAGGTGTCACAAAAGACATGGAGCTCAATGGAGGCAGACTCATGGTTGGCATCTGGGGGAAAGTAGCAGCGGGGTAGTTTGATGGACAGAAGATCTGGCAGCTCATTTTCCCATTTCTCCCAGGCCTGTAACAGATCAGCGGGTAGGTTGGGGTCATCCCACCCCCTGTCCTTTGCCCAAAGCTTCTGTACTAGCACCTTGACTCTGGTGGTAAATGGCAGGATATATCCCAGAGGGTCGTACTGACTCGCTAATATCTTATAGATATTGCGCATAGTCAGCTCATGAGGGGCTAGTGGTTGAGGCTTGTAGCAGAGCAGGTCAGGGACGAAAGGCCAACTCAATCCAAGGGTATTCTCTTGGGCATCACCCTCGGTCTGTGACATCCAGTGCTCGCTACTGGTTGACTTGGCTCCACTGGGGAGGTGGCCGATTATGTTGGGCTCATTGTTGGCCCACTGCCTGATCTCGAAGCCTCCTGTCACCAGTCTGGCTCTCAGCTTGTCCAAAAGAGCTTTAGCCTCCTCTTGGCTTGGCAGGCTTTGTAGACAATTGTCTACATAGAAACTCTGTTGGACACTCTGCTGAACGTCTTCATCTGGGTGACTCTGTTGTGCAGCATGCATCTGGACGGCAAACGTCGCACAGCAGGGGCTGCACGTAGTCCCAAACGGAAGTACTGTCCATTGGTACACGTCAGGAGGCTGGTCTGTCTTCAGGTCCCGCCACAAGAATCTCAGCAGGGGTTTGTCCTTGTCCAGCAATCGAACCTGGTGGAACATCGATTTGATATCCCCACTTATGGCCACACGATGTTCCCTGAAGCGGAGGAGAACACTGAGGAGAGACGGTCCCAAGGTGGGCCCGGGAAGGAGCGCAGTATTAAGGTTCTGTCCGCCATACTCAAAACTGTAGTTGAACACAAGGCGGTTTTTACCGTTGTGTTGGACCATATGGTGGGGCAGATACCAGGCTTCCTCAGTAATAACCTCATTTGGTTCGAGCTTGGTGACATAGCCTGCACTCATGAGTTTCTAGACCTCACCCTGGTAAATGCTGGCACGTTGAGGATCTCTTGCCAGCTTCCTCTCTGTGCTTCGTAGGTTCTTCATGCCTGCTTCCTTTGAGGTGCAAAACCATGGCATGTCCTGGACCCGCAGGAGGGGAGTGGCATATCGATGGACTCCATCTCCTTTTCCAGCAGGGCAATGGCATACTTATCCTGGCGGGATTGTGTTATGACCTTTTCACTCTGGAATGGAAGTACATCAAGCTGCCACAGTCACTCAACCTGTTGATACAGCTCAGCATTTGGGGATATCCATTACTCAATTTGTAAAAAAAATCAGGGGGCGTGGTGGATTTTATCACATGGGGACATAATTTGTGCTGATGACAGCACAGAGGGTCTGCCATAGCACCACTGCTCTTACATAGTTAGGGCCAAATGCACAGGACAAGTGCAAAATCATTTCTTCTTCTTCTACTTGGGTCAACCGATGATACTAATAATAATCAAAGTCAGTTTTGCGTTTAGAATATTGAATTAAATGAATTCAAAAAAGCAGTTAGTGGTATTTGATCAAAACTGGTATCTAAGGGTTATTTTTTGTTATTATTAATTGTAATTAATTAAATCATATAAATTAAACAAGAACCCCTTCATGAAATTCCCAACTTCAGGGCATGGAGTGCAAATTGAAACTTAAAATATGAAAATATATTAAAAATACAAATAATACCAAATACATTGGACCAGTTCTATGACTGCCTACCCCACTCTCCTCTATCTCATAAAAGTTTCCAGAGATTTTCATAGTCATGCTTTTTGTTCTCAATATTTCTTGCCCTTGCTTGCTGGCCATAGTTATCCTCTATGTGAAGAAAACAAACTCATTATGGTTTTGTTAGAATGACTGAGCAGAAATCTTATGCAAGCACATAACATTACTCTTCCAGTTGATTTTTAAGAAAACTACATATTTTCTTGAAAATGCCCAACATTCAAGTGTGGATTTAAAAAAATCCACTGAAGATAAAATAGTTTTGGGGCTGAAAATAATTTTTCACCTTCCTTTTAATATCACTGTTTAACCCTTTGGGCCCTAGGCCTTTTTGGGGTATTTTTCCTGCCTTTACTTTTAAGCTCATATCACAGTCATTATAAAGGCTACATACACATGCTATATCTTGTTTGTTTGTTTTTTTTCAGGACAATCTGGGCTATCCAGATTTGCCATCATTACATGTTCTTCTATGTGCCTGTATTTTATATTAATTTTTATATCAATGAAAAAAACAAATCTGTATTACTAAATTCTTACATTTTTACATATATCTCACCATAGCAAGTTGGAAGTTGACATACTCTGCCATATATGAAGAGGGGAGACTCTCTGGAATCTGGCAATATAAGAACCATGATGCTGGGACATTCTGTCACTTCCCAGCTGTCCAAAACATGTGGTTTGTGCCAGGCGGACATGATTGCCAGTATTTTTTCATTATTGCAAGAAATTCCATTGACTCATTCACAAGTCAAAAATGTGTTTTATCTGAAAGAAACATGCAATATTTACATCTAAGATCATAGAAAAATAGTCAACCAAGTGCAATGATGTCAGTTATATACTGGGGGGATATTTTAGGCATGGGGGGGGGGCGTGTCCCCCTCAATGTATATGGTGACTACTGCCCTGTCACGTATGCATCATTAGGCTACAGTTGTCTGCACAAAGGTGAAGTGCGCTGGTCTTGTCATACAAAGTTTGATGGAATGTCAGCTGGACAATATGGAGATATTTGCATCTTGAAAGCCGGACTACAAATGTGGATAGACATGGAGAAACACACACAAGCCTAAGACGTGGTAAGATACGATATTCCTCACTATATGAAGTGACTGATAACAAGATCTGCATAATGGATTGTAAAGAAATTCATCAGGTTTTTATTTTGTAGACAATCGATCTGTATTTATAGCGTGATGGGATGACCGCACAATGATGGGTGTGATATCACTGGAAAGCGCCAGTCCTGCACTTTCATGTGATATGCGTGGCATTTCTGTGCGAGCCTGCATTCGTGAGTAATCCATCCAAGAGTAATGTGTGTGCAAAGCTGTATGAAAGCTTTGTTATACATAATTTTAGTTTTAGTCTTTATCATTTTTTTTCACTATGAAAACATTGGACTACCGACAAGGGCTTCATCTTGTCAGAAAGCTATGGTTCCGTTGTTTCACGTGATATGCGTGGTTTCTTGCTATGACAAGCGGTTGCAGAGAAAATCCATAGAGAAGAATAGGTGTGAATTTGGACGTACTTTGCGTCATTCGGGCGCCCTGTATAGGGCACACACGACATCCACGGTGTAGCTCGCTGAAATATGATATAAAAATATCTTTGCATGTGTGCCCTCACTCCCAGTATTTTACTCGATATACGTAAAACCAAAGGTAAAACTAAATGCTGAAATAGCAGTAACGCCACATTCATTCAAAAAATGACACAAGGGATGGAAAGGGGGGATGGCAGTTTTAGAAGGGGGATGATTTTGACCGTTTTTATTTCAAGGGGGATGCTATCCCGCCTCACCCCCCCCTCAACTCGAGTACTGGGGATATCGATGAAGTGAACAGGCAGTAGGAGGATGGGAGCTACTGACTGAGATACTTAGCTGGACCTTGGAGTGCCCAACCAAGGTGGGTCTTGACTGCAACAGGTCCTCCAGGCGGACCTATCCGCACTGGCTCCAAGGGAATAATCAGGTTCACATGGTCAGATCCAATTAGCACAGTTGGTTGGGCCCGGTTGATTGGGGAGAGCGGGATGCCTTTGAGGTGAAGGTACTTGATCTGGAGCTGGGGGATTGGGTACGTGTACTCAGAAAGACTGAGCTGCTTGGCGGTAAAGGCATTCTGGATCCAGAAACGCCCCTGAGGGTGTGCTGGAGTGGGGATATGAAAAGATACACGAGAACCATGCAGTGCTGTTACTTCCTGATGTATTGTTCGAAGTGGTAGGTCTTCAGGTTGTCCCTCAATGTCAAGATACTGGGCTGCCGATGGGAGCAGGATCGTTCGGTCTGACCCATCATCCAAGATGGCGTAGGTATCCAGTACTTTGTCTTGGTAATGCAGGTTAACCCTCACCACCTTTAGCATCGCTCTGTTGTAAGCACTGGGCTGGTAGAGAACCTCAGTTGTAGGACCAACACTGGCAGTAGAGGAAGCAGTCATTGTGGTGTCTTCTGGATTTTCACTCTCCCTGACTCTCTGATTCATGTCGTGGAGAACAGCAAGATGCTTGGACTTGCACAGAGGGCAGGATTTCTTGAGGTCACAAGCTGCAGCGAAGTGGTTACGGCCACACCGCCAGCATCTTCTGTTGGTCTTTATCCAATCCGTGATCTGCTCCTCGGTTAGTTTGGAGAAGTCCTGACATTGGCTGAGGTGATGTTCCGTCTTATCACAGTACGCACAGTGGCTCTTGCCTTTAAAAGTAAAAAGACTTGAAAAGTAGAAAAACTTGCTGTAAAAGTGGGGGTAAGGCTGGTGTGATGGTTGGAGGGGGGTTTGAGGTCCCCTGGATCAGTGTTGTGGCCTCAGCTCTCCATTTGGCTTTGATCTTCTTTTCGCTAATGGGCTGCTTGCTGTAGTCAAAGTCCAGACATCTTACCTCGGACCTCAACCAGTCAGAAAGGTCAATCAGGCTGAACTTGAGCTTATGCGGATCCTTATGGTATTGATGGTGACGAAACCGCTCTCTTTGGACAGTCGGCACTGGACATTAGACCCACAGTGTAGCTCCTCTTGGCCTTCCTCGCTTAGCGACCTTAACATCCCGACTAGTGACTGGACTCTTGTGGAGAAGTCGTCTAAGGCTTTGTCATCCCTAATAGGGGGAAGACACTCCAGCTCCTCAATCTCCCGGAGAGCATACTGGTATGGATGGCCATACCTGTCATCGAGAGATTCTAAGGTATGGGTGTACGGTGTCTGGGATTCTGCATGGGCTAGAATGAGTCGATGAGGTGTTGGTACCTTGATGTGTTTCAGCAAGATAGCATACTTGTAATGCTCAGGTTGGCTGGGGTGTAGGAGAGTACGAAGAGCAAGACAGAGTTCGACATACTGAGCTCTGTCCTCCTTAGTGAAGTCTGGGAAGGTGGGACCTTCCACTGGGGGAGGTGACGGCATCAACATCACAGGGGGGTATTGTGCAAAGCCACTGGGATACTCTTGAGGGGCGGGATAACCAGGAGTAGGCAGAGGACATGTCGCATGCTGTGGTGGGAAGGAAAGCCCAGGTGGTTGTTTAGGGGGGCTTGGGTCGGGCTTGACTGGCTTGAACCGATGACCCGGAAACTGAGTATTATCGGGCAACCACATTTGGGGGATCACTGGACGTGGTAGAGGGGTGTGAGGTTCCAGCTTGGTGATAGCTGGCTGGATAGGTGGCTCTGAGGCAAATGAGTGGCATGACAGTGAAGCATAATCATCCTCTTCTACAGGTGGAGGTAGCATGGATGGTTGGACTTTAATGTGGCTTAACCACTCAGCCAGTTCAGTGACTGATAGGCCTTGGCTCTCTTCGCCTTTCACCTGGTGGGGGACTTGGTGTGGAGAATGAAACTGCTCTGGAAGACCCGCCTGGAGGAGGTGAGTCGGTGACTGCTGTCGTGACACTTGTCTGGATGGCTGTACTGAAGCCTGAGCTGAGGGGTAAGCAGAAGAGCGCCTGGAGCTCCAAGCTGAAGACTGAAGGGAGTGGGACTGGAGTACTTTTTCTAAGACCTCGGTCTGGCATCTGGCTGTCTCACTCTGTTGCCTAGCAGTCTCACTTTGCTGACGAGCGGTCTCCAGAATCTGTTGTAGCACTGTCTCCTGGGTGTTAACCACTACGGGCTGAGGGCTGCCCGTCCTGCTGTTAGGTCCGTATTTCTTCTTTTCCTCATCTTCATGCCTATGTACCCGTGGCTGCCACGGTAGCCTGTAGTCTATGAGATAATCATCTAGATGAACGGGTAGATGACGAGGGCGAGTGGATCGTCGAGGGTCTCCTCCTGAAGCCATACTGATGCCTGGATCTGGCTCAAAGGACCACAAATTGTATTGAAGCTTTTGGGCTGGGTAGGTGTATGCACCAATATGGAGTGTCAGGTCAAGACACGGAGACAGATCGTCGTTTAGGAGGATTTTACTTCGTTTTCAGGTAACAGGTACATAGGCATATTGCAGAGATGTCACAAGGCTGAATGGTAAGTGTGTGGTCTAAAACAGAAATAAATACCATAACTAAGGGAATGAAACAACATCAGGACTCACACATCAATTATACATAGCTTAGTCAAACTTGGAAAGACTCTTCATAGCTGCAATTAACCGTACAAGCAACAACCAGCAATGAACTAGTAAGAATCAAGCAATCAGTAATATTCTGTATATTAATGTAATCTTACATAACATATTCTCTAACAGTTGAACTACTTACATTGTTTCATCTACGCACACAACAGGATAAACTTCAATGGATTTTCAGTTCTTAATGTGACTGCTGGAGTGCCTGTATGCTAAATGGCACAGGACACTAGGCTCGTTCGAGATGAACTGCGCCTCGCCTGAAAAGTAGACGAGAGCAGGCGGCCGCAGCGGGGGGCGGTGACAAAAAGCTGCGGTGAAGTCGGACAGTTTCCTGACAGTTTTCAGCAGCCTTCAGTCCATGCAGGAAGTCACAGACACACTAACATCCTGTCTGGAATGATGTCAATTCATTAAAAAAGTGATCAGACCCATATATCAGTTTGTTATCACCATCAGTCATACAACATGTTTTCTGTTCACAGAATAAACTTTCAGATCAGACAAATACAATCTTAATCTCTAAAATTCAACAAAAATGAGTAGTTTATCTAAAACGTCATATTGTTGAGTCGGCATCTGAACCAATGAGCTGTTAGATCAGGTGAGAGCCAGGCGGTGCATTCAGTGGAGAGCAACTGCAGCGATTGCCTCTAACAACTGCGGCCGCCTCGCTCTCGCGGTTTGAAGTTGGGATGAAGTCGGACACAAAACTAACCGGCGCGGGACTGGCTCATCTCGAATGAACCTAATGTCTTAACAGGTCTGGGAGGGGCATGTCTGGACATGCCTGGGCCAGTCTGAACGAACAGCCAGCCTGTTAACTGTTTCCTTGCCATAGCCTTTTCTACAAGTGCTGTGGATTGAAGATATAAGACCTTTGAGAGCAGTTATTTGTTCAGATTCAAGTTCAGCATTAATCAGTTTACAGCACAGTCATTCACACAACAGACCAGATATTTTGATAGAGGTACAACAAACACTATACAGAATTCAAATGATGGGGATTACAGTGGTGTTTTTATGGGTACCAGCACACATTGGAGTAAAACAATAGACCATGTTATATTACATTGTCAGAGATATGAAACAGATAGACAGCATTTGATTAACAATCTTAGAAACAATAAGGTACCATTTGATATCCTGGACATTCTGCAACAGAACTCAGGAAATAAGTGGTATGGATTCATTTTTCAGTTTCTAAGAATGAGTAACTTGATGGAGAGGATATAGGGTGACCAGGGGTCCGTTTCAGAAAGGAGGTTTAACAAACTCTGAGCCTAACCCTGAACTCTGAGTTGAGTAACTCTGAGATGGGAAACTCTGGGTTACGGGTTTCAGAACAGGTGATTTCAATCGGTTCAATCAACACAGTTTGTTCACTCTGAGTTAAGCGCGTGCACCACGACTTTAAAAAGCCGTCATCAATGGAGCCCCGATACCACGATTCACCATGGCAACAAGCTACAAGAAAAGGTCTGCATTTTTTACTCCTCTGGAGTTGGATATTTTAATACGCTTATACAGCGAATTTGAAGCTGTTTTCAGGAAGAAGAGTAACACGGCTGCAGCAGCGAAGGAACGGGAGTCGGTGTGTATGGCAAGCCGTTTTAACATTTAATCACTAAGTCCGACTATCCGGAATTACCATTATAGATATCTATAACGTCATTTTGACTAGTAGTAATGTCATTGTGACTAGTATGAATTTTAATTTAAGATATCTGTAACGTCATTCTGACTAGTCAAAACTGAATTACAGATATCTGTAACGTCATTTTGACTAGTCAAAACTGAATGACAGATATCTATAACGTCATTCTGACTAGTCAAAACTGAATTACAGATATCTATGACGTCATTCTGAATAGTCAAAACTGAATTACAGATATCTGTAATTCAGTTTTGACTAGTAAGATTCAAACTATTGCCATTCATGTGTATGGGGTTTGTCATTATAGATATCTACAATTACATTATGACTAGTCATAATTCAGTTGTAGATATCTACAACGTCATTTTGACTAGTCATAATTCAGTTGCGGATATCTACAACGTCATTTTGACTAGTGAAAATGACGTTGTAGATATCTACAACGTCATTTTGACTAGTCATAATTCGAATTCAAGATATCTACAACGTCATTCTGACTATCTGAAACTCAATTCAAGATATCTAGAAAGGACCATGTAGATATCTTCAATTGATGATAATTAAAGATATCTTGAACTTGAATTATGACTAGTCAAAATTAATTTGTAGATATCTCAAACTGGAATTACAGATATCCACAATTCAGTTGCAGATATCCACAATAAGAATTGCAGATATCCGCAACAGCATTGGAGATATCTATAATGACAAACCCCATACACATGAATGGCAAAAATAGTTTGAATCTTACTAGTCAAAACTCTAATTACAGATATCTGTAATTAGAGTTTTGACTAGTCAAAATCTAATTACAGATATCTTGAATAAGATTTTTGACTAGGCAAAATTATGTTGCAGATATCAGTAATGAATATCCAGTCTAGCTATTAAATGTTAAAACGGCATGCCATAGGCGCCACCCACAGGATTTTCTCTTCACACATTCACACCGCACGGTCCGGTGCTACTATGACAATAAACAGAGAGCCCACGTGGGCCGGCGACTGCATGCAGCTTCTTCTCATTGGCCGGAGGGGAATGCTAGCGCGGGTGACAACCAATCATGTGGGACATGGTCTCAATTTGTGTGATGCATGAAAAGATACAGAAATGCTGTGCAGTCCCGCGCAATGCGGGACGTCTGGTCACTCTAAGAGGATATAATTTCTCCTTTTTTTTTTTTTTTTTTTTTTTTGTTAAGAGGGTGTAATAGTCATTTTGATCCACACTCCATTCCAGTTGGTGGCGGTAATGCACCAATTCGTTGTTTGCCAACCGCCAATAAACAGTAGAAGAAGAAGAAGAAGAAGCAGAAGGAGAAGAAGCGTATAGAGGTCGAACAATGGCGGTGCCGTCCAAGAAAGTGTTCGAGGTCTTTGTGTCCAAAATACCATGGACTATTGCTGGCAGTAAGTCTGTTAACTGGTTCAATGACCTTTCATATTTAGCTGCAGGGAGATATGCGTCTGTGGCCACTCACTTCATTCTGTACAGGTTGTAGATACAGCAGGCATGGCACGGTACGGTATGCAGCCTCGCCATCATTGTCTGGCCGTCACGTGTGTTAGTTAACTTTACCAAATACTCTGTGCACGTGAGGACATCAAATTATTTAAAACAACAACAATTTATTTCAGAGAGGCGCATTTCAATCAAATATGCATCTTTAACACCAAGCAACACACACTCAGTTTACTGATATAACTTTATCTTCCTAAAACTAGCCTAATGCAGTCCCATCCAACAGTCCTGCAATAAATCTGCCCTCGGAAAGGTTACAATCTTCAGGCTTTAATGAAACTGGTTAAGACAGGTGTAGGTGTCGATTCAACTCGAGATCGTCACTGACGAGGGTGTAGTTTTAGATCTTCACTGTGGAGAGTGTAATTTTAGATCTTCATTGTGGAGGGTGTAGTTTTAGAACGTCACTGTGGAGGGTTTTTTTTTCCAACAACATTTAAGTCTTTATGGAGGTAGGGTTTATTGCAGAACTGTTATCTTTGACTCCATTAGTTATAAATAGGTGTACCTAATAAAGTGGCACCTCGGCGTTTGAATACGTGCTAATAATGCTGTAGCACAGCTGGTACTTGGAGCATCAACAAATAATTTGTAAAATCCAAAGTCTGAGTTTAACTTCTGCTTTGTGCTTGAGATGATGAAGTGTTCCTGTGTGTTTTTCAGAGGAGATGAGGGAGTACTTTGCACAGTTTGGCCCAGTCAAGAAATGTCTTCTTCCGTTTGTAAGTTGTCCCAGCATAAGTCTGAAACACTGAAACGTTCTTTTGTTCAGATTGTGTTCATTGGTTCTGTCCAGATCACAGTTACACTCCTGTGCTGCCCCATTGATTTATTAATTCTTTGCTCGACTTGCTTTGCCTGAGGGCCACTTTGCTAACTAAAATACTTTTTCTGCACTGTGGTACCATGTTTATATTACAGATTTATGGTAAATCTAAAACTGTGCGTGTGGCGGGTTGGCTGTGAATATGCTCAACTATTAAAACTGGGATATTTTTTTTCGAATGAAAGAGTGCATATCTCTGTGATTTTAAATTTATTGAAGGAAACACACTCAGATGAACTATTTATGATTATTAATTAAATATTCCCTGATTGAAATCAAAGCACACATTGCTTGAAGTTCCCCTAAAAGCAGAAAATAAATAACTTGCATTTCTTGCAACCAAAACAGAATATTTTGAATATTAGAAAATAACTCACATCTCTTCAAATATGTCACATTTTAGTTTTAAAGTAAAAATCAAGTTCTCTAAAAATAAATAATAATAAAATAAATAATTTGTGTTTTTTGCAAACAATATAAATTTAAATATTGCCACGTCAAAAGTAGAAAATAATAACTTGCATCTCGTGTAAACATTTTTTAAGACAATGCCTTGTCAAAAGTAAAAAATAACTTGCATCACTTACTTTTTACTAAATGTGTTGTACATGTTTGGCACCACAGTTTGGTAAAAAAAATATTTTCGCGGAGTCACGTGGGACGCCGTCTGGAATGGCTGTGTAGTGAGGAGCTCTGCAGGGCCGAACACATCACGCCCCTCTAAAAATAAGATTGTAAGAGTGCGTCAATAAGTGCTTGAATGTAAGTCTAATAGTGATAGGAACAAGTCGACAACATGCCAGGAGACGAACTGAGACAAAGCATGCGGGGGAAGAAGAAGTATGAGAAGGAGCTAGCGGCGGCAGCTGGCGAGGCTCAGTTTGATACAGCCACGGAGCTAGCTAGCATCAAGACCATGCTGCAGGGAATCGCAACCGACATCGGAGGAATGAAAGTGAGCCTCGAGTCTCTCCAGACGACGGTACGGCAGCTCGGGGGCAGAATTACGGAGGCTGAAACCTGCATCTCTACACTAGAAGATGGATGTAACACGAGAGAGGAAGAGGTAACTCGAGTGGGGAAAACTGTAGAGCAGCTTCAGGAGCGGGTGACATATCTGGAAGACACGGGGCGCCGTAATAATGTTCGTATAGTTGGTGTGTTGGAGGACTCTGAGAAGAGAAATATGGATGAGTTTGTGGGCACATTGCTGAAGGAGGGACTGGGCTTGGACACTGACGGAGGCTTTGAGATAGAGCGTGCTCACAGATGTGGTCCCAAGCCAAACCCTGAAGTGAGATATAGCCGCCACATTTTGGTCAAGTTCCTCCAATTCGGGGCGAGAGAGGTGGTACTGAGAGCAGCGAGGGAGAAGGGAAATGTCGAGTGGCAAGGCCAGCGCATATACTTAAGACAGGACCTGTCTAAAGACACAGTACAGAAGCGCTAAAAATATGACAAGGCCAAACGCCAACTCCGAACAATGAAGGATGTCTCATATGCCATGTTGTACCGGGATATACTGAAGATATTGGCAAACAACAAGAGCCACTTCTTCACGACCCCCGCGGAGGCGCAGGCTTTCATTTCCACACTACGCTGACAGCTGCACCTGCTGAGGATCAGTCACTGGGGGGCGACAGAGGATCACACAGTCCCCTGGGACTTGGACTTACAGTTACCAGAGATGAAAACCAGGGGTGAGGACTTACTATCACTCTATATATAAAGGGTGTAAGACTTATACTGGGATTGATATTAAAAGGGTATTACACTGGGCCTAATTGCAACAGATTATTGGTCATAATCTGATATGCCCAAATATGAAGGTAATAAGAGAATATGAGAGGGGGGGGGGCACTTTTAGTTTCACGGACCTATTATAGTAGGTTGTTTTGTTTTCGTTATCAAAGTTGAGGATGGCAGCAGACCAGGACCTGTTGGATGGTCTGTGCTGACGGGGATTGTTCACTTTTGTGTTTTTTCTCACAGTTTTCTTATTAATTTTTGTTTTCAATAGTTTAGCACATTCTGGTTTGTCTGATAGTATGGTGACACTACAAATCACTCTTATGACAAGCATAGAGCATTTCTCTGAATATTTGAATATACACATTGTGATATCAGAACAGGACTTGGGACGTATAATAAACTGAACCATCACTATGACAGGAACACTTAAAATAGTTACCTGGAATGTAAAGGGGGCTAATCTTGTCATTAAAAGAAAGAAACTCCTAATGTATTTAAAACAAAAGAAAACAGACATAGCTCTCCCGCAGGAGACACATTTGGACCCAGCAGAATCCAAAAAGCTACAGAGGGACTGGGTAGGGCAGATTTTCTACAGTACATTCTCTTCCAGCAAACGAGGTGTTATTATTCTGATATGTAAAAATCTAATTACTAAGGTATATGACCAGAAAAATGATACAGAGGGGAGATGGGTAGCACTTGATATAGAGTTAATGGGGAAAAGATGGTCACTGGTAAATATATATGCCCCCAACGTAGACTCTCCTGAGTTTTTTTTTTACTTAAACAAAATAATACAGAATATGGGGAATACTGATATAATAGTTGGAGGTGACTTTAATCAAGTAAGGGACAATGTATTAGATAGATCAGAGGATGCAGGTAGATCTAGGCCCATTCAAAAATCCCAAATAGCTATTGATTCAATCTCAGAAGAACTTGGTCTGGTGGACATGTGGAGGCTTTTACATCCTCAGGAGAGGGGATATACCTTCTTCTCCAACCTGCACTCGTCGTATTCTAGGATCGTTTATTTTTTGGTATCGAAGCAGTTAGTGTCAATAGTAGAACAGACCTCTATAGGAAATATTGTGATTACTGACCATGGACCTGTAGATTTGACTTTGCAATTTAAGACTGAGAATGAAAAGCGCTCCACCCGCTGGAGATTTAATGTATCACAGCTCCAAAACGAACATTCTTGTGATTTTATCAGACAGCAAATATTAGAATATTGGGAAATTAATGAGGGGACAGTGAATAACCCAGGGGTGGTCTGGGATGCTTTTAAGGCATATCTAAGGGGTAGACTAATAGAGGGCTGCACGATTCTGGAAAAAATGAGAATCACGATTTTTTTGGCTTATAATTGAGATCACGATTCTCTCCCGATTTTTTTCAACATAAAGATTTATTGTGCTTATTTCCTGATACAAAAGGAAAAGTAACAAAAATTATAAATAAATAATAAAAAAAAATCAGTAAATAACAAAAGCTATGATTGTGCCTGATACAAGAGACACAAGGCACATAAACTCTGGTCAGCAGAGAAGGAACATTCCTGTTTTAGCTTTAGTCTCTTGTCTTCTCTTACAGCTTTTGAATAATTTTAACAATAATATCAATGTTGAACAACATTTTTCTGAGGTAGGTATTCCAGGCCTGGAATTAAGTCAAAATTAAACGTTTTAACACCATGCATTTGACAGGAGTATTCACCTAACATAACCTACATATCTTTAATTATATAATTATTTATATGTCTCTATGTATATTTTTACATAAATCCCCAATATTTTATTTGCCTTTAAAAAAATCCTCTTCCTTCATTTAATTTGACAGTGTTTACTGTATTGTATTATATGTATTAATTCTCTACAGGATTTTGTATGTTCTTTAATGTGTGTTCAATTTATTAAAAGGCAAAAAAAAACAAAAACATTTTTGGTGAACCCCGCAGCAAAGTGACCCTCTTCCTCAGAGAGGATCTTTGCCTCCCAGTTTGTTCCTGGCGGCAGAGCAGAGTGATCCGTCTTTCTTCTAAGAGGATCTTTGTCCCATGAGAGCAGGCAGCTGTTCTCCGTGTCCGCAGTGTAAACATCTTTCGCTGGTGATTTGACAGTCACTAGAAGCACATTATGACCCTTTGTAAAACTGTCTGTGTGGTACCTGTGTTGTACATGAGCTAACAATAGCGGCTAAGGACTGAGAGGCTGTCCGGTGTGTGTGTGTGTGTGTGTGTGTGTGTGTGTGTGTGTGTGTGTGTGTGTGTGTCTGTCTGTCTGAGGAGTGTCCGTACGTTAACTTGCCGTAGCCTTGCTGTTCGTTATGTTAATGTTATTGTCGGCAGCCCTGAATATCTTGTAAAGCTTTAGCATAGTTAGTTAACACATTTGTTATCGGCCCATGTGTTTACTGCTACAGAAAATTAATAAATCTTTGGTTTATTTGCACAGCGTCGCCTCTCTGCCGTCTTTTATCACGCTTACTAACGCTAAGTTAACTTTACCAGCAGATCTGTATGAGGCACAAACTGAGGCTACAGTTAGCAGTGTGTTTCTCCCCTGTCTTGCTGCTTTACAAACTGCCGGCCGGCTGACGCTCTGCATCATGTGGTATAACGCTGCGTCATTGGGAGCGCGTGTTTTCATGCAGATGATGTCCCGACTCCCGGCACGGGCGGGGCCGGCAGAATTGCAGTCATTGAAAAATTAGATCGCATATGCATATGAATCGAGATCATGATTTTATTACGATTAATCATGCAGCCCTAGACTAATACAGCATTCCTCTTATCTTAAAAAACAGGCAGCGGGCCAACTGCCTAGATTGGAAGTTCTGATACGAGACCTGGAAAATAAATATGTGGACAGTAGGAACCAGACTGTATTTGCTAAGCTGAGCAAGGCAAAGTTTGCGCTAAATAGTATCATGCAGAGAAGGGCAGAGTTCTCATTGTTTAGATGCAGACAGAAATATTATGAACAGGGAGAAAGAGCAGGGAGGTTACTGGCTCAGAGGGTGAAACAACAGCAAACCCAAACCTTAATGCTGGGGATACAGAATGAAAGAGGGGAGATTGTAACAGATAATATGGAGATCAACAACACTTTCAAATTATTCTATCAGAAATTGTATACGTCACAGGACACGTGGAATATTGGAGAATTCCAAGATTTTCTGTCTAGGATTAATTTGCCGGAGTTATCTGGGCCAGTTGGGGAGGAGCTGGGGGGACCCATCACCTTAGGAGAGGTCCGACAAGCCATTAAAGACCTTGCTGCTGGGAGGTCTCCGGGGGGTGATGGGCTCCCCACAGACCTCTACAAGGCATTCTCAGATCTGCTGGCTCCAGAGCTTCTCACTGTATTTCAGGATGCGTTCTGGAGGGGAAGTCTACCAGAAAGTATGCAAGATGCAATAATAACACTAATTCACAAAAAGGGTAAAGACCCACAAATGTGTGGGAGTTATAGGCCAGTGTCCTTGATAAACGTGGATGCAAAGATCCTCGCTAAGATTTTAGCGACAAGGCTAGAGAGGTACCTACCAACACTAATCCACCCAGATCAGGTGGGATTTATCAAGGGCCGGACATCAGCAGATAATTTACGTAGATTGTTGCATCTCATATGGCAAACAAGAAATAGTGCAGAACCGATGGTGGCTTTCTCTCTGGACGCAGAGAAAGCGTATGACAGAGTGGAGTGGGAGTATTTGTTTGCAATACTTGAACGGTTTGGGATTGGTAGTGCATATGTTAAATGGGTAAAGCTGTTGTATAGATGTCCAAGGGCATCTGTCCTCACAAATGGGATTATTTCTGCTCCTTTTAACCTGTTACGTGGGACCAGGCAGGGCTGCCCCTTGTCCCCTCTGATCTTCACCCTGGCCTTGGAACCACTAGCAGGAGCCATCAGGGGCCATGTCAATATTGAAGGCATAGTTGCAGGACAGAAAGAACACAAATTGCTTTTATATGCGGATGACATTTTATTGGTATCAAATAACCCAGAAACTGCAGTTCCACAGATCCTGTCGTTGATTGGCTCTTTCTCGCGTATATCAGGATATAAGATCAATTGGTCTAAACCTGAAGCTATGCCCTTGTCTAAATTATGCCCCCCGAGTATTCGTAGTAAATGGCAATTTAAGTGGCTTCCAACCGGACTGGTTTATTTAGGTATTATGATTACACCTGGAATGGAAAACATAATGAATGTAAATTTGCTGCCCCTTATCCAAAAAATTGAAAGTAACTTATTAAATTGGGCAAAATTGGGTCTGTCACTGATAGGTAGGATAAATATCTTAAAGATGATTGTAGTACCACAGATGAATTATGTAACATATATGCTACCTCTGGAGTTTCCTCCCCCACTTCTTGCTAGATATAACAGAGCCATAAGTAGTTTTCTATGGGCAGGCAAGAAACCCTCTTTTAATAAGAAGAAACTGTATGCATCAGTGAGAGGCGGGGCTCGGGTGCCCAAGAATAGATTGGTATCATTATGCCTTCTCATTAAGTCAGTTATCTAAATTAAATCTATCAGAGGCCTGTGCTCCTGCATGAGTAGCAATGGAGAAAGAGCTAGTGGAGCCCTTCTCGATACAAGCTTTTCTTACTCAGACAGGAAGGGATATACCTTATAGAATCTCTGTGTTGGCATTTGCTAGAGACAGCTGGAGAAGAGCTTATCAGACTCAAATCCCTATTATACCAAAGGGTCATCAATATGGCATAATAAGTCATTGAAAATTAATAAGAAGTCTATCATGTGGGAAAATTGGGTGAGAGCAGGAGTAATATTAATGGAAGACCTGTTTGATGGGAAACACTTAGTCTCCTTTGAACAGCTGGTGTCCAAATATGACATACCTAGGAAGGATTTTTGGAAATTTATGCAAATGAGGAGTTGTATAACAACAGCAGATAGAAAGAAACATCTTGCCCCTGTCACGGATATCCAGGAGTTGTGGCGATCGAGCTGGAAGCTTAGAGGGGGGATATCCAGGTTTTATAATGTGCTTAGAGAACATCAATCACCAAACTATGAGGGTGTCAAACTGACTTGGGAAAAAGACCTGGGAACACCTATTCAAGGGGAAAGCTGGAGGAAAACAGTACAATCGTGGTATTCCACAGCCCGGGACATGCAAACACGCTTAATTACTTTCAGAATCATAAATAAAAATTATTGGACTCCAGCAAAGATGTCGAGGCTGGAACTAAGTGAGGACGACAAGTGTTGGAGGTGTGACAAAGGGAGGGGCACGTTGATCCACATGTTATATGAATGTGAAATGGTACATGACATCTGATCAGCGGTTGTCAGATGTATTAACAATATATTGGGAACAGAATTCACAGAGGGTCCAGCATTATGTATATTAGGTATCATACCAATAGAAGCCAACTTGTCTGCACATATGTGTTCTTGGTTGAAATTAGCCCTCCTAACAGGAAGCAGGATAGTTCTTAGGCATTGGAAGTCAAGAGACAAGGACAGTTTTAAGGAATGGAGAGATGAACTGGCTAAAATAGATTCTTTTGAGCAGCTTATTCACAGGGTTAACAACAGTCTAAGTGTGTTCAGAAAAGTCTGGGACCCCTATCTGGAAATGATGAATAGAGAGGATTGCCATGATAATTGAAATCCATGTGGAATGTCCCTGATGTAAGTGTATTATCTTGTAATGCTCAGTAGATGAATGTGGAATGCAATGTTGTATGAGGAAACGTGGTACTGTATATATTGTCAAGAGGAATGTGCAGGTTCTCTTTTATGTTTAATGTTGGTTTTCTGTTTTCTGTTTTTCTTAGTTTGGTTTTATATTGCTGTAAATGGACATATTGACATGTAAAATGTGTGATCAAGTGGTGGAAAAGCAATAAAAAAGTTTAATTGTAAAAAAATATATATATATATATATATATTCGCGATGGCACTGCATGTCTTTTGTCAAGGGTTTTAAGGAGGTGTTTAAACCCACTGTGCTCCACTGTAGCTATGGGAGCCATGTCCTTTGCGATGTAGTAGGAAATGGCGTCAGTTATTTCTTTCCATTTTCTTGAATCTTCTTCATATTGTGTAGCCTTTGTTAATGCTTTTGCATGCACTCCTCATATTTGGTAAGGTGATTGTGCTCAAATGCTGAAACAGATTGGTGGTATTACCTGGTATTGATAGTTGCTGAAAGGTTTTTCTGCAGTGTTTACATTTTATTTTCCTTCTGTTTGGCATTTTCTTGATGAAAGCCAAAGCCACACGCATTAGTATGTTTTCAAGGGGACAGTACAAGAACACACACAGTGGGGAAAGTATTAACAGAATTGAAAAAAAACACTAATTTACAGACATGGGCAAGATTACGTTGGTTAGAGGTTCTGAATGTCTGTTTCAATTAATTTTCAATTTATTGCCCAGCCCTACCAGTGACTACTTATAATACTACTAATGAAGAATTCTTTGGATTAATAATCAAAATTTTCCCATCCAATTCATTCCTATTGATACCAGGTGTTTTAGATGGTTATGTGTGTTTCTCCACTCAGGCAGCCAATCAACAGAGTTTTAATATTTGTTAAGACACCCACAGCAGTGATAAACATGTTTTTTCATGAGCTGTTTGTGTTTGTGTGTATGACTGTTTGTGTGCTGTGTGTTGCACCAGGATAAAGAAACAGGCTTCCACAGAGGCTTCTGCTGGGTGGGATTCACCACAGAGGAGGGCCTGAACAATGCACTGCAAAAAGACCCACACATGCTGGAGGGGGCAAAGGTAAAGAGTAAAGTCTTGTGGATATTGGAGTATTTATTAACACAACACAACACAAGCTTGGATTGCTGTGGTTTCGTAAAACATACCACCATAAAAATGGGCAGGATCTGAACAGAGGGCTGTACTATGAAGCAGGATTTGCGGATTAGTTGAGCCTTAAGTCAGTTTTCAATGTTGAGAAGGTGGCTCTCTTTTACCTGGTTGGGACCGGTTTTTGTTTTGAGTTTCAGATTGAAATCTGCAAAAAAGCACCTGTCACTAAACTCCTCTGGAATTAGTGTCAGTCTATAGTCAATAAGCAATCTATGAGTGATACACATTCTCAGCTGAGGGAATACATTATAAATGCAAAGTTGTTAAGCCATATGTTGCATCAATAATGCCACCAAATAAAGCTGTGCAGTTGCCGTAAAGTAGCACTGCTCTTGCTCTCACTGAACTACTGAATGTGTTTGTTGTGTTCTCTCTGCTCCATCTGTCCACGCTGGCTCTTAAAGAAGCCTTCTATAAAATCACATATAGCATTATGCATTAAAACTTCACTATATGATTAATCAGGGTGGTGTTTACTTGCTTACGACAAGCAGTATAATTCCTTTAAAACATACCATAATGTTACCCCTTTGAATAATGACTTTATGTTTGGTCCTGATTAGGGCTGGGCGATATGGACAAAAATTCATATCCCAGTATTTTCAGGCTGAATGGCAATACACGATATATATCCCGGTGTTTTCTATGAAATGGGCTACATGTTCAGTTGCAAGCTGATCCACGGCTAAAGTCCTCTGTTATTTTTGCTACATGTGTTTTTCCACACCAGGGCAGGTAAAAGAAGTTTACTTGTTGGAGGTGAGCTGTTTGCAGGGGTGCAGTAAAAGCCTCTTGTCTCCAGTTCTTCATCAATTTCTGATTTTACTCTTCCTCCTTGCAATATTATTACACTTGTCTTAAAGGGAAATTTCGGTTTATTTCAACCTGTCTCCTATCGTCCTAAATTTGTTTCAAATGACTAGTGATGAAAAATAATAGTTAGCATGTTAGCCGTTAGCCTAGATACAGCCGGGGCGCATTAGTAGTGTCAGACCTGTTAAAACGTAAGTGAACGGGCATCCCTTCAAGTGCAAAGTTAGTCCACTAAATAAGCTTTTTCTCCACAAAGACTGCCTCATATATATAAATGTCAGAGAACATATAGAAAACGACATGTAAACGTGTTGTCTTACCTTACCGGTGTGCTGCCATGTTTGTTTATCCCTCTCGCTCTGCTTTCCAAAGCGCGGCCGAAATATATCTCGCCAGCCCTAGATAAAGCCCAGCTGGATACTAACGTTACTCCAGGTGGAGGTGTCTCGTCCTCGGTCACATCCAGACCTTGAAAATAAGGCTGCAACCGGTCCCATTCCTTGCAACAGAGGCATTCCTCTTCTGTGGGCACTGGGGCACAGCATTCACAGGTACACCACCAATCTCCAGAGTTATCTCCAGAGGCTGTATCTAGGCTAACGGCTAACATGCTAACTATTATTTTTCATCACTAGTCACTTGAAACAAATTTAGGACGATAGGAGACAGGTTGAAATAAACCGAAATTTCCCTTTAATTGAAGAAAAGTTCCTGACTTTTGCTAATTCTGTAATAAATATATTTTAAGTCATATAGTCTTAAAATAAAAGTCTGTCATTATTTTGCTTTGTAAAAACTTTTAGTGTGAAGTAGCAAAATATGGAAATAGAGTTTTCGAGCAGCAGCTTAACAAAACTTATAATACTGCTGATAGTGAACATGAAACAGTAAAATAAAGCCAATATGTAAAGTAAAAACAGGATGCAGGAGAGAAACTAAACTCCAAACCACAGAGATTCAGTTAGAAGCTACAAAAGTTCTGAGAGCTGAACACACAGGGACACAAAACGCCTTTCTCTCTGGTCTCCCACAGACAGAGGTGAGGAGAGTCTCACAACACACACGGCTTGTTAGAGGGCGAGAAACAGCCTCTCATGGGTTGGCTGCGGTCGGCGAGATGCCACGGCTACCCACTTAAGTGCGGGCGGCCCGGCTTTTTGACCCGCTCCGGAGAAGGAGTAGGTGCACAGCTCGGTGTGACATCGGGCATCTAAATTGATAACGGAAACACAAATCAGCGCTTGACTGGACGGCTAAAAGTTACAGAGGAAAAGGCCACAGATACGCGCAAATACGTGGTCCGCCATCGTTGTTGTTCCTTCGAGCTCGGCGCCAGTGGGAAAGCAACGACGTATACAGTGACGCAATGACGTGGCCCTCTAACCACCTCGAGCCGTGGAAAAGCAAATTGGTTCTCAGCTGGTTCGCAAGTTGAACCAACTGAGAACCAGCCCCAGCACCAGCACTGGAACTGCTTTGGTGGAAAAGGGGTATCATTCACTTAAAGGTTCTACAGCAACACTAAGAGAGACATAGAGCTGCTATTCTGTTCAATCTGTCTGTTAGTTAGTCTACAGTGCCACATAGGTCTATATGTTGCATGTGCTAAGCTAAATTAGTCTGTGAGATTAATGAAATTAGCGCAGTAGCACAATGATTGTGTCAGGTGAGCGTTTGCTAGTTTGTGTGTGAGGTGGATCATAGCGCATTGCCATTCTTCTTGGTAGTTTAAGTCTTGTGTAACACTGAGACGTTGCCTGGATGCAGGCAACATATGGGTTTAAAAAATGCAGCGACAACAGACATTTCATATACAAGACGTATAAATAGGATTAATAGCCTAAATAATAAAAACATTAAATCATTTTCCAGCACTAGATGCATTTGAAAGGCTGTGGGAAACCACTTTTGCATGTCAGCTACCTTTTTAATCTGTTTTTCATGTGTTGTTGTTAAGCCCCAGTCTAGGGGTATTGAAGCATGACATAAGAAACTAGAGAAGCAATTTCTGAAGAAATTGCGGGTGTGAATGCTGCCAGCTGAAGCCACGCTGCAATGCTGCCTTGAATACAATAAAGTTTGAATGATCTGAATGTTTGAAAGTTTGTTGAAAAGCTGACGCCACACTAAATAGCTGCCTTTTATAAAATAAAGTTTGAATGATTTGAATATTTGAATGTTTTACTGAGATTTATGAAATCCAATATGGCCTCCGCCTAGTGACGCCACAAAATGCAAATTAGATGAGTTAATGTACTCCCATCACAAACTTTGGGTCATGATAAATAGTTTTCTCATTTACAGTATGCCTTTTTCTCTCAACACTTTCAAGTGACAGCCTTTTGAAATGTAGAAATGAATATTTTCCTCAATAAACTCTGGCAACTAAAAGGTTAAAATGGAGATTCTGCCCCTGTCATGTCTGCATGTAAGATGTAGGCACGCACACACATCATGTTTCTGTTAGTTTGTGTGGCACAGCGGTTGCCATGGTAATAAACTAGGTGCACCTGGCAGAAGAGCAGGGAGATAGACAGATCACAGAGAAGAGAGCTCTTTTAGAGGAGATTTAACTCCCCGAACAAGTTCTTCCCATACCCAAACCGTTGGTCCAATCATGAAAATAAAGTGATGGTGAGAGAGATAAACTTCTTGTGAATGCACGTGTCATGTTTTATATTTCTAGAGTCAAAAATGTGGTCACAGGAGCGAGTTTAAAATGTGTTGCACCTCAGCTGTTTTCCAGAAATTTGTCCTCTCAGTTTACATGGGAGTGAATGAGAAAAAAATCGGTGCTCCCTTCGCTTTGGAGCCACTCAGCAAAAATGTGTACGTGTGAGAGATTCCATGTCAACATTTCTGTGACCAGGACAAATTTTCCTACGTTTTGTGGTATAAATTGTGTCTGTACAGTGAAAATTGTGGCCATATGAGCGAGTTGAAGAGAAAATTCAAGTATGAGTAGAGGTCTGTGTGTGCGCAGCCGTTGTCATGGCGATTCCTGACTTGCCTGCACTTAAGGGGCACATAGAGAGCTCATGAGAGAGCAGATCAGCAAAGGCTGTTTTTAATGGGTTTGAACTCCTCAAACAAGTTCTTCCCATACCTAAACCGTTGCTCCAATCATGAAAATAAAGTGATGGTGAGAGAGATAAACTTCTTGTTAAGACACGTGTCATGTTTTATATTTCTAGAGTCAAAAATGTAGTCACAGGAGCGAGTTACAAATGTGTTGCACCTCAGCTGTTTCCAGAAATTTCTCCTCTCAGCTTACATGGGAGTGAATGAGAAAAAAATCGGCGCTCCCTTCACTTTGGAGCCGCTCAGCAAAAATGTGTACGTGGGACAGATTCCATGTCACCATTTCTGTGAGCAGGACAAATTTTCCTACGTGTTTGGTATAAATTGTGTATGTTCAGTGAAAATTGTGGCCGTATGAGCGAGTTGAAGAGAAAATTTCGTGATGAGTTTACAGCTGCTTTCCACTCTAGTGATGACATCACCCACTCTAGCTCACGCAATACACACCCATTATAAAGTCTGAGAAGGGCTGAAAACTTCATGTATTTAAAACTGACTTTGTAGAAAAACTAAAAGAGATATTGAAAATTTGAATTAGTTCCTGAAAGTCGACGGCAGCGTGAACGTTTTAGAGTTGGAATGGAGTTTCTGCGTCAATGTATGAATTCGTGATGTGTGGGTGAAGATGAGTGAGTTTGAAGGATTTTGTCATTGACTTCCATTATAACAAAGTTTCAGAAAACACTGAATATTTTTGAAAGTTTGAATGGGATTGAAAAGTTGAATCATATGTAAAATGTCAGCAAAATGATGAATATTTTCCATTTTGAATGGAGTTTCTAGCTGAAAGTATGAATCGGTAGTCACAGTTTGAAAAAAGGTGAAATTTTTAGATTTTTGAGGATTCTGTAATGCATTCTCAATGGGAAAAGGATTTGGGAAAAATCGGAAATATCTCGGAAAGTATGAATGTTAGGAAAAAAGTGAATAGATCCGGGAATGTCCTAATTCAGCTGAACGTTTTCATGTTTGAATGGTTTTAATCAGTTGAAGTTTGTGGAACAAGTAGCGAACCAACCGTTTTCGCTCCATCCGCTTTAAGAGAAGTCGGAATTTTAACGTTGAATTCCCGGGAAAGTATGAACTTTATGGAAAAATCTGAAAGTTTCCGATAATGTCCTAAAGAAGCTGAATCAGAAGTTTGAATGGTTTGAATCGGTTGAAGTATGTTGAAGATAATTGATGGAAGAAGAAGAAGAAGAAGAAATAATTTTGGTAGTAGAAGAACATAGGTTGTGAATGCTTCCAGAGACAGAGAGAGATGCAGGATAGATGGTAATGGCAGTAGCTTACAACATTAATGAAAGTAATAATATTATAATTAATAATATATTAATATCTGATAGTATACATGTGTGACAGTAATCATATGTGTATAATGACAGTAGAAGTATGACTAATGGTAACAGCAGCAGCAGGAGGCATCTGGCAGGACCACGGCAGCAGCACAACCACACACGTCACACTATCCAGGCACCGCTGCAATACGAGTTAACCTGAGAGACAGTGGAGCACAAAGGCTCCGGAGAAGAAGCCGAGTCAGTGACATCCAGAATGGCCGAGTTAGCAAGATGCAGTAATAGGACACGAGAGAAGGAGAGAAGGTGCCCGGTGTATTATAGGGGGTCCTCCGACAGACTAGGCCTAAGTCAGCCTAACTAGGGGCTGGTACAAGGCAAGCCTGAGTCAGCCCTAACTATAAGCTTTATCAAAGAGGAAAGTCTTAAGTCTAGTCTTAAATGTGGAGACGGTGTCTGCCTCCCGGACCGCAACAGGAAGATGATTCCACAGGAGAGGAGCCTGATAGCTGAAGGCTCTGGCTCCTGATCTACTTTTGGAGACTTTAGGGACCACGAGTAACCCTGCATTCTCAGAGCGCAGAGTTCTGGTGGGATAATATGGCACTCTAAGATATGACGGAGCTTGACCATTTAGAGCTTTATAAGTTAACAGTAGGATTTTAAATTCAATTCTGGATTTTACAGGGAGCCAGTGCAGAGAAGCTAAAACAGGAGAAATATGATCTCGTTTCTTAGTTCCTGTTAGTACACGTGCTGCTGCATTCTGAATTAGCTGGAGAGTTTTTTAAGGACTTACTAGAGCTACCAGATAATAGAGAGTTACAGTAATCCAGCCTTGAGGTAACAAAAGCGTGGACCAATTTTTTAACAGGGACGCTTGTGGATAAAAACTATAAACACGGTGCAACAAGAGGTAAATTCTTCAGTGCAATACAGTCGTGAGTTTCTTACAGACATTAGAAACCGCTGCAGAGATCCAATGCTAAAACCGGGAGAGCTCGGAATGTGTAGCAAGCTTGGCGTGCTACGTTGAGCTAGCCCTGAGATGACCGTGGTTTCGGCTGGAGCTGTCCCGACGGGGAGACACCGGCAGCGCTGTGACAGGACGCGGGAGCGAGGGAAGCACGGAGGGCCAGCTGTTCCCAGTGGCCTTTTAGCGAACGTCCGCTCGGACTGTGGAGATCCACTACATCCGACTGTGGAGATCCACTCACCGAGGAGTGAGGGACCGCTGCGTCCTTGTGTTCACTGAGACGTGGATGAATGGTAAAATATCAGACTCCGGTGTTGAACTAACGGGGCTAACACTACATAGAGCAGACAGGGAGGCTGCATCATCTGGTAAGCTCCGTGGAGGCGGTGTGGCAGTATACACAAACAATTCATGGTGCTGTGATGTGAAGAGGATGATCCCAGTTCTGCTCTCAAGATGTGGAGTTTTGGACTGTGAAATGTCGACTCTTTTCATCTTACTATTGCACTTGATGTTCTTTCTCATATGTTGCACAAATTGTTTTTAAATGTTGGGGTATGCCACATGTCATTTCGTTTCTGTGCTGTGCATAGAAATGACAAAGAAGTTCAGTTCATAACGTTATATATGACAACACAGCACCCAGATGCTAATGGCTAACGTTAGCCTACTGTAGCATAGCCTCTGAAACATTAACATCATCTTCCTTGTGCGTTTCCACTTACTAGTAACGTTAACGCTACTATGTAACGTTAGCACTGTAACCTTATTCTAAAACGCTAAACTAAAACTTATTCTAAAGTTTTAAAACTCAGGGGCTGTGTTTGACTGTCGTGGTTGTAACGTTACACTCGCTATCTTCTTCCGTGTATCTAACGTTACCTTGCCAACACCTACATCTAACATAGACATAATGAGGATGTAATGGAGAAGGGGGAAGTAGGCCTTTGGAGGGAGGTGGAGTTGCAGGAGGAGGGGGATGCGACTTTGGAGGGAGGCGGGAGTTGTGGATGTTCAGATTTTTTCTAAGTGCTGTGTGAAATGCAAGAAAGGTAAGAGTTGCTTTAACAGCAGCTTAACCAAACTGTTCACACCAATGAAATGGCTCAATGTACCGAGCACGAACACAGGCTAAAAATAGTATTTCAACCAGCGGAAAACGGAGGAGGAAAGCGATCGGCTGGTAGCATCGATTTACGGCGTCATTGCGGCCGACTTGGATGTTAAGTAGGCCAAGCACCCAGCTTTGCCAATCCGCAATAGCGACGTCATGGAGAGTCACCCAATCGGCACTGGGCATTTGCACCTGTAACACACAGATCCTCACAGGAAGATCACTGCACCATACACAATAACAAATACATGTTGAAAAATACGGCTGGCTACAACAGTTGTATTTACTTTACTACTCTTTTATAACAGACAAAAGGTTTGCCACAACGGTAAAATAATCAAATTCACTTGTCATATCAACAAAGTCCTGTGGTGATAGTCAGGGTTTTGTTTTATGTTTCCATCAGTTTATTCTCACTTGAAAAAGGTGACATGAATCTTTCCATTGTATTTAAAACCATTAAGAAGAAGCAGCTCTTTATGAATCCGTCTTGGAAAAATTCAGTTTTTTCACTCTGTTATTATTTGCTTTGGAGAGATGCCGGAGTGACAGGGCTGCCGCGTTGTTGGTGTTCCAAGCAGTTATGGGTTTGAAGCCTTGCCTAAGGGCACCCTGGCAGTACCTAGGAGTCAAAAATGCACCTCTGCTTTTCTATGAAAATGTATTCACCCACAGATTAAGTTTTTTTATATGATTTAATTTTATTTGATAAAATGGTGACAACTCTTACAGTGATCATCAGTATAAATACAGCAAATGTTAACATATCAGCATATGAAACTTAGGCTATTGAGTATGTTTTTACAAATCAGAATGAAATTAGTATGATCAGTATGACATGAGGCAGACCCTGAAAATATTGATATTCTGCATGTATTATATTCTTCCTGTTTGTTCTCAGCTCCAGGTTCAGAGGAACAGACGTCCCTTTGCAGGGCAGAAGTCAAACAAAGACAGTGAATATGACTGAAACTCTGGGATTCTGATGTGTGGATGAGACAGGCAAAGGCTCAGATTCATTCAGTCTGCCTCAGCTGCTTGATATATGACATTTTTGCAGTTCTGTTTGGGACATGTAAAAAACCTGACCAGTACACTGGGGTTGGTGTATGTATATCCATTCTGAAGTATGATCCCGGTGTGTTCCTTCCTCTGTACACCTTATTATTGCTGTTGTTTTAATGTCCAGTTGTAATGTCTATTTATTGTCAGTGATAATGTTGTACTTCCTGTCACTATCCTGTCACACACCACCAACAGTACATATTGGGAAGGTTTATGAAACATCATTCACTCATTTCCAGTGTATGGCAATAAAAACTGTGTTAAAGTCTCATGTCTCATGTTGGTAGCAATACTTGTGCTTGTAAGGTAGTATTTTGTTTTGTAGTTTTACTCCTTCTACTTGAGTAAAGGATCTTTGGACTTAATTGGCCATTGGCTGTGGACACTGGCAAACAATAGACTGCAGCTGCTTTGAGCAAGTTAAACCTTTTGGGCACCAGGTGGCAATAAACTCCTGCAGTGGTGGAGGAAATATTCAGATCCCATATTAAAAGTGCTGATACCACTGTAAAAATACTCCATAACAAGTAAAGGTCCTGCATTTAAACTCTGTGCAGATTAAACAAACAGTGTATAACATGTTGATTAGTGATCTTCAGAGAGCATATATTTGTTCCAGCAGAGACGAGCCAGTTCTCAGTATATTTGAACTTTACCTTCAAATTATCTTGAATTGGCAAAGGCATCAGTAATTGTCAGCTGCTTCACATGTCAGTGTATCTAATCATGTACCACAGAGGAGTGACAGCAGGGGAGGTTGATGGGGGTTGATGGGATTGATCAGCGTAAGTCTGACAGTTAAGGCTTTAAGTCATGATTATCAACAATTTTCGAAGTTATTAGATGTCAAAACTCTGTATAAGCACATATACAACCCCTGGCAAAAATTATGGAATCACCAGTCTTGGAGGATGTTCATTCAGTTGTTTCATTTTGTAGAAAAAAAGCAGATCACAGACATGACACAAAACCAAAGTCATTTCAAATGGCAACTTTCTGGCTTTAAGAAACACTAAAAGAAATCAAGAAAAAAAATGTGGTAGTCAGTAACAGTTACTTTTTTAGACCAAGCAGAGGGAAAAAATTATGGAATCATGAAAAACAAACAAAAGAACACTTCAACACACCACTAGTACTTTGTTGCACCACCTCTGGCTTTCATAACAGCTTGCAGTCTCTGAGGCATGGACTTAATGAGTGACAAACAGTACTCTTCATCAATCTGGCTCCAACTTTCTCTGATTACTGTTGCCAGATCAGCTTTGCAGGTTGGAGCCTTGTCATGGACCATTTTCTTCAACTTCCACCACAGATTTTCAATTGGATTGAGATTCGGACTATTTGCAGGCCATGACATTGACCTTATGTGTCTTTCTTCAAGGAATGTTTTCACAGTTTTTGCTCTATGGCAAGATGCATTATCATCTTGAAAAATGATTTCATCATCCCCAAACATCCTTTCAATTGATGGGATAAGAAAAGTGTCCAACATGTCAACGTAAACTTGTGCATTTATTGAAGATGTAATGACAGCCATCTCCCCAGTGCCTTTACCTGACATGCAGCCCCATATCATCAATGACTGTGGAAATTTGCGTGTTTTCTTCAGGCAGTCGTCTTCATAAATCTCATTGGAACGGCACCCAACAAAAGTTCCAGCATCATCACCTTGCCCAATGCAGATTCGCGATTCATCACTGAATATGACTTTCATCCAGTCATCCGCAGTCCACGATTGCTTTTCCTTAGCCCATTGTAACCTTGTTTTTTTCTGTTTAGGTGTTAATGATGGCTTTCGTTTAGCTTTTCTGTATGTAAATCCCATTTCCTTTAGGCAATTTCTTACAGTTCGGGCACAGACGTTGACTCCAGTTTCCTCCCATTTGTTCCTCATTTGTTTTGCTGTGCATTTTCTGTTTTCAAGACATATTGCTTTAAATTTTCTGTCTTGACGCTTTGATGTCTTCCTTGGTCTACCAGTAAGCTTGCCTTTAACAACCTTCCCATGTTGTTTGTACTTGGTCCAGATTTTAGACACAGCTGACTGAACAACCAACATCTTTTGCAACATTGCGTGAT
Source organism: Epinephelus lanceolatus (assembly GCF_041903045.1). Classification (NCBI taxonomy): domain Eukaryota; kingdom Metazoa; phylum Chordata; class Actinopteri; order Perciformes; family Serranidae; genus Epinephelus; species Epinephelus lanceolatus. The sequence goes on from NC_135748.1 coordinate 1,685,486, forward strand.
GATTTACCCTCTTTAAGGAGTTTGATAATCCTCTCCTTTGTTTCAACTGACATCTCTCGAGTTGGAGCCATGATTCATGTCAATCCACTTGGTGCAACAGCTCTCCAAGGTGTGATCACTCCTTTTTAACTGCAGACTAATGAGCAGATCTAATCTGATGCAGGTGTTAGTTTTGGGAAAGAAAATTTACAGGGTGATTCCATAATTTTTTCCTCAGAATTGAGTGATTCCATAATTTTTTCCCCTCTGCTTGGTCTAAGAAAGTAACTGTTACTGACTACCACAATTTTTTTTCTTGATTTCTTTTAGTGTTTCTTAAAGCCAGAAAGTTGCCATTTGAAATGACTTTAGTTTTGTGTCATGTCTGTGATCTGCTTTTTTTCTACAAAATGAAACAACTGAATGAACATCCTCCAAGACTGGTGATTCCATAATTTTTGCCAGGGGTTGTAATACTATGGGGAAGAATTTTACAACTCTGAAGAGTTTTCACAGAAAAAAAGTATTAAATCTTGCATGACAAGAGACTGAAACAGTCAAGTCACAAACTCTTATCGGGAATGTACACTTGTACCTTGGGCAAGTTGGTGCTTTCCTGGATGATGTGATGTGTGGCTGTAAAAAACTTGAGCCTGGTTCATCTTTTTAACCAGACAGATGCTGCAGTGTTTCCTGAAGCCCACTGTATATTGATGCAGTGGGCTTAAACAAATTACATGGCCTTTTATGTCATGTATTGCTAATTGGAACAAAAAAATGGAACATTACCAAAGAATACTGTATAACTTCAAATTGTTTTAAGTATAACATTTACTTAAGGGGATAGTTAAGATTTTTTTGAAGTGTGGTTGTATAGACAGTGTATTACATACAGTGGATGTCAGTCACTACACTTTCACTTTGGAGAAGCAGGCAGTAGTCCAACACAGAAGCTTAGCAATGTGATGCTGTGGACGGGTCAGCAACAAAACCTATTTTAGCAACCTTAAAAAAGTCCCACCTAAAAAAATCAATATCAGTGTAAGTGTACACTATATTGAGAGTATTTTCACTGCTTTACCTTAATGTCAGACAATTATTTACAACAGGAAAATGAAGCTGTTATATCACTCTCTTCAAAGCCAGAAAAAATGATTTAACATCGTTGTACATAAATCCAGACTAACCCTTTTAAATGCCAAAGTCACACAAATAAATTAACTGATTGAGGCAGTGGTAGGCCAGTAGCTCCTATGTTCAGTGAACTAAAATTACTGTCTTCGTCAATAGAGTCTGGTGTTTTTAATGAGAGCATAGATGGGGAACTGTAGTTGTTAACGGCTCTCCCGTTGGAATGGGCTGTCTGACATTAAGGTTAAACAGTGAAAATATTCAACATGGTGTATACTTAAACTGATACTGCCGGCCCGGGTTCGAGTCCAGCCTGTGGCCCTTTGCTGCATGTCTCTCCCTCTCTCTCTCTCTCTCTCTCTCTGTCACCCCCTCATGCTTCACTGTCCTGTCAATTAAAGGCAAAAAATGCCCTAAAAAATATCTTTAAAAAAAAAACAAAAAAAACATTTTGTTGCTGCCTTCCCCTCACAGCATTAAATGCTGAGCTTCCATGTCGGACTCCCGCCTGCTTCTCCAAACTGGAGGTGTGCCACCTGACATCTACTGTATGTAATACACTGACTGTGGATAAGTTCCCCATACAACCCCACTTTAAAAAAATCTGAACTATCCCTTTAAATGCATAAGCAATGCCTTCGATGCCGTCTGGTATATGCAGGCAAGGATGTTCCATGTGACACTTATGTCATGGCTACTGAACGTTGTCGGAAGGAAATCTAAAATGAAAAAAAAATAATAAAATCACACCTACGGGCAATTTAGAGTCACCAGTTAACCTAACCTGCATGTCTTTGGATTGTGGGAGGAAGCCGGAGTACCCGCAAAAAACCCATGCTGACATGGGGAGAACATGCAAACTCCACACAGAAGGGCTCCCCCACCCTGGGTTCGAATCCCCCACACTGGCTTCAAACCAGGAATCCTCTTGCTGTGAGGCGACAGTGTGTGTAGTCTAACTACCACACCACTGTGCAAAACGTTTTTTAAAAATTATTTTATCGGCTGAGGTAGGCTATAAATATCCAGTCTTAATTACATTTTTTCCTAAAGACCTTGATGCACAATTTTCTCAATCACCATTAACCTATGGGAGATGTGGTCGGATATAAGTAGTGATGTTACGTGGTGTGCCGATGCTTCGAAGCCTGTGTCGAGTAATCCAGGAAGAATTTCCGCGATGCGCGTATCGAGGCTTGTAGCGTTTCAGACATAGATATATATACATAGATGCCGCACCCTGGCTTGTGGGATGCGTCAATACCGCCGCCATCTTGCCTAGGTGCTCTGACCGGTTCAGACCCGTGTCAGACTCTGCAAAAATGCCACATTTTTGCTCTGCATTTGGGTGTACGAACGAGAGAAGTGTGAAAACCAAGCAGAAGGGAATGACATTCCACAGGTAATAAGTTGTTTTACAATATTTTACTGTTACGAACATGATTAATGAGATATCTGAAAAAGTGATCCTTCTTTTAAGCTAATCAAGTAAAGTAACTGTCCTGATCTGGTCCAAATTAAGCTAACGCTATGTCACACAACTTAAAGAAAAAAGGTTAACATTTATATAATATTACTTATAAAATTATGATACTTTGTCAAACAGCTATGTCGGTGTATGTGTTATTCCAAATTGTCAACTATCTGTTTCATGGCACCAACGTGACATAAAGCAGTATAACGTTAGTAGTTAACTTGTGGCCTGAATTGTAACTACAAATGATGTGGAACTGCATTTTTCTGACACACTTATTTTGTGTGTAGTTTCCTAAAAAACACAGATGGGAGATGGGCATGGGTAGCAGCAGTGAGGAGAAAGGACTTTGTCCCGAGTGACTCCTCAGTCATCTGCAGCTGTCACTTCAGACCTGAGGACTTCGACAGGACTGGGCAGACTCCTAAAAATAATACTAGCTACTGTACACTGTATTTTTCGTAAATATGACCTAATAATGTAAACAGTTCTGTGTCCAGGCTCCCATGAGCACTGTGGAGTTATACATATGAGATTAAAGCAAAATGTTGTGTAAACATGCAGCTCTAAGTCATTTATTTTCACTTGTACAAAACCAACATTTGTTAATCAGAATGTGTAACTACACTGCAGCTCGGCACAACCCTGCTGATACACTATTTTTTGCACATTGTGTGACTTAAAATGTGAATAAACATTTATAATCAAAATTAATAATTAAATGACATCGTGGTGGGCATTGTACATCTAGTAAGAAAAAAAAGAATATTTATTACATGGGGAAAGTTTAGTTTAAATGTGTTGTAGAACGATTACTGTTACTTTATCTACATAAGATCAAATATTTTGGTGTGAAAAGCTCCATTTTTTATTTAACCAAGTATCCTGTATCATAACTACATGTCTGACGATTGTAACAAACCAAACCGCATGAAAATCGGTTGAGAATTCAGCGAGTAATGATGATTTTAATCATAAATAGTCTCCTGCCTCAATAGACATACATGCATTAGGCAGCGCGGCTCCACCTGGGCAAGATGGCGGCCGCGTTGACGTATCGCTCCAATGACGAGCGCCGTTGAATACGGCATCTACTGTATATATATATCTATGATAAGTGACACAGAACACGAATATTGCCCCTTTTGCCATTATTATATTATATGACACTATACCACAATACAATTTTTGACCAAATTATTGGTTTATACACACAGGATGCATTTACAAAACAATAACAGTTTATTGTACATGTATTTGATACAGTATAGTCCTGATATACTCACTAGAAAATACACTATATTGATAAAAATAAAGTTATATGGTCATATATTTTATTATATTTATTATTATTATTATATATCATTATTATTGTTATTATTATTATCATCATCATCATCATCATCATCATCATTATTATTAATACTCATTCCCAACACCCATTACTGACACAAAATACCGTGTATCACAGATTACATGGTTAAGATCACAGCTGCCTGTCTTACACACTTTGGCCAGCAGGTGGTTTCGAGAAATGAACCCTTTTCTGAACCAATTTGCTGGAAAGCTTCATCTCATATATACATATATACATATCTATATATATACATATATATATATATATATATATATATATATATATACACATATATATATATATATATATATACACATATATATATATATATATATATATATATATATATATATATACACATATATATATATATATATATATATATATATATATATATATATATATATACACATATATATATATATATATATATATATATATATATATATATATATATATATATACACATATATATATATATATATATATATATATATATATACACATATATACACACACACACATACATACATACATACATATATATATATATATATATATATATATATATATATGTATGTATGTATGTATGTATGTATGTATGTATGTGTGTGTGTGTATCTAAAGTGCAATATGACCCATTTCAGTGTGTGTATTGTACTTTAGGACGGTCCCTAACTACTACTAGTCACATGCGCATTGGCAAGACATTCATTTCATGTCAACTGCATCATCATTTCTGAATACTTTGAGCTGACAAAACTGTGACATACCTGCCTAAATTAGCTTTCCAACATATCCAAAAACCTGAGAAACTGAGGCGTTGATACAGAGCTATTAAAGATAATAGCCACAAAAGACGGTGAATATTAAATATGCTGTCAAACTAACTTTACCCGTCTAGATCAGGATGTCATAATTACGAGATCTTATCTTGCAATTATGAGATAAGCTGTCTTTTTTTTTTTTTAATTCAGTGAATGCAGTGCACTTCCATAACAAATTCAGAAATTTTAATACTTTTATTAAGGAATAAATACTTCCAAACCCCTGCAAATACAACATGAAAAAGTTCATCTTTAAACTAATTAAACAATTTTTAAATATCAAAACATACAGATCATGTTGTAACAAAAGGACAAGATTGCTCAATCAATACAAAGCCCTGTGACAAGTGAGATGTTGTCAAAAATACACTCTCAGGTTCTAAAGTCCTAATGTGTTAGTATTACAGTAAGTCTCCCTTAATTCTTCCCTTTTCAACACATCTCAGAATAGCTGAGCGCAACACTTTTCTTTTCACGACATTTCAGTCCCTGAAAACATTTTCTCAATCAGCATCTTCAATACCTTTTTGGTTATTTTACATGGCAGATTTCTGTATTCTGCTTTTCCACACAAGTTTGATGTGTGAGGTCACATACTTCAACATAAAGTGAAACACTGCATAGATGTAATTGTGCAGAAATATTTGCCACCAGTTTGGATTGATTGATGTTTCAGTGCCTTGCCAAGACATTTAAGAAGGCTACCCATAGGTCAATCACAAAATCTCATTACTTGTTCAGCACATTAGTTTTTAAAGTATCTGTCTGTGTTTCAATTCTAAGTTAATACAGTGCATCATCACATACTATGCCTATTTAGTTTTGTAGGGTTCCAAGTTTAGTGCTTGGAGCCCTACAGTTACCACCTGTGACTATATGTCGCGTGAGTGTGGAGCACAGAGAAGCAGTTAGAGCTACAGGCTACAGTGAGGCTAAAAACAGAGTTCATATGACGTTTTTCGAAACAACTTTTTATGTCGGGGCTGCAGCACACTTGGATCACTACGGATGAGCAGTATGGAGATACTTTGTGGATTCAATTTTGTGTTCTTGGACGTTAGTCTGGGGCGCCGTCTGCCATTAAGTGTTCTAGCCGCTGCTACCGCCGATCTCCGCAGGGGATGTGAGGACTCTAAAACTTCACCAGGGCCTCCATCGGCATATGGGTGAGTAGATAATGGCTGAATTTTCATTTTTGGGTGCACTATCCCTTTAATTGTTGGCATTAATTAATGACTGCATTTATATCCACCTTATTTTCAAACACGGAAGTAAATAGTGATCAACTTTGGTTTTTTTGTGTGAGACTTCCGGTCAGCCGCTTTCCCTCATGCTTTCCCTTACCGGAGCTAACGGTGCAAGCTAATTTTTTTTCAATTTTCAGTTGTTTCTGTTAGTCAGTCAGTTAGTTAGTTAGTTAGTCTGTGTATTTTATATAGATAACTGTGCCCACGTTTCCGTAACGGAAATTTATTCCCTCTAAACGCGAATAAATCGCACGTCAATCATAAACTATGAACCAAAAAAGCACAATCTATCCCGAGTAAGACAAACTGCTTGATCCCCGTCTCCAGTGTACCAGCAGAGAACCTGCAGAACCGAATCAGCGAAAAAACACACCGGGCTAAGCCTCTCTACCTGAGCAGCTGAAGCTGCGGCTCGCACCCTCGACACACAGACGGTGCTTCTGCATGCCAGCCAAACGTGTGCGCAACTGTGAGAAATAAATATGTGAGGTGTACGCTGCTTTTCTATCTTTTTTTTCCTTTTCTTTCTTTCTTTCTTTCTTTCTGTCAGCGACATACACTCCTAACACAGGACGGGTTGTTTTAATTGACTGAGTTGATCATTAAGCCATAGTGATGTGCAGATTGGCTCTGATAGCACCCGAATCAGCATGTAAGCATCAACCATCCAGCCGTTACAACATAATTGAGCTAGCAAAGCAGTCTTGTGTTGCTATGTGTGGTATTTATTCAGTTATGGGAAATCACAATGTCTAGAAACATCAGTGGCTGCTGGCAGGGACAGCTAACACTAGCAGCAAAGCTAACATCAGGACGTCATCCGTTAAAAGCCTCCCGTTGTCGGATACAACATGAAACTACTCCAGTTAGCTCAATCATGTGGTAACTAAGACATCGGCAGGAAAAAATATTTTTTTCACGGGCCACTTTGTGAGTTTAGTGAGTTATTACAAACACCGCTAACGGCTAACGGCTAACAGCTAACAGCTAACGGTTAACCCAGCTTATCTACGATAACCATGTTATTAATTACACACACAGAAATAGTAATGTTTGTTCAGTCATTGTGTTTATAGACTTTACAAACATCAGATTAGTCTAAATGGTGATACAGTGACGTGAAAAATGTGATATATACATATATATAGCTAAACTCAGCAAGGTAAACAACAAGGCGATTCCCATTTACACAGTGGTAAGAGTGCTGGACCGAAAGTGTCGCACAAAAAACGGAAGCTGGCTGCGTTCTGTTTTGCCTCCGTGTTTCTGTGAAAAATAAGGTGGATAGAGCTTTCCTTGTCTTAGCAACCACTTGGAGTGCTTTACGACAGTCATCATTCACACCACATTAATATACTGCTTGCCGAAGCTACTGTGCAAAGGACCACCTGCTCATCAGGAGTGATAATCATTCACACACACTCATATGCTGATGGGGGGTTCAGTATTTTGCTCAAGGACACTTTGACATGTAGGCCTCTAGTTTCGCAGACCAGGTGAGGCAGGTGTGGCCAGGCGGATTTTGCAAGTTTGGCACATCGTGCGCGCTGGCGCAGCTACTCCTCTTTCCCACCTCCGTCCCTCCTACTTGCGCAAGTCAGAAAGAGGGAGGAGAGAAGGCGTGGAGTGGGTTTTACACAGCTGATTCACATCACACCAATCAAATGAGCCCCTCTCCTCGCCCTTAAATGCACTGCGCGAAGGCGTAATGGGAGTTTACTCAATTCGCCATGGCAGAAGAGAGCAGCAGCGTCAGACGGCCAAACTTCTCCCAGGAGGAAACTGATGTTTTGGTCCGGGATGTTCAAGCTCGCAGTGTCCAAATATACAGAACTGCGAGCAGACCTCCGCGGGCTGATGATGCAAAGGTAGCCTGGGAGGAGGTCACCACAATTGTAAATCAGTGTTGTCCAGATACACTGAGAAAGCGCTCTCTTTTCTCTCTCGCAATCTCACTCTGTTTCTTTTCTTTTGACTTTTCTAAGCTGACAGATGCTGAATATATACTCCCTATCTGATGCTGTGGCTGTTTGTGGTTGGCTGAGAGGGATGTGAACTCATTAGTTTGCAGCTGTGTTAATCAAATCAGGTTGGGTTTCCATTACGCATGCCAAACGGTGCCAATCCTTTGATCTGACATCAGATGCGACGGGGCAGTCGATATAGAGATACATTTATGTGCTGATTGCAGATAGTTGCATTGAATAGTGGTTTTTGTGGGTATATTGCATTGTTAATGTGCCTGATATTCTGGAAACTTGCCTGTGTGCGCACTGTCCGCCGATCAGCCAAACTTCCACTTACACTGGCTGCGCTCCGCCTGCGCTCAGTGTTGCCAACTTAGCGACTTTGTCGCTATATTTAGCGACTTTTCAGACCCCTCTAGCGACTCTTTTTCAAAAAAGCGACTAGCGACAAATCTAGCGACTTTTTCTGATGTTATTGAAGACTTCTGGAGACTCTGTTGTGAGAGCACGTATCATTCTTAGTCTTCTCAACGGGCAGCGGATGCTGCCGTGAGCTCCTCTCTCGCCCCAAAGCACTCACAGACGGCCCAGTCCTCCCTCCCAGCAGCAGTCAGAGCAGGAGACGTTAATCCCTCCACGTCCAGACTGCAAGTGAATCGCACATGCGCGGAACTGCCGCTGGCTGATCTATCGCTCTGATCCCGACCTGGTTTACAGTCAGGGCGGGATGTAAATGTAAAATTTTCTTTGTCTAATATAAATCACTGAAAAAAGGTTCATTTGTAGTTCTAAACATATTCAGGGTGTTTTTTTTACTCAGTTTTTGTCTCTCCCACGATGTTATTCCTCTCTCCTACAGCATCCATTACAATTACATGCCTATGGACAATTATGCAAATTAGGCGATGACATCATTTAGCGAGTTCTAGCGACTTTTAGGACAGCCAATAGCTACTTTTCTTACTGAGGAGTTGGCAACAGTGCCTGCGTTGACAGTAGACCTGGTTTCAGCTGGCGAGCTTTTAGCGCACCTTCGGCAAAGCCTTTTGGCACGAAACTGTCACTGCGCCAAGCCGGATCTGTCGACACCTCCCCCTGCTGCACCACCACTCAGCGCACCTCGGTCTGCCAAACTACCAAACTGAGCGCGCCTCGGGTTGTGCTGCTCGAAACTAGCTCTGCGCGGGGTTTGCCACCCTGCGCCGCGCCGGAAAACTAGAGGCTGTAGACTGCAGAGGCTGGGGATTGAACGATAAAAGTGGAGGACCGCTCAGCCTCCTGAGCCACAGTCGCCCCATAAATTTGAATGAATTCACCATCATTCAGTGATGCTTGCTTTTTGATTGCAGATGACAAAGTAGGGGCAGAATTTTATCTTGGCTGTATCACTAACTGGCCAGTCTGTTTTTTTCAGGTGATTGTTTCAGCTGGCTGTGGACCAAGTTATGGCCAATCTAAGACCTACAAGCAAAAAAACAATGATGGTTAAGTTTTACAGAATATGCCTGCATAAAAATATTGTCTTGCTAAGCACAGTGTCTCAAGTTGTTTGAGTCTTAAATCTGTAATATTTGTTTTTGTTAGGCACCTATTCAAATTTTGAAACTTGAAAGTGTATAAGGGTTTAGACCATTATGGTGGAAGTATATATGATGGCCATTCACATGTTCAATTATGTCTTATACATTGTTGCAGTGATTTTTTTCCTGGGTTGTTACCATTTGTTACACAGATTTGGTGCAAAATGTAACTGTTTTTCTTTCTTTTCCTTTTTTACCATTCATGAATTGATAAAAATAGTTTAATATCCCTCCAAAATACCACATAAAACACCAAGGCCTTGAAGAACACCACAGAAAAATCACACTGTGATTTGGTAAAAAAATGTTTTTGACATTTGAAGATTTCTGCAAGAGCATTTTTTTTGCCAATTGAATGGCAAGCACTTCTGTTCTGGAAACTGCTGGTCTCTGCCGAGACCCTCTTATTGTCAATATACCAATGAAAGCCATCCATACTCTGAACACCAGAGGTTTTTTGTTTGTGGCTGTAAAGTTTTGAGACGCTGTGATTATCCTACAGATCACTGTAGATCATTGTATACAGTCGAAATTAAAAATCTGATGTCACTACAATTAATTGGCTAAGTTAAGTTGAAGCTAAATTGATTTATCCTGAGGGATCCAGCTAAAAACTAAACTTATAGGTGGTTGCCAGTTTGAAAGTCCAAGATGGCTGCCACAGAGACTTTAAAAATAGAAAGATTGGTTTTGAGGTTCATCAGCCTCTAAGCTTTCCAAAAATGTATAGTTAAACAACTCTACAAAAATTTCCCAGGACATTATAAATCTGCCTATTAGATGAATCCCCACATTATCGACCACAAAGTGCCATTATATCCATAAAAATATATTTCAATTAATAACTGCTATTTTTCAGCACTGAGCTTTCAATTCCATGATGTCTGCAGATTAAAGAAACAAACACTCCTGGTCTGAGTGTTGTCATCCCTGTTCATGTCAGTCAGAGGAGTAGATGGAAAGAGAATTAGCTCATGTCCTCAAATCTCCTTTGATCCATTCAAACACCATTTTGGCTACTTCTCTTCCTGCATCCAGGACAAAGGCATGATGGAATCCTTTATCACACAGTCTGAAATCTCCTCGTGGAAAGTCCTGCTTGATGTCATGATAATATTGAACAGGGCACCAGTGGTCTGTAGCTCCATAATAAAATATGAGCTGAAAATGGAAACACACAGATAGTGAAGTCTATTTCTGGATTGAATACACAATAACAGCTCAAATAAACCAGTAACCGGTAAATCAAGCAAGCATGCTGTCTTTATGTCTCATGTGGCTTTTATGTTTTCAAATAATCACAAATAGCTATTAAGTGGAGAAACTTAACATTATGATTATACAGATGCAGCCACCTAGAATTTCTTGTTCCTCTGTGATGGGGCCCAGGCAGACCCGTGGTTGATCCCCGCTGGGACCTTGCTGGGTCCTTTGCTGTCTCATGGCTGGAATAAGATCCCCTGTGATGACTTAGTGAACGTGGGGCCGACTTGATACGCCTCTGAGTGTCATGTAAAAACCAGTAGCAATGTGTTATCCATCACCAGGTGGAGCAGTGGTTATGCAAGCCTAAGTGGTTCACTGCGCCTGAAATTAGCTGAGAGATCAGCTGTTCTCATCATATTTAATGTATCGGCTATGAAGAATTGTGCTTCCCACACAGAAATTATTATAATTACACCATGATGGTATCATGATGATCATGTCATGAGGATATAATGCTGTAGTTTTTTAAAACCTTGAAACAGATTGTGTTTATGCATGAAGCTTTAGTGAGAAGGCTGGAGGAGTTAATGACTAAGCTACCTTCTGTCCTGTCCATCACAGCTCGAAGAGAGACATTATTCAACAGATCTGCATGAAAACTAAGGCAATAGGCTGCAGGTCGGAAATGAATGACATACAATAAGAAATAACTGAGTGCACAGCATTCATGTGAGCAGCAGATTTGATCTGCAGTGATACCTCAACAGGCTGGGACAAACTGACACAATGTTTTTATACAAAGAAAGAAATAACTTCATGTATTATGTTTGCCAAATTTACAAAAAGCCATGTTTAATTACTACTATGTCGTAGACAGCGTTTTACAAAGCTTAGAGAGTTCCCCCCAAACTCAACAACTCATAAAACAGCATGATCCTTAAGGAAGTCTGGTATCTTTCTCTGCAGGCAGCAAGGGATCAAATTGTGGCTGTTAAATTTGACGTGTTTACTGTCAATACAGTTGCCTTCCTCATAAATACAATGTGATATAAAATCAGGTAAAATGTGCAGAGTGAAACATATGTTGCACTTGCAAAGTAAACCCTTAAAAACATAGCTGGCCCTAGACTTCTGGGGGCCCTAAACGGATTTTTGTTTGAGGGTTCTCATTATTGTAACACACTGCCACTTCACATGGCACTGAACCAACTTAAGTGCACATAATGTACAAATTACATGTACAGACTATTATGCAGAATGATCCATTCATCCAATCCAGAGTGGATTTCATATTTAATACTTTGTACACTGCTGGTTGGCTTAACCCATAAAAATATAGGCTACACTATGTAAATTTAGATCAATAAAAAAAAAAAAAAAAAAATACAAACACCAACTAACACCTGTTGACATATGGCTTTTTAATGTAATGGGGAAAGTTTTAATCAGATTTCACTCCTGGGTCAAATAACTCAGTGGAGTAGTCACAGGAATGTATTGGCTCTAGCTCTGATCAGCACTGATGGAAACATCCAAGTGAACTTGGTAATTTTAGCCCCTTAAATCGGTAAGATGCAATGACATGCCACCACAAGTCTGCACCAAATTTGACAGAGAGACCCAATAAGAAAGATAAGAGATATATAAAAAGAAGTAACCATAGTGACATTTTTACTGGCCTTGCTGTCTACTGTTAACTAACCTATTTTCTTGCCTGTCCATGTTGTCAAATGTGAAACCAATAAAAACAAACCAAAAAAAAAAAAAAAACCCACAAAGGCATGCTTATCTGCTGTAGAACCGTGCACACAGCTCTAGTCTACTGGCAAAAACTCACTAATACCTGCTAACATCTGGTTAGAATATATGCAGATCACATTATCCTGCCAAAATTAATGCATATATTTAAACGCTGGAAGATCCACTCATTACTAAAAGTGTATGTCATCAAAGAGAGAGCAAACTAATGGAATGGTCAAAGTTGTCGTATTGAAATTTAAGGTGTGCTGATGGATTCACATCATCAACTCATGCATTACAAGTAAACGTTCCACCTTAAAAGTTGCCAGCAATAGGTCCAGTGAATTATTATTATAGTAAATTGTAGGTGGCTGCATCTGTATGGATAGGCTTTTTCTTACCTTTTCAAGATTTTTCTCAATGGTCATGTTGTCTCTTTCCAGAACTTTCTTCATTTCCTGACCCCCCATATACATAGCATTAGCTACAAATAGAAACAAATCACACTGGTCTAGTCGTTGCTTTACTTCAAACATTGCAGAAATATTAAATGACACAGGCTTGTAGTTTAAAACCTCTGGAAAGTATGTTTTACAGAGTAGATGAAAAGATTTTTTTAGAGGTGTTTTTAAAGGATTTTTTGGATGGGATTTTTTCTTCATCTGCTGTGAGGGTCCAAGGACAGAGGGATGATGTATGCTGTAAATCCGTGTACCCTTTGTTCTTTCGTTTTTGCACTTCAAAACCAAAACAGAATAAACATCTTGATTTCCTATTTTAAAACCAGAACAGAAAATCGGGACAACAGAACAACAGAAATCACACGTTTTGTAGTTTTTTTGTTTTAAAATTAAAACAGAAGAACGTGAAAATCAAGTTTTTAATTTCTTTGTTTTGTCATTGTGATATCTGGATAAATTTGGGGAATGCTGGGAGATCTGACTCTGTGTATGGGTCGTTCTTTCATTATTCCATTTCAAAACAAAATAAAAAAAAACAAAAAATTAAATCTGTTTTTCCCGTTTTTCTGTTTTGAAACAAAAACCAAAAAACACAAATACAGATAAACAAAAAAAATGGCATTTTTCTGTTTGGGAAATAAAAATGGAAAAACCCGACTTTGGTTTTTTGCAGATTCATTTTTTCATTTATTGTTTTGGACAAAAAGTCGAACTGCGGTGACATCAGAGGTGGAAGTAACTTCAAAATAAAAGACAGGAAGATAAGATTGCCTATAAAACTTATAAATATCCTATACAACTTTCCCATGTATCTTTTATTTCCACTTACACCTGATGTTTTGCACATTTTGAAAAGCTGGCCATTGCTGTGAGGAACTTTTTATTCATAAAAATAGAAATAAAATGTTATGATCACAAATTTTATGGATACAGTAAAACTTGTTCAACCATAACGTTGCTGTTGAGAGACTAATAAGGGAAATTGTCATGCATATTGTTCCCATGAAGGACGTATAGGGATTCCCTCAAAGGTTGTGTTTTAATATTCATTCGCCGAATTGTTTGCAATAAAGTAATCTAGGATATAATAAATTATTGTGTGTGCTGCGTTGTTACCGTTAATACTGGGTTTCTCCGTAAGGCATCGTTGCATCAGTGAAGTTTCAAACTGATGTTTGTCCTTTTCACCAGCAGATGGCAGTAGGCCTATGGATTTATTTGCTGTCAATGAAAGCCTGGTTTTCTCTTAGTTTCTGTTGGATTATACAGACCTGCAATTCTTCAGGTTATTGATACGGACAATTTAAATTATATGCAGCATATATTTACTTGTATTCTTTTATATTGTTGTATCACATAGGCCTATGCATTGTTGGCAGAGATGGGCAGCATTTTAATTACATGTATTTAAAATGTTTTATCACCTACTATGACAATAGAAATGTCATACAAAAATACATCCTGTGCCTTTTTTCAAAATCTGATTAATCGAATAAAATCATCAATGATTAATCCATTATTTTTTAAAAATATGTAAGTTAGTGGCAGCCCTAAATGTATGCAACACATCTGATATTATACATATATATATATATAATATGTATATTTAACATTATACGTATTATTTTAACCTGTTAGTGTTTCTTGCAAAGCCCCTCACAAATACTAATAAATAAACTAATAAATAACTAATAAATACATGAATACAAACACCTTAGCTACTGTTGAACATTAGAATGTGACGAGGAACCTTTAATGTTCATATGAAGGCAAGTGAAGGAGCTGCTATGTTACGTTCTAATAACCTTTCCTATTTTAATTTAAACTTTTTTATGTCAACCTCCCAGTGAGGTGCAGTTTCCTCATCGCTGCCCTGTGCATTGAGGCCCTCCAGACTGGACCGCTATGGACGGAGTGTAGGGTGGTCCATTTGTATATGGACAAAGTGGACCTGTACTGGAATAACATAGTCTTGGAACAGTGAGCCTCGACAAATATCCACTTCATGAAAACTGGGATTAAAAAGTACAACTATGTTATCATTTATGACCTGGATGTGATTGTAAGTCCATAAAACCAAGCAACTGTATTGATGTCTGTGTTGTATTTGTTTAAATAGTCCTATAGAATGATGCTAGCAGCATTGTCACCCTTACGCTCCTCAGTTTGTTTATACTTTGAATATAATCTGATGATCCAAACTGAATAATACTGAAGTGGCACAGTAATGACAGATTCAAAATGTAGTGTGTACCAGTTAAAGTTACTAGTATTAAGGCCAGGCTTGTGTTGACCACAACATGTGTGAAGTGGGGACCACAAGCAGTTTGATAACAAATCTTTAACAAATCTACAGTAATTTATTATATCCTCGATTACTTTATTTTATCATTATTATTATTATTATTATTATTATTATTATTATTATTATTATTATTATTAACCTTTATTTAACCAGGAAGATCCCATTGAGATTAACAACCTCTTTTTCAAGGGAGACCTGGCCAAGATAGGCAGCAGCAAGTATGAAGCACAGTTACAAATTACACAGATAAAACACAAATAGTATTGAATTTACAAGCAGATTATGAAAAACAAGTACATGTAGTGGAGTCGGCCCCAAGTATTCTTAGTTTGGATTTAAAGGTGCTCAAAGAAATTAACCCTGTTAGTTTCCAGTCATTTTGCAACATATTCCATGCTGAAGGTGCAGAGTAGACAAAAGCCTTTTTACCCAATTCAGTACGGGCATATGGAACAGAAAGCAACAATTAGTCTTGCGAACGAAAGGAGTAAGGACCAGCACTTCTCTGTGCAATTAAGGAACAAATGTAGGAAGGCAGTAGACCAAGTAATGCCATATATATAAAAGTATACCAATGACTGAGCCTTCGGGTGGCCAGAGCAGCCCATCCAACCCGAGAGTATAACTCACAGTGGTGTGTCAATGGTTTACAATTAGTAATGAACCTCAGAGAAGCGTGGTAGACAGTGTCAACCATATGAAGACATTTAGCAGAGGCATTCATATATAAAAGATCTCCATAATCCAACACTGGTAAAAAGGTAGCAGCAACAAGTCGCTTTTTTGCATTAAAAGAAAAACATAGCATAGCATATTTCGAAAGTAAAAACCCAATTTTATCCTCAGCTTCTTCACTAATTTCTCTATATGCGGCTTGAAAGTGAGGGAGGCATCAATCAAAACACCCAGGTATTTATACTCGTGAACCACCTCTATTTCATTTCCCTCAAGAGTGGTCACTGAGGGGATAATCTGTGGCCTCTTCCTAGAATTAAAGAACAGCATAAGGTTAGTCTTGTCTGCATTGAGAACAAGTTTCAGCTTAAGTAATGAGTGCTGGACAGCAACAAAAGGCCCGTTTCCACTGAAGAAGTTCCTGGTACTGTTTGGGGGGCAGGAACTACTACAGGAATGTCCTCTCGCTTGGCCCTCTCAACCGCCGTGTCTCCACTGAGAGAGCGGAGTAGGAGGAAGGTTCCTGTAAAGTTACGGGCTCTGGATGTGACGTAATCGTTGCGCGACCATTTTGACCGGGGGGACGTTGTTAGCTGTTAGCCGATAGCGGTGTCTGTAATAACTCAGTAAATGGCCCGTGAAAAAAATATTTTTTCCAGCGGATGTCTTGGTTACAACATGATTGAGCTAACTGGAGTAGTTTCATATTGTATCCGACAACGGGAGGCTTTTAACAGATGCTGTTGTGAGCTGTCCCTGTCAGCTGCAGCCACTACTGATGCTTTCTAGACATCGTGATTTCCCAAAACTGAATAAATACCACACATAGCAACACAAAACTGCTTTGCTAGTTCAATCATGTTGTAACTAAGATATTCGCTGGAAAAATTATTTTTTTCACGGGCCATTTAGTGAGGTTTTTTTTACATGGCGGCGGAAGCTATATGAACAAGCTAGCCCTCGTCTGCTGAGTTTTAAAAATGCCGGCTATTTTGTGGCTTTCTGTTCACGTCACATCCCTCCTTGAGTATATCCAATCAGCACCAAGTAATCCCCAAGCCCCAGCCAGGAGTCTTTCGGGACTGTTCTGAGTACCTACCCCGAGGCAGGGACTTGTTTAGCCCCTGTAAAAGTTCCGGAACTCTGTCCTTAGGGGTTGGTTCCTGCGGTGGAGACACGCACCAACGGCCCCGGCCCCGTAAAATTACCCCGAAGTTCCTGCGGTGGAAACGGGCCTAAAGGCTTTCTGCAGGGATTCAATGGCCTGAACAAGAGTTGATCCACAGCAGTAAATAATTGTGTCATCAGCATAGAAATGCAAATTAGCATTTGTCACATTTATACCCAAATCACTGATATAAATAATGAATAAAAGGGGACCTAATACAGAACCCTGTGGCACCCCCTTGTGGACAGTAACAATATCAGAACACAGGCCATCATATTTAATGCACTGAGTCCTATTACTGAGATAGTTGGTGAACCAAGTAACTGCTTGCTCCGAGAGTCCTGATTGCAAGAGTCTAAGTTTTAAAATATCGTGGTCAACTGTGTCAAACGCTTTCGACAAATCAATAAAAAGAGGTGCACAATGTTGTTTCTTGTCAAGTGCAACAGAAATGTCATTTACCACCTTCATTGCAGCTGTAATGGTATGATGCTTTTTCCTGAAGCCTGATTGATAGTTCGATAAAATAGTCTTGCTCGCTCACAAGAGCTTCTAGAACTTTGGCCAGTACTGATAAATTAGATATTGGTCTATAATTAGTTAAAATCGCTGGGTCACCCCCTTTTAATAAAGGAATAAATTATTGCAAACAATTCAGCGAATGAATATTAAAACACAACCTTTGAGGGAATCCCTATACGTCCTTCATGGGAACAATATGCATGACGATTTCCCTTATTAGTCCCTCAACAGCAACGTTACGGTTGAACAAGTTTTACTGTAGCCATAAAATTTGTGATCATAACATTTTATTTCTATATTTATGAATAAAAAGTTCCTCACAGCAATGGCAGGCAGCTTTTCAAAATGTGCAAAACATCAGGTGTAAGTGGAAATAAAAGATACATGGGAAAGTTGTATAGGATATTTATAAGTTTTATAGGCCATCTTATCTTCCTGTCTTTTATTTTGAAGTTACTTCCGCCTCTGATGTCACCTGTCAACTTTTGTCCAAAAAAATAAATGAAAAAATGAATCTGCAAAAAACCAAAGTCGGGTTTTTCCATTTTTATTTCCAAAACAGAAAAACACTGTTTTTTTGTTTATCTGTATTTGTGTTTTTTGGTTTTTGTTTCAAAACAGAAAAACGGCAAAACAGATTTAATTTTTTGTTTTTTTTTATTTTGTTTTGAAACGGAATAATTAAAGAATGAACCATACACGGATTAACACAGGTCCGTGTACCATTTGTTCATTTGATTCAATGTCCAACAAAAAACAGATTTCGACTTCTATTTCAAATATTTCATTTAGTGCGCAGGTAAAAAATAGAACATTTAAAAAACGGTCTCAATCCCCTTTTTTAGTTTGATATTTAGTCTCATTTCTGGGGCCCAGAAATTACAGCGCATACTTAAAGCCCCTACAAGGAACTTTCATTTTGAGTTGATTTTGGCAACCCTGTGGACAAAAGCGGTAGTGTTTTGCCGGAATGAAGCCTACATTTCTCATGAGCTCTAGCGCATATTGTCGTAAAGACGCTTACCTGGCTTGCGCACGTGTTTGTTTTGGGGATGAATGAAACAACAAGACGGGAAAACTTTGCCCCCGCTCCTATCGGGGATCCCAGCTCACCTCTGCAGCACCCCAGCTCCACCTCTCCGGCGTAAGCGGCACTGCCGCTGGGGTAAACGCAGCGGTTGGCTGGTAAGGATGAAAGCCTGTTTGGCGAGCACTTCTACGGCTTCTTGGACTGAGTATGGAGCAGTGCCTTGCCTCTTTTTTTTTCAGCACTCGCTGGACCCTGTCGACGTCTGGCTGGTACCTGTCGACGGCCCGGATGAGGTGTTCCAGCCCCGATGAGGTGTTCCAGCCCCGCGGCCCCTGCTCTCCTCATCCCCGCTGGCGCGGGGTGAATCTGCGCAACCTGCGGCCTCTGTGTGTGGCTCCCCGGACAGCTAACGCCATGGACCGGCTCCTGCCAGGATTGGGCTGGTAAATGCTAGATCGCTAGCGAACAAAACGTTTATTCTGAAGGATTTCCTGACTTCCCGAGGATTGAATTTTCTCTGTGTGACTGAGACGTGGCTGACTGTTGGTGAGTCCAGTGCTTTCACAGGACCTTTACCCTATGATTGCTGCTATTTTAACTTCCCGCAGACGTCGGGTCGAGGAGGAGGAATAGTGACTATTTATAAGAGTCACTAAATGTAAGCAGCTCGGTAAGATGAAGTGTGCCGTCTGAGTGCCATAAATCACTTTGTCCTGGAAGCAACCTGGTGCGGACCCGGACACAGTTTCCTAAAGGTATGGATATACACTATATAGAAATAGCTTATCTTCACACCGATGGTCTCATTTGCTGTTGTAGGTCACGCACAGACATCAGCAGAAACAAGAGACTTTTGCATATCCAGTTAAAAGTTCCTTGTAGCGGCTTTAATTTACTGTCAATACTGATAGTAGGCTGTTGTTAATTGTGGCTGCCTTGGAATCCCAAGGATTATGCGCTTGTTGCCGCAACATAAAACATAACTTTGACTCTGTGATATCGCCATTGCTCTTGAAGGCTCTGCTAGATCTACAGTGATCCGATTCACAGCTTCCAAATGGAATTTCTCGGTCCACCTTAAATGTCGCATAACGCCTGTTGATGGCTGTATTCAGTCATTTTCAAGCTAATTCATGAACTGAACAACTGAACAAATACAGGGAAGATGCAATGATCAGTAGAGTGCAATTGTCCTACATTTTGAGCATTTTAACTGTAGCATATTTTTATTATTGTCCTTACTCATGGTAAACTGCTTTTCAGTTTTGCTATTTCTGCCTATTTACTGTGGTCTTGGTTGCTCTGTCTTAAAGTCTTAAGAAACTAATACTCCAGTAAACAGGCGGTGTCAAAGGGTATCATAATCCTGACTTTTATTCATTTTATTGTAGTAATTTTTTCTTAATGATCTCAAATAACATTGAGATCATTAAGAAATGATCTCAATTAAGAAATGGTCCAGATCACAAATCACTATACTTAGACTAGTCACATCTGGACTAGATCAACATGGAGAATCCAGAGACTCATTAAAACAGTTTCTGATTTGTGAAACCTTAATTGAGATCCAAATGAAAATGGCACATGGACCCGTGTACCCTTAGTTCTTTCGTTTTTCCATTTCAAAACCAAAACAGAAACACAGAATAAACATATTGTTTTTTCGTTCTTAATTGAAATTCAAATGAATGAATGGTACATGGACCTACAGGGATTGCTGTAAAGCCCTCTGAGGCAAATTGTGATTTGTGATATTGGGCTTTATTAATAAAATTGAAGGAAAAAAAAAAAAAACCTCATCGTGGAAAAATGTATGTGTTGAGAATCAAACAGCAAAACTGACAGCTTGCTATGAACCTGTGTTTTTTAGCCAAACATTTTTCTGACTAAAGAACATGCAGCTGTGTACTTCTCAGTAGTCTGTATAAATGGTGGCATTCTATGTTTATAGCTGTATAGCAACACATCCAGTGGGCACTAACATTCCAAACAAAAAGTGAACAGTAAAAGCATCACAGCAATGAAAAGCAAATCTTAACCAACCTGCACAGTCTCCACTCAGTAGACCTACAGTAGGCTGGACTACAGTGTGGTCCATAGAGCGAATGACACGCAACACCAGTTTGGTTAAGCAGGCTTTGAATCCTTCAGGCAGCAGAGAGAGCAGGAAGAGAGGAAGGTAGGCCACATAACGCAAGTGACACAACACAGGGGTCATGACCTTCCCCTGAGGAGTCTGAGCCATGCGCTCGATGGTGGGAAACAGCATGATGGCCTTTATAATCTCAAGGAAAAAACAAAAAGGTTACAAAGGACACTTCAGCTGTCTTAGATCAACATGACACAAAAAACAGACACATCATAGGAGGAACAAATTCACAGGGATATCAAACTTGTAAATTATGGAAATCCCCAAAATACAAAATGGAGTTATTCTATATGTTTTAAAGCTGGAGTAGGCCGTTTTTCTTTGGCGTTATTGGGCAAAAGTCCCATAATAACCTTTGAGCATATTGTATTTAAATTGTACTGAGAGAAAACTAGATCTCTGCACCTGCTCTGGGTTCTGGTTTCAGGTGACAGGAGACTTTGGCCAATCACTAGGGTTGGGTACCGAAACTCGGTACTTTTTGTACTTGGTACCGATTCACGTCGGTACTACCGAGTACCGATTCACTTAAAATGAAACGGTGCCAAATTTTGGTACCTGAGGTGGAGGCGGAGCGAGAGTGCATGACTCACACCTCAGACTCAGCAACAATGGCGACAAAAACAATGTGCAGACAAAAGTTAACGTGCAGCACTGTTCCTAAATGTTCTCAATAAAATGTTGAAACTGAGAAGTTTAGACTATGGGTTGCTTTGCAGTGTAGGCAGTTGTTGCCAGTGCTGGAATAGCAACTCTCTCTGTGGGATTCTCCATCACTGAATCAGGCTTTCTCCCCCGTAAGCCTCCGTTAGGTGGAGTTGTGTTGCTACCCCCTCTCCCCTGGGATCTCCGGAAGTGTTGTGAGGACTCTAAAACTTCACCTGAGCCTCCCTCGGCATATGGGTGAGTAGATAATAGCTGAATTTTCATTTTTGGGTGCACTATCCCTTTAAGAGTTTTCCTTCCACAGGTTTCACTAACTCTTCTTTAATGAGCCACCCTGTGGACAGTAGGATGATTTAGATAGTTGAATAGTATATTGAAAATATTATAGTTTCCTCCCAAAAAAATTGTTGTGAGATATCGCATCCAACCTTGAGTTCAGGATTTCTCTTCATCATGTCAAGAATAATGTAGCAGCCAATGGAGTGTCCCACCAGGACCAAGCTGGTCTCTCTGGGAACATGTTTCCTGAGGAAAGCCAGCTTGTGTTCAATCTGCCCGTTCAGACCAAACACGTCACCCTCTACTGCTGAGGAGGCATCTGTAAAAAAAGACAAAAAAAGAAAAAGATAAAAATCTTAACTTGTCTTGGTCAAATTCTTACCGATTTCTCTATATTGTCTTTGGTGTCTTTGTTCAACTATCCTGAATTACTCATTCATAACAACATAACAAATTTTGAAATATATTGGGTTTGATGAACATTCCTGTTCAGGGAGCATAGTTATTAGAGCCCAACCAATTTATCGTCTGGCCAAAATGGGCCTGTCACAGACAACTGCCATGTCACTCATGTTTATCTGTTAGCTTTGTTTGCGAGGTAGCTACCCAGCTAAAGTTTGTTAGTACAGTCATGCAGCAGATTGAAAGCAAGGCATCAGAGCGTCTTTCTGCAGCTCAGTGGGTGAAGGTTTGAGTCCGCTGCGTGTTGACTTCACATTATGTTGTTACCTAGTTGGTGAGACACAATGCTGGAAAGTAAATAAACAATGTTCCCATCTTGTACGCTACATGAAAATGAGCTAATCATACTCATTTGCTACATTAGCTAACTAGCTGTAGTGTTATCAGAGTTGAGTTGTAGTATATCACTGCCACCTAGAGGTCAGAGACCGAGAGTGTCTTGTAATCGGTGTGTTGTTGTTAAAAAAAAAAGTAAAGTTGCCAAGTTAAACACAAGACGTGCAGTCCGAGCCGTCACTCTTTCTTGTATCACATCATAACATGGTGTCAGAAGACTTTGTTCAAAACGGAGAAAAGGACCTGTGCTGATTGCAAAACTAAGTTAAGCTAATGTTAGCAAGCAAACAATCTAACATACCGGGCGCAGCAGACGGGGAAAAAGAAAAAAAGTGAGCAGCCATGGATTGGTTTCAAGTGCCTCCACCACCCAGCTTCAGTTTCACAAAGTCAGAGGAATGGCCCAGGTGGATTAAAAGGTTTGAGAGGTTCAGGATAGCTTCCAGTCTGGAGCTACAGCTGGAGGAAAACCAAGTGAACACTCTAATATATACCATGGGAGAGGAAGCTGAGGACGTGATAACCTCACTTTGCTTGACGCCGGAGGAGATAAGTGAGTTCAGCACTGTCACAGCTAAGCTGGAAGGACACTTTGTAGTTCACAGAAATATTATTTTTGAACAAGCCAAGTTCAATCAGAGACAACAAGCCATACAGGCATATAGCTTCCTGTTCTGAGGCCACAGAAGCGAGAAGGTCATCAACATAAAAACTGTGCATGATGGTTTCAAACACCTGCTGGCTGAGCAAAATTAGCACAGCTTGGGGAAGATGTAGCCACAAACAGATGGACAACCATCCTGTACTCCACCATACACTGGCTAAAGTCTCCATTGGGCCACCATAAAATCGTAACAGGTCTGCATCTTCCTCTGGCACTCGAACCTGGTGAAACATGGCCTCGATGTCGGACATGAGAACAATAGGTTCTTTCCTGAATCTAGTTAAGACACCAATCAACATGCTTGTGAGGTCTGGTCCTTGCAGGAGATGTGCATTGAGTGAGGCCTCTTTGAATGATGCTCCACAATCAAAAACAACACGCATCTTCTTTTTTTAAGGATGGTATACTCCATGATGAGAGATATACCAAACCTTGCCATCACTGCGCTTCAGATCTGTGTCTGGCACTCTTTCTACAAAACCACTTGCTATGAGGTCGTTCATGAATGCAATGTAGTCCTTGTGGAACGATGGCTCCCTAACAAACCTCCTCTTCAAATTAAGAATACGTTGCTCGGCAACTATGCGGTTGTTAGGCATGCTGAAATTTCTGTCTTTAAGAGGCAAAGCAATGCTGTAATGGCCATCAACCAGTTTCACAGATCTGTCAGCCATTTCCAAGAACCTGCAATCCTCCCTTGACATCCCCAACAGTTCATCTTGGTTGTTCTCAGGGAAGTCTGTCTTAAACTGTTTATTCCAGAGCTCATCAAGTGTGATGGCTGAAATTCTATTGATAGTAACTGCTGAGTGGCACCCAGGACTATCAGTGCATCCACCAAGTGGTCCATTTACTGTCCAGCCCAGCATCGTCTTGACAGGATATGGCCCTCCATCCACGCTCCTAATAACCTCCAGGGGCTCCAAAGCACTGGGGACATTTGTGCCTATCAGAACCTCCTCATCTGAATCTATTTCTGGCAAGCAGACATGTTTCAAGTGAGGCCATTTTCCCAAGTCCTGCTGTCATGGGATGTTGCTTCTGTCGACAGGCATCTCATGTTGTATGAAGAGCTTTGGTATTTCACAATACACATCACTGTCCAACAGGGTCCAAAACTAACACTCGCCAATTACGGGTAGATTTTGCCTCTGGCTGGTAATTTTTTAAGACCACCTGCCACTCTGGTGAGTTATTTTTTTTCCAGCGAAAAATGCATTTTTTTGTTACTGGAGAACAATGCTGGTATCGGCTGGTTTCCTGGCAGAGTAATGTGTATTTCAGGCAGAGACGATCTTTGGTCACGTACGTTAAGTGCGTCACATGCATTTGCAACTAAAAATAGTTTTGTGCGAGCAAAAGAAATCATTCAGGAGCACGCTGTGTGAGTAGGCTACAGATTTCAACCAGCAGCAGGACGAAAGGCGAATCCTGCCGGTTGTGGGTTGAACGGGGGTCACAGACACAGACAGGAATACGTATTCCTGTCAAATACGGTGGCCATGGTGCTCCTTGGTGCAAGATAACAGCTTACCGGCGCAAGAATCCCGCCTCCAGGTCAAATAATTTCCTCTTTCGTTGGTGTCATGACTGCCCAGAAGTACCTGAACAGCTGAGCCATGGTGGCACACAGGTATGTGACG
This sequence comes from Epinephelus lanceolatus, assembly GCF_041903045.1. Classification (NCBI taxonomy): domain Eukaryota; kingdom Metazoa; phylum Chordata; class Actinopteri; order Perciformes; family Serranidae; genus Epinephelus; species Epinephelus lanceolatus. The sequence goes on from NC_135748.1 coordinate 1,710,354, forward strand.
TGTCAGAGGAGAAACAAGCCGTTCACATTACTCTTTGTGGCAGGTAACGGTCCACAGACCTCACCGCACTTTAGGGACTGTTCTTTACTTGTCAGGGGAGGAGGGTGGCTGGCTGATTTTAATTTTATTTATTTTATTTCAATCCCTGCTATGTTAATCAGTTGGTGCAGTTTCACTTAAGTAAAAAAAAAATGACTGAACAACTTTCACTTGTATTGGAGTAATATTTGACCAAGAGTATCTTTACTTTCACTCAAGTCACTGTTGAATACTTTGTCCACCACTGGTCAGACATTCATGTTTATATACAGTACAGGCCAAAAGTTTGGACACACCTTCTCATTCAATGCGTTTTCTTTATTTTCATGACTATTTACATTGTAGATTCTCACTGAAGGCATCAAAACTATGAATGAACACATGTGGAGTTATGTACTTAACAAAAAAAGGTGAAATAACTGAAAACATGTTTTATATTCTAGTTTCTTCAAAATAGCCACCTTTTGCTCTCATTACTGCTTTGCACACTCTTGGCATTCCCTCGATGAGCTTCAAGAGGTAGTCACCTGAAATGGTTTCCACTTCACAGGTGTGCCTTATCAGGGTTAATTAGTGGAATTTCTTGCTTTATCAATGGGGTTGGGACCATCAGTTGTGTTGTGCAGAAGTCAGGTTAATACACAGCCGACAGCCCTATTGGACAACTGTTAAAATTCATATTATGGCAAGAACCAATCAGCTAACTAAAGAAAAACGAGTGGCCATCATTACTTTAAGAAATGAAGGTCAGTCAGTCCGGAAAATTGCAAAAACTTTAAATGTGTCCCCAAGTGGAGTCGCAAAAACCATCAAGCGCTACAACGAAACTGGCACACATGAGGACCGACCCAGGAAAGGAAGACCAAGAGTCACCTCTGCTTCTGAGGATAAGTTCATCCGAGTCACCAGCCTCAGAAATCGCAAGTTAACAGCAGCTCAGATCAGAGACCAGATGAATGCCACACAGAGTTCTAGCAGCAGACCCATCTCTAGAACAACTGTTAAGAGGAGACTGCGCCAATCAGGCCTTCATGGTCAAATAGCTGCTAGGAAACCACTGCTAAGGAGAGGCAACAAGCAGAAGAGATTTGTTTGGGCCAAGAAACACAAGGAATGGACATTAGACCAGTGGAAATCTGTGCTTTGGTCTGATGAGTCCAAATTTGAGATCTTTGGTTCCAACCGCCGTGTCTTTGTGAGACGCAGAAAAGGTGAACGGATGGATTCCACATGCCTGGTTCCCACTGTGAAGCATGGAGGAGGAGGTGTGATGGTGTGGGGGTGTTTTGCTGGTGACACTGTTGGGGATTTATTCAAAATTGAAGGCACACTGAACCAGCATGGCTACCACAGCATCCTGCAGCGACATGCCATCCCATCCGGTTTGCGTTTAGTTGGACCATCATTTATTTTTCAACAGGACAATGACCCCAAACACACCTCCAGGCTGTGTAAGAGCTATTTGACCAAGAAGGAGAGTGATGGAGTGCTGCGGCAGATGACCTGGCCTCCACAGTCACCGGACCTGAACCCAATCGAGATGGTTTGGGGTGAGCTGGACCGCAGAGTGAAGGCAAAGGGGCCAACAAGTGCTAAACACCTCTGGGAACTCCTTCAAGACTGTTGGAAAACCATTTCAGGTGACTACCTCTTGAAGCTCATCGAGAGAATGCCAAGAGTGTGCAAAGCAGTAATCAGAGCAAAGGGTGGCTATTTTGAAGAAACTAGAATAGAAAACATGTTTTCAGTTATTTCACCTTTTTTTGTTAAGTACATAACTCCACATGTGTTCATTCATAGTTTTGATGCCTTCAGTGAGAATCTACAATGTAAATAGTCATGAAAATAAAGAAAACACATTGAATGAGAAGGTGTGTCCAAACTTTTGGCCTGTACTGTATATATATACATACACACACACACACACACACACACACACACACACACACACACACTCACACTCACTCTTTTTGGAACCACCGCGAAGTCCGTAATAATTTCACTCTCCACCATGCTTGTTGTTGCCGTGGGTAACAGTATGATGTCGATATGTCAGCAAGCCGAAATATCAAGAGTGTCACGATATGAATTTTTCTTATGATATAATAATAAACCGGTATTATCGTGAAAGAGATGATATGGCAAACCCCTAACCCACACTGTAAATTTAAATATTATAACTGAGTAAAAAGTTAAGATCAGTGAAATTCAACATGAGCTACATCTGAATGGAGATGTTTACATGAATGGCACTGTACATTTGTACCTTACTACATTTGATGTCATATAAATTCAATCTATTTTACATTATCACAGAGAAGGCAATTTTAGTCTGACTTGGAACTAACTTCTTAAATATCTCTGCCTAAAAAGAAAATATCCAGACCTCTATTTACCAGGCCAACCTGTTGAGGACCCCTGGGCTGCTTCTGACTCTAACCAACCCCCTCATGTGTATTGTCTAGGCACTGACCAGGGGCCTGTATCACGAAGCGAGATCGACCTTTCCTGGGTTACCCAGACCTATCCTGGTTTGACTAACCCTAACAGTGGCAATCAGGATAATCGGTATCACGACGCTGGATATCAACTCGGTAACTCAACCCAGGGTTGCTTTATCAAGAGCCGTGAACGCGCACGCAGCGGACCAATCACAATCATGAGAGATGCGCAGCGTCACTGAGCGTCACTGAGTGTCCTCACAGAGCGCCGTATGTGAGGAAAAAAAAAGTATTTCTTGTGAGGATCAGAGATTAATTCTACTAAAATATGAGGAGGAGAAAAGCAACATTAGAGAAAAGGCCAACACCGTGGCAGCTGCAGGAGGAAGAAACATGCGTGGCAACGCATAACAGGATGAATAATGTTTAGTTTTAGTTTAGATTAGTTTATTTGCACATAATGTTAAAAACAGACAGTATAACATTTACAAGATTAAAAAAAGAAAAGTGCCGGAGAGGTTAGAAGCCACTAAAAGCTTATCAAAGAAATTCCCCTGTCAAAACATCAATGAAATCACATAATAGAGAAGAAAAAAACGGGTGAGGAAAGAAGAAATAGAGGAGGAGAGAGGGAAAAATAAAGACAAAACAAGGTAGCAAATAAAATGATGTGTAGGTTGAATTACTCATCACTGGTTCAAGTAGCTACAGTACCTGTACTTGTACATCTGACACTGATCACACCCTTGAATCCCATGAAATCAATGCTGCGCAGATGAATTGCGTGTATTACAATATCGTCTAACATCATTGCGTCTGATAAATTGGTCTTCTTTGTCATAACGTTATATATGCTACAATAAAGCTTAAAGCTGACACCACAATTAAATCATATCAACACCAAATTGATAGTCTGAATACAATCATCCTGATATTGAGCTGTGTTAGAAATTAACAGCTGCGCAAAAATATACCTAGTGTCCCTCTTTAAAAAACAAAAAGGAAAATCCCTCAAACACCATGAAGTGTAGACATGATAGGCTACTTTCCACATTTCCAGGAGCAAAGCTGTCAATTAGGCCCATTATCTTTAACAGGGATCACTTCCTCCAACAAAACAAAATGTTGGCACTAATTAATGATGCTATTAAGTGTCCGCAAGTGATCAGTTTCTTTCTTATGAAGGGGTGGGATGAAATTTCGACTTCTTTCCACTCCTTTTTGAACAATCTTTTCATTGTCTGTTGTTGTTGCTTTCTTTTCTTTAATGTTCAAAATAAACTTTCAAATCAAAATCAATCAAATGAATTAAACTTCCCGTCATGACTGGGCTGCATTTCTATCAGCGGAGTCTTTTTTTTCCGAACTGCTGATTGGCCAGTGGGTGGTGCTTTTTATAGGATTAGATTCAACCCTGAACTTACCCTGCTCCGGAGCAGGATAGCCGTTCATAGTAAGTTACCATGGTGATCTACCCCGATAAGAACTGAACCGACTTCGTGAGACCGAAAACCCAGGGTTAACCCTGAAGTTACCTCGCTAAGACATTAATCCTGCTTCGTGATACAGGCCCCAGGACTGTTTCTGTGCATTAGTTAGTCTGTGGTCATTTCATAAACAAGGCAGGCCACAACATTAGCTTGAAAATGCTTTTCTGATGTGTTACCTTATGTGGGGCAAATTTCTGAATCTGGCCCTTACCTGGAATGATGAGAAAAAGCACCTTGTTTTCAGTGTGTAACCAACAGGAGCCAAATTTAAGAACTTCTGTGATGGCTCCACAACAGTAGATAAAGTCGGTCTGTGGTTCATCCATCCTGTCTGTCCTCATGTTGTCTGTGTCATTAGCTCTGAGGCAAGAGGGGGGAAATGAATGCCAATTGCAATTTTATCATTTTTACTTAAGAAGTCACATTTATGCACCCTTTTAGCACTTGTAATCACATATATACATACACACACACTCATATATATATATATATATATATATATATATATATATATATACAGATATAGATATAGATACATATGTATACATACATACATACATACATCATACACACACACACACACACACTATATATATATATAAATATATATAAACATACAACAAACTAAAAACAAAAACTAAAATAAATTCCTAAAATAACCCAAATTGTGTGTTTGAAATGTGCAATGTGGCTTATCTAAAAAAAATAGTTTAAATAGTAAATTAATATATAAAGTTTATAAAAGCATCCTTAAAAAGATTAAAATAGAAAATGTAAAAAAGTAAAATTTTACCCATATGTATTTTAAAAAAAATATGTACAATTATGCTGTACATACATGTATCACCACAGTTTAGCTGTGTATATCACACAGTCTAATGGCAGCTGGCAGGAAGGACCTCCTACAGCGTTCAGTCCTGCACTTTGGTTCTATCAACCTGTGACTGAAGGTTCTCTGCCAAACCACCTCCAGAATGGATGTGTTGGTAATTATATATTTCATATATATGATATTGATTAACTGAAAAACTTACTGGGTGAAAATAATGTAATAAAGTATTACAACTGACTCCGATTACGTTAGCTGATACAGTTTATCAGCAAAGTCTGAAGGTGATGCATTTCTTCCACATCAATGGATAAAAGTGACACTGCGACATTTTGGTACCTTTAGTATCTTGGTATTGATATCTAATCTAAACACTAGCAATGATGTGTATTTCCACATGTAGAGGTTAGCCTACACAACTCTATGATGAAAGAAACACTGAGAAGACGAACTTAGTAATTAATGTCATTTCAGTGTCATCGATTATTGCCAATTTGTTGATGCAGAATGAAAGACAGATTGCTAAACATAATGTCGTATTTGCCCTTAGCGGTGTTAACAGTATAAGATAGGCTATACACCCTTAACAGTGGGAAGCCATATTAAATTGACAGATTTTTAGCTAGTAGTTTGGTGTGAGAGTAACGTTAACACTAGCATTGCCTAATCAGTAACTTTAGCGTTAATCCCAGTAACGTAACATTAGCTGGTTTCCTAACGCTGTCTTTAGTATAACGTGTACTAAAATATCGCTTACTAGTGATGTTACGTGGTGTGCCGATGCTTCGAAGCGTGTGTCGAGTAATCCAGGAAGAGTTTCCGCGATGCGCGTATCGAGGCTTGTAGCGTTTCAGACGAGTGACGTCATTGATGAAGTCCGAAGCCTCGTTGCCCGGCTGTACCACGTGACTGGTTCGGGAAGCGGTTCAGATCTTGGTCAAAGAGCATGGACAAAGAGCATGGATACCAAGAGGCGAAGCTCAATAGAACGCCCCATAGCAACATACTCGCCCATGGTTTCGTCCTACCGCCGCCATTTTGGACTGTCAGCAGACCGCAGCAGACCCGCTTGCATACAAAAACACAGAGACAAACTGAAGTATATGCTTACAATGCTACTCACTTCGTGATAGCTTGGTCACAGCTGCTTTTTCACGTTTTTGTAAAGCAAAATATAGACTTTAAAAAACACAAAACTTAGAAAAACGGCTTAGATGGCATCTCTACATATTACATCCACTTATGAGAAGATTAATTTAATTACTCCTTCAAAATCACCCCATAAGCCAATCTACCGAAAAATAAATAAATAAATAAATAAAAATCAATATTTCAACTAGAAACACATTAATGGCGAGGTCACATAGTCAGGAATAAAGATTTATTTACAGTTTGTACAGTAAGGGGACAGTAATAATAATATTAATAATATATAGGCTATTTTAATATGATATATTTTAATGCTAAAGCAGTAATCAGTTCTGATATAAATGGTCCAAGAGGCCATATACAACAAAGCAAAACTGGCATCTCGCCTCTTGGTATCCATGCTCTTTGGCATTCAAGGGAGCTTCGCCTCTTGACGCGAAGCTCCGTTGAATTTTTGCCAACAGCCAATAGGGGCGCTGCCGCCATTTTGGACTGTTGAGCTTGGACTGTTGCGCCCAGACAGCATGCAAGATGTCAAGGAGAGTGGAGAAAAAAAGTAAAAGAAAACAGTGTAGTGCAATTAACTGCAACAACTATCAGCGAAACACCCCGCACCTGGCCTTCCACCGTTTCCCGAAGAATCCCGACAGGTAAGAACCCCTGAGGTGTAAGTTTTAAAGTGTTTTAATATCAATATCAATATATATATATATATATATATATATATATATATATATTTATTTATATGTATATGACCATTTATATCAGAACTGATTACTGCTTTAGCATTAAAATATATCATATTAAAATAGCCTATATATTATTAATATTACTATTATTGTCCCCTTACTGTACAAACTGTAAATAAATCTTTATTCCTGACTATGTGACGTCGCCATTGTGTTTCTAGTTAAAATATTGATTTTTATTTATTTATTTATTGGTAGATTGGCTTATGGGGTGATTTTGAAGGAGTAATTAAATTAATCTTCTCATAAGTGGATGTAATATGTAGAGATGCCATCTAGGCCGTTTTTCTAAGATTTGTGTTTTTTAAAGTCTATATTTTTCTTTACAAAAACGTGAAAAAGCAGCTGTGACCAAGCTATCACGAGGTGAGTAGCATTGTAAGCATAATTAATAGTGATATACTTCAGTTTGTCTGTGTGTTTTTGTATGCAAGCGGGTCTGCTGCGGTCTGCTGACAGTCCAAAATGGCGGCGGTAGGACGAAACCATGGGCGAGTATGTTGCTATGGGGCGTTCTATTGAGCTTCGCCTCTTGGTATCCATGCTCTTTGATGAAGCCTAGAGAAATTAACCCTTTTCTGCAGCTTTTCTGAACCAATTTGCTGGAAAGCTCCAATGCCTCATGAGACTTCATCTCACCATCACTAGTATATAAGCCCGTATGACATTCATCAGTTCTCAAACGAATCTCCCTAGACCTGGTTGTATTTGTATGGACCATGAGGTCATGGTGACAGATAGATCGCTCTCGCCGCTTAAATTTAGCAGCGGATTCAACGTAGCTGCCGCGATAGATGTACGCCGGCGTTCTAATGGTGCGGACCACTGACCACCAGGCTCAACCAAAGCGGTGGATAAACCAACCCAGTGCCAAGGGCTCTGGCTCAACCGGCTCACTATAAATGATTGACATGGCATTCAACCAATAATTGTAGCTTACACATTACCATTTTTGGTCATTTACAGCTCTCTAAAAGTAGGCGTCCAATTGTAAGGCGTAGTGAGAGGGGGACAGTTAAATTTACATATTTCAGCACTTTCAACCACTCGCTGTCATGTTTCGTGAGCGTGCTTCCCAATACCCAATCAGAATGCCACAATCCAGCGTTGTTTCTTATGGGCGTATCTCAGGACTGCCCCAATCACGCGCGATTTAGTCAAGGTAGGCTTCGGTGCAGAAGAGAGGAACTGCTGCTGTCACTAGAGAAAGGTATGACTGAGTCGGAGAAAATGTTTATGGTTTGTTTTAGAAAAGTTGTGACTTGGTGTTGAGTGTTACTCTGTATGAATGCCTGCATTTGGCGTAAAGGCAGTTGTATTCTAGCAGGCAGGGCTAGCTAGCTGACCAATCCAGCAGATTAGCCCCTAGTAAAACTCAGGTTTATCCTTTATCACTTGACAACTTAGCAGCTAAGAGCTAGGCTGGTAACGTGTAGTCGGAGCAGCCTGTGGAGATGAATGGGCTCTGTGCGTTACCCTGCCCCACTCTCAGCTCCATTTACGTCTCTCTTCGGATGAGCGTAGTTCCTTCATGCTAACGTTACAGAGCTAGCTGCTGGCCCAGTGGGAAAGGCTACACATGACTCGAAGGGCTAACTCTTTATCACACGAATTCTTGGTTCGAAATGAAACCTTGAAACCACCTTGCTAAAGCTATAGCATTCGTTCACTCTTTTAACCGATTAATTTCAGTGGTCAGTTTGCTGACATGTAACGTTAGCTACATGCGAGACTTGCCAGAGAGGAGCTGAAACTGGCATTACAGGGGCACTGGTGATTCTAACTTTGTCATCGGCTTAGGGGGGTGTTATGTGTCGCCACGTTTTTGTTTTACTGCTTTATTCTACTGCATTGTTAATTTCTGCAAGTTTAGTGATAGTTAGGCTTGGACAGGAACATGGAGTTTTGTCTGCATGACTACTGTCACTTACATAACGTTACATTTAATTAAACAATGATTCCACTTTGTACATATCTGACTGATTTTACAGGTTTAGAAAAGTAGTGTCGGTTTCTGTGACCCTTAAGTGGTTGTCTTCAAAACCACATGGTCAACACTGTGTGATGATTGATTTAACTCCAGTCATGTAATTTCTATTACTAGTCACTGAGCAAAAACACAAGCTTTCTGAATTTCAACTAAACTACTCACCTTAGGTGTTACTGTAGAAGTTACCATTCCTATAGAAACTCAGATGCCTCATCGACAACATAATCATACATCAGTGTTGATGACATATTGGAAAGAGCAAGACTTGTTTGCAAGCAAATGTAAGTAAACACGGGGCCTGTAGTTTTTCTGGATAAAAAGCACATAACATTTAGATTTCTTAGCCGATTGCAATGAGTCATTTTCTCTTCATGGATTAATGATCTGCGTGTAGTAAAAAAAAAAAAAAAAAAAAAAAAAAAAGTCTTGTCTCCAGTTAAACAGAATCTCAATAGACTATTATCACTGCTGGATGCTCAATAGAGGAGGCTTACCTGAACTGAATACACAGAGGTTTAAAAAAATCATTGATTTGATTTTGATTTGATTTATTGACTCAAGCAATACACAGAATTTAAAACAATAAAAACATATGTCTGTATTGTCAGGGATGGAACGAAAAACTCCAGGACTTATTTCCATTGTTGTCCCTGTTACAACAGCAGTCCAAATGGTGGCATGCATCAGTAAAGTGCTTGATAGTCTACGCAGACGTGCACCGTGCAGGGACAGAAATGACATGCCGTTGTGTAAATAAGATAAATAAGTGTTACCAACGCCAAGCTGGCAGACCCCCGAACCGTAGTAAAGGGACCTCCGAAGACCATTAGCTCCTTTAGCTTGTGTTAGCTCGTTGTGGCAACAACACATAAACAACGGGACTTCGTCTGCGTTGAAGAACGGCACTTTATTTTCAGCACTGCAGGGATGATGCACAGTCTCTCTCATCAGTGTCTGACTTTTACATAGAGGGAAATAACTCAAAAACAGCATGCAGAACTGCGTAGGCTTCTTCACTGTGGCTGCTTGATGTAAACAACATAGCACATGCCTCACTTTCTTCCTGGGACACATCCGTCTGACATCACACACCACACCCGGCACGCTAACGTCTCATACCTCCTACATCAACTACACACATACACAACTCCACACACACACACACAAGCCACACAAATCAGGCTCAGCCTGTAACATAAAGCTAATTAGTTTGTTTAATAAAAGGACAAGGTTCTTCTGTTCTATAGGAAAGGTAACCTTAAATGACTTCTGTTGTGATCCAATATGATGGTAGGGGAAACACTGCCATATGATAAGAAAGGGGTCCAGTGGAAAGCGATCACAGATGCAGTCGCAGTGTATATTGCAAGAGATATGGTGTCCATATATAGGCTACCGTGGAAAAGCCAGGGTAGCCTGTATATTGCAAGAGATATGGTGTCCATATATAGGCTACCATGGAAAAGCCAGGGTTTATTCACATGCTGAAAGTTTTGGACTCCAGGTATGTGCTACCAGGCCGCAAATATTTTTTTTGGAAGTAGGAGGTGAAAAAATCGATTTAAATCGTGAATCGGATTTGTTGTGAAAAAATCTGATTTTTTTTTTTTAGGCCATATCGCCCAGCCCTAGTATACATTAATCACAAGTTAATTAAGAGCAATAGTAAATGAAACCACAATAGTGCAAAAAAGAGCATCAACACTTATAAACGTAGGTTGCGGAACAGTAGTTTCCTAATCTTTGATTTAAAAGATACTGCACTTTCCGTTTCTTGTATGGAGAGCGGTAGTTTATTCCACTCCACAGCACCAACATAGATTAAGGATTCACCTCCTGTCTTTGTCCTGTGTTTAGGGCGACATTTCCTCGGCTAGCTCTAGTATTATGTCCATGTGCAATTCTCTTGAAATAATTATTAAAATACGTTGGAGCTCTATTATTCAAAATCCTGTGGACCATAGTAAGTTGGATCTGTCTAGCTCTGGCCTCAACAGGTAGCCACTGTAATTGTTTAAACTGAGCCATTCCCATATGGCTCCTGTGGTTCAGACCCAGGACTACTCTGATTAGTTTGTTCTGTGATTGTGTTGTGTTGTGATGTTTCTTTAGACTCCAGTACCAGGAACTAATAGCGTAATCAAAGTGACATCGAATTAAACAGGAAGCTAATATCTTTAGACACTCCTGGTTCAGTAGTGTAGCCTTTCCTGCAAGGAATCTAGTTCTAGCATTTATTTCTCCCAGAGTCTTTAGAGCCATAGAAGTGCCCCCTAGAGACCCATCGAGGATGCAACCTAAGTATTTAATTGAGGGCTGCGATGTGATCATTATCCCTCCAGTAGTTATAACAAGTTTGTCCTCCTTGCTCAACCTAACTGTTGAGCCCAATAATATAGATTCGGTCTTGCCTAGGTGCAATAGCAACCTATTTTCAGACAGCCAGGTTTGAACCCTGTCTAGATCCTCTCTTAAAATGTTCTGTATGCAATGTATGTCTTTGTGTGATGTGAGAACAGCAGAATCATCAGCATATAAAAATAAAGGGCTGGAGCAAGCAGCTTTCATGTTATTGATGGAGAGTAGGAAGAGCAGTGGCCCGAGCACACTCCCCTGTGGAACCCCACAGGGGACTGGCATGGCCTCTGACAACACTCCCCAACATCAACTCACTGGTCCCTCCCTGATAAGACCCTAGCCATTTAATGGCGGATCTGTCTAATCCTAGAGCCTTCATCTTTAGCAGCAGTATGTTATGGTCGACTGTGTCAAAAGCTTTTTGGAGGTCTAATAGAACAAGCCCACACATTCTCCCTTGATCGATTTCTCTCTTAATAAAATCAGTAATATATAGGAGGCATGTATCTGTTGAACAAGATTTCCTGAAACTAGACTGCATCTCATAAAATAATTTAGACTTGGATACTCATAAATTTGATCGTGTACAACTTTTTCAAAAACCTTAGAGATTACACTTAGAATTGAAACTGGTCTGTAGCTGCTAGGGTCAGATTTACTTCCCTTTTTGTAGATTGGAGTTACTTTCGCATGTTTAAAATCAGTGGGAAATTTTCCTTGCTCCAGTGAAAGATTAATTATACACATTATGTATGGAGCAATGTCAGCCGAAGCATCTCTTAAGAACCTAGCACCAATCCCATAAAGCCCAGTAGCCTTAGTAAGTAAGTAAGTAAGTAAGTAAGTAAGTAAAGTAAATTTTATTTATATAGCACTTCTCACAGAGAGGACTCACAGAGTGCTTCACAAGATAAAATACAAAAAATACAGTAACAGAAACAATGCAAAATACACAAAAACAAATAAAAAGTAAAGTGCAGCGAAATACAGAGATGATACAATGGACAATTAATGGAACGCATGCCTAAACAGATGTGTTTTTAACTGCTTTTTAAAAATGTCCACGGAAGAGGCCGCTCTCAGCTCATGAGGTAGTGCATTCCACCATTTCGGTGCAACAACCTTCAAGGCTCTATCACCTTTTGTCTTTAATCTTGTGTGGGGGACAGTAAGTAGGTGGCCTTCAGCGGACCGCAGTGACCTGACAGGACAGTGAAAGGACACCAGATCCGTCAAGTATGCAGGTGCTTGACCATGGAGGGCTCTGTAAGTGATGGTTAGAATCTTGTGCTGGATCCTGAAATTAACAGGGAGCCAGTGCAGGGATGCCAGGACTGGAGTGATGTGAGTGAACTTATGAGATCTGGACAGAAGCCTGGTGGCAGCGTTCTGGACTAGTTGGAGGCGGTCTAATGAAGTTTTATTGAGACAGGTGAAAAGAGAATTACAGTAATCTAGACGTGAGGAAATAAAAGCATGGATGATCATTTCTAGCTCGGAATAAGTTAACACGGATTTGAGTTTGGAAATGTTTTTGAGGTGGAAAAAGCAGGAGCGAGTGACAGTTTTGATGTGGTCATCGAAGAGCATGGCCTGATCAAATGTGACCCCAAGGTTTCTCAACTTGGGGCACACATTTGCACTGAGGGACCCTAAGCAGCTGGCCACTTTAGATGCCGAGGCGTCAGGTGCAAAAATTATAATCTCAGTTTTAGCTGCGTTCAACTGAAGGGAGTTAGCAGCCATCCAGTCCTTAATTACATTCATACAATCGTACAGTGAGTAAATTCCATCGGTCCTATCAGGGTTAAAAGAAAAATATAACTGGAGGTTATCTGCATACATATGGTATGAGATACCTTCAAAATTGCTGATGACATCTCTGAGAGGGAGCATGTATAGCGTAAAGAGGATAGGCCCAAGTACTGAACCTTGGGGCACCCCGCAAGAAAGGGGGGCAAACTCTGATTTATGAGGGCCAACAGCCACAGAAAAGGATCGATCAGACAGATAGGATTTAAACCAATGAAGGGCAGTCCCTGAGATTCCTACCCTGTCCCTCAGCCTGTCTAAAAGGATGTGGTGATCAACAGTGTCAAAGGCTGCACTGAGATCAAGCAGAACCAGGATAGTGGATTTACCGGCATCGGAGGCCATCATGATGTCATTGGAGACCCTGAGAAGAGCAGTTTCTGTGGAATGTAACTGACGATAACCGGACTGAAATTTATCTAAGATATTGTAACTGTTCAACGCTGTCACTAACTGGTTTGCAACTACTTTTTCTAGAATCTTAGATACAAAGGGCAACTTGGAAATGGGCCGGTAGTTACTAAGAACATCGGGGTCCAGATTGGGCTTTTTCAGAAGCGGCTGAACAACCGCTTGCTTGAAATGGGATGGGACACGACCAGTAATCAGTGAGCTATTGATTATGGAGAGCAGAGATGGACCAATAGTGCTGAAAACATTTTTCAGCAAAGTTGTGGGTAGGATATCCAGGGGACTAGAAGAGATCTTCATAGTGCACACAAGATCTGCTAAGTCTTGTAAGCAGACAGGTGAGAAATTGTTAGGGATGCACCGAAATAAATGTGAAAATGTGGCCGAAGCGGACTATTATTAAACGCTTGGCCGAATACCGAATACCGAATATCATTGTTTAGTTTTTCATTAGTTTTTGCAGATGAACCCCCTCCAGATTAGTGTTGTCACGGTACCAAAATTGGGACCCACTGTGCGATACCAATGAAAATATCATGGTTCTGAGTAGTATCACAATACCACAGCGAAAATGAGGCAGATGTGCCTTTTGTCATTTATAAAAAGATAAATCACTTTTCTATAATACATCAATGATATTTCAATGGAATAAATTACTTATTGACTTATTCATACTTCAGAAACAGCATCATTAAGTGATTAAAATGGGGGGGGGGGGGATCAAAATAAAATAAATAAATAAAATAAGAATCAACCAGTCACCCTCCTCCCCTGACAAGTCCCTTCATAAGTAACGAACAGTCCCTAAAGTGCGGTGAGGTTTGTGGGCCGTTACTGCCAGAAAGAGTAATGTGGACGGTTCGTTTCTCCTCTGACATGTTCCATACCTGTGTTCGGCTGGCTCGGCCGTTCAGGTACTTCTGGGCAGTCATGACGCCAAGAAGAGGATATTATTGGAACCGACTTGTCCGTCGCCGGTAAGCCGATGGCCACCGTATTTGACAGGAATACTGTGTCTGTGACCCCCGTTCAACCCACAACCGATGGGATTCGCCTTTTGTTTCTGCTGGTGGTTGAAATCTGTAGGCTGCTCGCACAGCGTGCTGAATGATTTAAGTCTATTTTGCTCGCTCAAAACTATTTTTAGTCGCAAATGCGAGTGCAGTGACGGGCGGATCGCCACACTGCCGACATTTTATTCCGCCCGTCACGGCATGCCATTTGATAACGCAATCAAACGGCATGCCGCCCGTCACAGCATGCCATTTGATTGCGTTATCAAAACACGCCGCTATTATTCAGCCTTGCTTTAAACTTATTCCACCGAATACCGAATGTGTGTTTTTTTTGCAATATTCGGCCGAATATATTCGGTTACCGAATATTCGCTACATCCCTAGAAATTGTCAATAATTGACTGTTGTTTGGGAGGATCAGGAAGGGAGGAGGAGGAGGGTGTTATACTGGCCTTGACACTGGCAACCTTATTCACAAAATACATTAAAAAATTGCTACAGTCCTTATCAGAGGACACAGGTAGAGCAGGCGGTTGCGCACCAGTAATGCCACTTATAGTGTCAAAAATGACCCTCGTTGGAGATGATGAGATTTTTAAAATAAGAGACTCTGGCCACCCTAACAACAGAATTGAATTCAGCTAACAGTTCTTTAAAATAAAGACGATGTACATGAAGCTTGGTTGATTTCCACAAGCGCTCAGCTCTCCGACATTTACGACGAAGGCAGCGGATGTCGTCGTTCAGCCAGGGAGTGGGATTAGCTGCGGGGATAGTTTGAGGCTTTAAAGGAGCAATCTTATCAAGAATAGTAGAGCAGTGTGAGTTAAAAGTTAAAACTTGGAAGTCAAAGTCAGCATTAATACTAACAGGCTGCGCCACACTGTTAAAAGCGAATGAGAATTTCTCAACCGAGAAGTTATTTAACATACAGGTGAGTTTTGTACGCTTGCTGGTTGAACAATCAGAAATAATAGACAAATTAAGCAGGATGCAGTTGTGATCAGTGACGGGCAGCTCCTCAGAGACGATACAATCAATGTCCAAACCAAGTGTAAAAACAAGGTCCAGCGTGTTTCCCTTAATGTGTGTCGGGCCATTGACTTGTTGCACAAAACGAAAAGATTCGGTGAGATTTATAAAATTATTAGCAAAGGAGTTTGTGGTGTCATTTACAGGCACATTAAAATCCCCAAGCATTAAAATTCTTTGAAATTTAGTGATGGAAGCCAAAAAGTCACTGAATTCAGCCAGAAAGGCGCCATTAATACCAGGAGGGCGATAAATTAAAATACAATAAAACGGGTTAGAGCGGCCAACTCTAGAAATAAGCAGTTCAAATGAGGTTAAAGTTCCACAATTCACTCTCCTCGAGGAGAAACTGTCTTTGTACAACAAAGCAAGGCCACCACCGCGGCCAGTGGTCCTTGGGGCACATATGATTGCGCAATCAGGCGGGCATAGCTCCTTCATGGACGCATAATCTTCATCCCTTTGCCAGGTCTCAGTGAAAAACATGAAATCTAAATCTCTAGCGATGAAAAAATCATTCAGCGTGAATGATTTGTTAATGAGTAATATTAAGCTCGCTCAGCATTTTCTCTACGTGGTCAACTGTAACCCTATTAAATGAAAAAGCATCTTCCTTGACTCCTAGTTTACTGTAGTATTGGGTAACAAAGTCCTCACCGAACTCGCCTGTTTTATCTGGCAATTTGGAGACCAGGTTGCTGGCAATAGAGGTGAAAAAAGTGTTAAAAATCGTTCCTACTTTACCTTTGTCGAACTCTATGTCCTTGTCTATTTGTAACCCTATGTTTACCTCATTAGTCTTTGATTTACCACTACAGCCTAGGTCTTATAGTGTTTTCCATAATTTTGACAGATTTTTGCTGTTATCCTTAATTACTTCAGAGTAATAGTTCTGCTTACTTGTCTTGATCATTTCCTGTGTTATATTCCTACATTTTTTAAAATATTCAAAATTGTCTTGTTCTTGAGATTTTCTAAATTTAGCCAATGCTGAGTCCCCTTGCTTTATCATTTCCCTAATTGAGTGGTCAAACCAGGGGTTGCTCCTTTGTTTAATTCTAATCTGTCTGGAAGGGGCTACTGCGTCTACTGCCTTGATAAATAAACGTTTAAAAGTGTCCCAGGCCTCGTCTACAACACAGGCATTTGTTATAGGAGACCAATACAGGTTTTTCAATTGAGATCTAAAAGTTTCTACAGAGTAATTTTTGGGTGATCTAATATGGATAACTTTATGCGCAGAAAAAGGAACTCTGTGTCTCTTTCTTGTGCAGTAGATAAGGTAGTGATCACTAATTACATATTCAATAACCCCACTGTGAGTTATATTTGATTCGTCAGTCACTAAAATTAGATCAATGGTAGTTTGGGTCTTTTGGCAAACCCGAGTGGGTCCTTTAATTATTTGCGTCAACCTGGAGGACATGGGAAAGTTGTTATACGCCTTGTAGGTAGCGCAGCTTACATCAGAGACATCTGTATTAACATCTCCTAATAAAAGACATTCTCTCTCCATACTAGCACATTTGTTAAGAAGCACTTCAAGGCTTTCATAAAACTTGTTATCATTGGGTGGTCTGTAGCACACCCCTAATAGGACAGGCTTCGATTTGGGAAGACACATATCCAACAATAAACCCTCAATATCATCCTCATTGTCCAAATCAGATTTGAGATTGTAGTTAATATCCAAGTGAACAAAAACACATACACCACCCCCGTTGCAATTTCGGTTCTTCCTATTAAGGGAATAATTGTCAATGCTGATATTGCTGTCACTGATAGAGTCATCAAGCCAAGTTTCAGTCAAGCAAAATATTCCCACTTTGGACGTCGTTACCAGAGTATGGATTTCGTCTATTTTAGGAAGCAGACTTCTCACCTTAAGATGTGCAAAGTGAAGTCCCTTCTTGGCAGTAACTTCAGTAAACTTTGCGAACGAGTCTTCAGCCGCCGTGGTCCCTGCCACGGTCATCTCAGGTGACTCCCCGCCAAGCTCCGGACTCAGCTCCGGGCCAGGCCGAGGCCTGCCTCCGCACTCTCTCCCTGCAGCCGACGACTTGCTCACCGATGGGTACGCCATTCCCGGCCATCGGTCGCTCCTCGCTGTTCATGCATTTACCGCCAGATTGTTTCACAAGCTGAGAGGGTCCAGGGCATTTGTGGATATTTCCAGATAACATCAGGCACAAACAAACAATTAGACCCCTCGCGTCGACTGTCGTTTTGTTTGGAAGCACCGAGCGTTTGCGGGTTTCATTCTTCCGAGCGGGGAAGAGGAACGAAAAAAGGCTTAGTTTCCCAGGACTAAAATTTTTAAAACTGACTTGCATATTCGCTTGATAACGCCCTACGTCTACCAGTTGAATAGGATCGTCATTGACGCAGATATTTAAACTAATAGCGTATAATAGAAATGCTGTCAGCACGCCACAGGTGCCAGCCGCCATGTTTTGTCATGAGGTACTGTAAAAACTCATGGATGACCTAGCAATGGGAAATATTTTAGTCCGCCCAGCTCATGGAACCTGTTGGCCCAGCTATTAGCCTGAAAGCTAACGTTATGCTAGCAAGATTCAAAGTCAGTAACATTCAGTTCTATTCAATTCCATTTAATTCAATTTTATTTATAAAGCCCAATATCACAAATCACAATTTGCCTCAGAGGGCTTTACAGCATACAGCATCCCTCTGTCCTTTTGACCCTTACAGCAGATAAGGAAAAACTCCCCAAAAACCCCTTTTAATGGGGAAAGAAATGGTAGAAACCTCACAAAAAGCAAGTGAGGAGGGATCCCTCCTCCATGGTGGACAGACGTGCAATAGATGTACAGAACAGATCAACATAATAAATTTACAGTATTCCATATGACAAAATGAGACATGAAGAGAGACAGAGAGATGCAGGACAGACAGCAATGACAGCTTACAACAACATTAATTTAAGTAATATTGTGGTACAATATGTTGTATATGTTACAATGACAATAATAATCATATGAGTTAACAGTAGAGCAGTAGAGGTATGACTAATAGCAGCAGTAGGCGGCATCAGGCAGGACCACGGCAGCAGCACAACCGCAGAGAGAGAGAGAGAGAGAGAGAGAGAGAGAGAGAGAGAGAGAGAGAGAGAGAGAGAGAGAGAGAGAGAGAGAAAAAATAGGGGGGTCCTCCGGCAGACTAGGCCTAAGTCAGCCTAACTAGGGGCTGGTACAGGGCAAGCCTGAGCCAGCCCTAACTATAAGCTTTATCAAAGAGGAAAGTCTTAAGTCTAGTCTTAAATGTGGAGACGGTGTCTGCCTCCCGGACTGTAACAGGAAGATGATTCCACAGGAGAGGAGCCTGATAGCTGAAGGCTCTGGCTCCTGATCTACTTTTGGAGACTTTAGGGACCACGAGTAACCCTGCATTCTCCGAGTGCAGTGTTCTGGTGGGATAATATGGCACTGTGAGCTCTCTAAGATATGACGGAGCTTGACCATTTAGAGCTTTATAATTTAACAGTAGGATTTTAAATTCAGTTCTGGATTTTACAGGGAGCCAGTGCAGAGAAGCTAAAACAGGAGAAATATGATCTCGTTTCTTAGTTCCTGTTAGTACATGTGCTGCTGCATTCTGAATTAGCTGGAAAGTTTTTAAGGACTTACTAGAGCTACCTGATAATAGAGAGTTACAGTAATCCAGCCTTGAGGTAACAAAAGCATGGACCAATTTTTCTGCATCTTTTTGGGTCAGGATAGGCCTAATTTTCGCAATATTACGCAGATGAAAAAATGCAGTCCGTGAGGTTTGTTTTAAATGAGAATTAAAAGACAAATCTTGATCAAATGTTACTCCGAGGTTTCTTACGGTAGTGCTAGAGGCCAGAGCAATGCCATCTAGAGAAACTATGTCATCACATAAAGAGTCTCTGAGTTGTTTTGGGCCAAGAACAATAACTTCAGTTTTGTCTGAATATAACATCAGGAAATTGGTGCTCATCCAGGTTTTTATGTCTTTAAGGCAATTATGAAGTTTAGTTAATTGATTAGTTTCTTCTGGCTTCATAGATAAATACAACTGTGTATCATCCGCATAACAATGGAAATTTACAGAGTGATTTCTAATGATGTTACCTAAAGGAAGCATATATAGAGTAAATAGGATTGGTTCGAGCACAGAACCTTGCGGAACTCCAAAACAAACTTTAGTACGTAAGGATGATTCATTATGAACGTGAACAAACTGAAAACGATCAGATAAATAAGATTTAAACCAGCTTAGTGCAGAACCTTTTAGGCCAATTAAGTGTTCCAGTCTCTGTAGCAGAATTTGATGGTCAATAGTGTCAAACGGCGCACTAAGATCTAATAAAACAAGTACAGAGACGAGTCCTTTGTCTGAAGCAATCAGAAGGTCATTTGTAATTTTAACTAGTGCTGTCTCAGTGCTATGATGCACTCTAAATCCTGACTGAAATTCCTCAAATAAATTAATATCATGG
The DNA here is from genome assembly GCF_041903045.1 of Epinephelus lanceolatus. Classification (NCBI taxonomy): domain Eukaryota; kingdom Metazoa; phylum Chordata; class Actinopteri; order Perciformes; family Serranidae; genus Epinephelus; species Epinephelus lanceolatus. The sequence goes on from NC_135748.1 coordinate 1,730,153, forward strand.
AGAAAATCACACAGCTGGTCTGCGACTACTTTCTCAAGGATCTTTGACAGAAAGGGAAGATTAGATATTGGTCTATAGTTGGCTAACACCTCTGGATCCAGGGTGGGCTTTTTTAGGAGAGGTTTAATTACAGCTACCTTAAAAGACTGTGGTACATAGCCTGTTAATAACGATATATTGATCATATCTGAGTGTTAACTGAAGGTAAGACCTTCTTAAGTAGCCTAGTTGGGATGGGGTCTAAGAGACACGTTGATGATTTAGATGAAGAAATTACTGCAGTCAGTTCTTGAAGAGAAATTGGGGAGAAGCAATCTAAATATATATTAAGTCTTACAGTTGTGTTTGAGGTTAGATAGGTACTATCTGAGGACAGGAGGTCATGAATTTTGCCTCTAATAGTTAGAATTTTGTCATTAAAAAAGCTCATAAAATCATTACTGCTAAGGGCTAAAGGAATACAAGGCATTTTAGTAGTTTTAATGAACTGTTTGCCGGACTGCTTGTAATCGGTGGCTAAGCTAATTAGCTCACTCCGCTAAGTTAAGACCTACATCCATGGCTGCCTCCACTGCGGTTCTACTTACCCACCCACACGGTGTTTACATCACACACCCCCTTCCGGACTTCTTCCTCCCCGCCACCTGTGGCAGCTCAAACTCCTCTTTCACTCACCACTGCCCCCCCATGGGCCCCTAATGCCAATTTGTTATTTATTTCAACCAACTCCACCCCTAATTCTAAACCTCTCAGCACATCAAGACAAATTGGCCTCTTGAATGCACGGTCACTTTCTTACAAGTCTTTTAGATCCTGCCAAATGTGCAGGAGATCTGACCCTCGCTACCTAGTGAAAAAAAAACTCAATCAATCCCTGTCTGCCCAAAACCAAAACCTGAACTAATAAAGTTATCACTTCTGAATATCAGATCCCTCTCTAGTAAGAGCTTTTATATTAACAACTTTATTTCCCAACATAGTCTCAGTTTTTTATTCTTAACTGAATGTTGGCTCTCTTCAACTGCTTCTGCCATATTATTGGAATCATCTCCCTCAAATTATGGCTTTCTATACTCGAGTCGTCAAGATAAAAGAGGAGGAGGAGTGGCCAGTATCTTCTCTAACAATTTCACCTGCTCAAGAAGTAACTTTGGTGAATTTTCAAGTTTCGAATACTTAGCCTCGGTTATTAAGACTCAGCAGTCTATACTAACTATAACTATTTATCAACCTCCTAAATACAACTCCAACTTCTTATCTGAGTTTTCTGATTTCATGTCCATTGCTCTCACCAGTTATGACAGGATTATTTTATATTTTACTTGGGGATTTTAACTGTCATATTAATAATACCGCTGATTTATATGCCATGGAATTTTTAGATCTTCTGGCTAGCTTTGGTCTGGTGCAGCATGTCAAGGGGGCTACCCACAATCATGGAAATACACTAGACTTGGTCCTCACAAAAGGTATCGAAATAGATATTTCTGATATCACTCGTGTTCCCGTTTCTGACCATTTCTGTGCGGTTTTTAATGTCACCAAGTCTGTATCAATTCAGTTCAATGAGACTGTTGTGAAAAGACGACTTGATGACAAGGCCAGGACAAGATTTTTGATAGCATGAATACTTTTCCTCCATCCGATGCCTGTGCTGTTGATGATTTAGTATTTGATTTTAATAAAAAATTAAGATCCTCTTTAGACATTGCTGCTCCTCCAAGAATTAAAAAAGACAAATAACCCATAAGCTACCATGGAAAACTGATGCTATTTGCCAGTTTAAAAGAAACTGTCGTAGAGCTGAGAGACAATGGAGGAAAAGAAAACTAACTAACTAACTAACTAACTATTTACAATAATGCTGTTAAACAAGCAAGACAGGCCCATTTCTCAAAAATCATTATTGAAAATAAACACAACTCTGAAGTCTTTTTTCCACGATCAGGTCAAGAATTTGCACTATTTTTTAAAGGAAAAATTGATACCATTAAGTCCAGTATTTTAGTCAGATTCAACAACCATCTGTGATCTACCTGTTAGCGAGCATCCATCTATGACATCTTTGAATTTAGTCACAGATAGTGAAATTAGTGCCATTATAACCAACATGAAGTCATCCACATGCTCACTAGACCCTATTCCAACTAAACTTTTTAAATCCAGTCTTTTGTGCCTTTCTAATGACACTACCAGAATCGTTAACACTTCTCTACAGTCTGGTATTTTCCCTGCTGCTTTTAAAACAGCCATGGTGAAACCTTTGCTCAAGAAACCTGATCTCGACACTAGTGACTTAGCCAATTGCAGGCCTATTTTAAATCTCCCTTTTATCGGTAAAATGTTAGAGAAAATTGTTTTTAATCAACTATTTAATCACACTAATAATTTATTGGATAAATTTCAATCTGGCTATCGCACTAACCACAGTACAGAAACTGCCTTATTAAAAGTAGTTAATGACCTCAGAATCGCAGCTGACTCGAATAACGTTGCTGTCCTCTTTTTACTTGACTTGAGTGCTGCATTTGATACCGTTGATCATTCCATTTTAATTGACTTGAGAAATGGATGGGTCTTGCTGGTGCTGTGCTTGACTGGTTTTGTTCTTACTTGTCTGACAGGAAATTCTTTGTTAGCCTAGGTGATTCTGTATCACAGACATTTGATGTTGAGTATGGTGTACCTCAGGGGAGCATCCTTGGTCCGATCCTCTTTTCTTTATATATGCTCCCTCTAGGTAAAATAATTAGTCTTCATAATGTACATTATCATTGTTATACAGATGATATGCAATTATGTATCTCTGTTTCATCAGGAGACCCTAGTGCGTTAAACAGTCTTTTTTCCTGTCTTACAGATATTAACATCTGGATGAACAAAATTTTTTTAAAGCTAAACGAGCAGAAAACAGAGATTTTACTTGTTGGTCTTGTTGGTCTGAAAGGTAGAAACTTCAGTCAAAGTTTGGCAGTCTGTCCCAGCAGATTAAATCACATGTTACAAGCCTAGGAGTGATTTTAGACTCTGATCTTAATTTTATTCACCATTTTAACAGAGTTGCAAAAACATCACTTTTTCACCTTAGAAACATTGCTAAAATTAGACCTTTTTTAACTCAGGATGATGCTGAAATACTTGTACATGCTTTTATCACTAGCCGTTTGGACTACTGCAGTTCCCTTTTTACTGGTCTCCCTACAAAGTCACTGAAGAAACTACAAGTTATTCAGAACGCTGCAGCCAGGATTTTATCAAATACAAAAAAAAAAGATGACATTAGTCCTCAGCTTGCATCATTGCACTGGTTGCCTGTTTCTTTTAGGATTGATTTTAAAGTGCTGTTACTCACTTATAAGGCCTTAAATAATTTAGCACCATCTTATCTCAGCGATTGCCTTTCTTCTTATGCCCCAACAAGAACTCTCAGATCCTCCACTGCCTGTCTTTTAGTTGTTCCCAAGGTGTCCCACAAGAGAACCGGTGAAGCTGCTTTTGTTTTTATGGCCCTAAACTATGGATAACTCTCCCTTTAGATCTGAGAATGGCAGACTCCTTAGCTATTTTTAAAAAGAAATTGAAAACCTATCTTTTTAATTTGGCTTTTAATACGGGTTGATTTGATTTGATTTTTTATCACTGTTAGTGTTTTTGTTTTGTTGATGTTGTTTAAATTGATGTGGTGTTTTTAACTGTTGTTGTTTTGTTGTTTCTGATATTGCTTTGTTCGAGCACTTTGGGCTGCATTCGTGCATGAAAGGTGCTCTATAAATAAAGTTTTTTTATTATTATTATTATTATTATAGTTCTCTGTTGAACTGACGCATAGCACCGTAGGCTCCACGTCGATTTGGAGTCTACGCCGTAACCTACGCCATAGCCTAATGTGCACCTCCCCAGAATTGTAACTAGGCCTACGCGTCGCAGTGACGCAGACCTCCTGTCTGTCACTGTATACTGACACCATTTCCCTCAGTGGAAACGGAGCGTGTATTTCCTTTTAGTTCGCAGATAAGAAACAATAAATTGTGAAGACAGTAAAGCCTCCACTAAAATAGCAGTTTAAGTCTTGTGTGTGACTTATCCTTCAGGGATTTATCCAGATTTCATATGAGAAGAGGGAAGGATCGCCGGCCGCTAGGCTCATCAATACAATATAAAATGCCATAGGCTTGTGCTAATAAAGTTAGCATTCTGTATGTTTGGAAAACGTATTTAGTACAGGACAGTTGTTTTGTCAGTGAACCTTGTGAGTTGTTATGGAGCCAAACTGTGTGCCGTTACCTTTGTTAGATGTTGCCATTGTCCCTGGTTTTATATGAGAAGAGGAAAAATATTGCTAGTTGCTAGGCTAATTTATACAATGTAAAATGCCATAGGCTTGTGCTAATAACGTTAGCATGTTGTATTTGTGGGGAAAATGTGTCCGGATTAACACAAGTGTTTGTCTGTGAATGCTCCGAGTTGTAGTGAAGCCAATTTGTGTAGTTGTTTTTCAAATTGTCTCTATTAAGCCATGTTTAATGTGTGTTTTGGGTGTGTTTTGAATTAACTAAACTTAACAGCACTTCACAGAGACCTCTGCCGCCGATTAGTGTTTTGGAGGTGTAACTGCAGAGTGACACAGACACCACCGCAGAAGTAAAAATGCTCACAATGGCATAGGCGACGTGCGTAGGTTACGTGCATAGGGTCTACGCACAACCATAAATCCCCTTTAACTGTGGCCAGTTGTTGAGCTAACTGTGGCGGGTTGTTGAGCTAACTGTGGTGGGTTGTAGAGCTAATTGTGGCTGGTTGTTGGGCTAACTGTGGCCAGTTGGTGAGTTGCCTGTGGCCAGTTGTTGAGCTAAATCACTGGAGTCCAAACGCCATGGTTTAGCCATTAAAGTGATGATGATACACAGCTTCCAGGCATTACAGAGTAAGTCATGTTTGTTGTTTATCACTATATTGTCAGTTAGGGTTGGGTCGGTTCTCGGTAATACCAATTCAGTTCGGTACTCCGTCTTGGACCGGGTGGACTAAAAGCAGACGTCTGCAAGCCCTGTGTGCGAAAAGCTCAGATTTTACAACTGCACAGACTCCGCTCCGCGCACCAGTGTCACACAAAAGACTGCTCGGCATGTATTTTTCACATTGCCGGGATTTTTCACGGACATTTTTGCAGGAAACTACAACATGGAAGTGCACTCGACTATGGAAGCCCGAAAGACTGCGGACATTCCTCGTGGAGTCCGCTCCGCTTATAGTACGCCCAAATCTGTGTCTGCCTCTTTGCCAAGCGCACAGCGAGCAGGAGAGAGAGGGGGTGGGGCGGGGACTGAACTAGGGGGTCTCTACTGTAGCCTAGACTTTGTATAACAGTGACGGGGAGTAGATAATGGAGGACAGTTTAGTCTCGAAGAAATCAAAGAATGCGCCAATATGGCAACACTTTGGCTTTGAGCCAGACGAAGGAGGCAACCCTTGTTTGCACTGATTGAGTAAGCTAAACCTGCAAATTTATTTGTAAAGAATAAAAGAAACAACGTGTTACTGTCACTGTTGTCCTATGGTTTTTTATTTTAAATCAGTCAATTGTGCCCCCAAGTGGAGAAAATCGGGTATTACCGACTTGATGCAGTTTTTCACAAAAACCGGACCGTTTTTTTTTTCCTCATACCGACCCAACCCTATTGTCAGTAAACTTATGTCAGATTTCTGCTGTTGCTAACAAGTGTTATTAACTTTATGTAGTTTTTTTCCCAGTGTTCTAGTTAATCAGTACATTATGTCAGACGCCTTCACTTTTTTTTAAACAGAGCAGTGTTTGTGATGCTCACCTCCACATGCTGGGCAGGTTTGGGGAGTATGGCGGCTGAGCGTCAGGGGCTCGGGCACAATGCATCCTGGTGCATGTAGGCACTGCATTTCCACCTGTGAAAGAATAAAACTCAGCTTCTCTGTTAACGCAACATGCACCGAGAAATTTATTGCTTCATTTACCAGCAACACTGATTGGATATCCACTTAAAGGGATAGTGCACCCAAAAATGAAAATTCAGCCATTATCTACTCACCCATATGCCGACGGAGGCTCAGGTGAGGTTTTAGAGTCCTCACATCCCTTGCGGAGATCGGCAGGGGTAGCGGCTAGCACACCTAATGGCTGACAGCGCCCCAGACTAACGTCCAAGAACACAAAATTGAAACCACAAAATATCTCCAACATGCTCATCCGTAGTGATCCAAGTGTCCTGAAGCCCCGACATAGAAAGTTGTTTCGAAAAACGTCATTTGAACTCTGTTTGTAGCCTCACTGTAGCCTGTAGCTTTGACTGCTTCTCTGTGCTCCGCGCTCACGTGTGCGCGAGACCAGCGAAAGCATGAGCTTTGCTTACCCGTGTTTACATCACATGACACGTGCACCACAGGGGGAGACAACAGTACCACAGTAGCTAAAAGATAATTTGCACTATGGTCTTTTAGCAAAGGACAGCCCACATCACATCACATCACAAACTTCACCAGGGCCTCCGTCGGCATATGGGTGAGTAGATAATGGCTGAATTTTCATTTTTGGGTGTACTATCCCTTTAAAATGTGGTGAATTTCTTCTTTAATGCATTGCATTGCAGCTATTTAGTCATACACACATTGGATACCTTGAAGAGAGCACAATAGAGCTGTGTTATCTAGAAAAATAGAGGTATCGGATCTTGAATTGTTATCGACAGTAGTGCTGCACGATTTGATAAAAATGTGTGATTGCGATTTTGGTGGACAATATTGCGATTTGCGATTACAATATAATAAATAAATGGTATCATGAGTCTTCCTGCTTGATTCAGTGTTTCCCCTACATTATATCGGGGGGGCACTGGCCTGACATAGTTATTATAATGGACAGTGTGTAAATGACCATCAACAGACTGCTCTTACGCACAGTCAAACACGGCTCTTGCACGGCAGCGCAGCATGGCACTGTACACACAGCAGAGCTGAGCCTGTGTTGCGTTCAGGCGTTGTCACATAAATGATCAATTCCAGCATGGGAACAGACCATTGCACAACACAGCAGCATGTCAAGTGGACCAAAACCGAGCAAAATTGCTAAATTTTTCATTTGTTATTACATAGTTTGTCATGGAGTCTGTGATTTCCCTGTGTCTCTTTGAGATCTTGTCGTATGGCGTGACACTTACAAATGTATGCGTAATTGTGCTTTGTTGTTGTTGTTTTATGAGACTCTGGCGGCTTTCAGTTGTCTCTTTGTCTTTAACGTTACTTGGCTTGACTTTCTCTTGCATGCATTCTTCGTACTTTTCTCTGTGCTGTCTCAAGTGTTGATAGAGATTGGTCATGTTGCTGCGGGAAGTGGCGACTTTAATTTTTAAAGTTTTACACAGCACGTCTTTTTGGTCAACGTCGCCGTACCTGAATCCAAAGTATCGCCATATAATAGGTGCTGGGTTATTTTTCGCCACCAACTCAGCCTGTTTTTGGTCGTGTTCATGCTCTTCTTCAGCGTCTGTGGTGTTCACTGCTGCACGCCGAGTATTCACCTGACGATACGTGCTGCACACACCAGGATAGCGTGTGGGCGTAATGTCAACAAACTCCACACACTACAGGAGAGGTAGTCATGTTCACAGGCACACATGTTAACATTTATTTACATTTAATCGCAAATCTCAGCCTTTTATGCAGTTATGTAATCGCACAGCCTGACATCGCGATTGCAACTGCGATTAGATCAATCGTGCAGCACTAATCATCAGATACTCAATATTGAATGAGTCGGATCAGGATCGGGGGCAAAAAAACTTGATCAGTACATCCCTGTAAATTTTTTTACCTAGACTGCTTACAAGCAATGGAATAGTAGCTGGGGATATTCCTGGTGAGGAAGTTTGTGGGGCTGCTCCCTTCAAGTTCAAGATTCGAATCATCAGTCGCAGAGCCCTCAGTCAACTTAGATTCTTTCAGGTCAAACAGTCATTTTTTTCATCAGTTAGTGTGCAGTGCACTTCTGGGGACGTTTTGGTCCCCTGATTTGCTGAAGAGTGAGCGCTCTTGACTTTCATGCTGCTCTTTGGCACAGGCAGCTGCGTAAACAGAGGCAACTGCTCGGAGGAGGAGAGTCTTTGCCGATTAAGGCTCCAAAATCACATTATTTTCTGCCTTCTGCACAGAAGTGATGATTTACAGCTCACAGTAACTTGATGTGATACCATCTCTGGTCTCCTGCCCCTTAGGGGCTTGAACCAGTGGGTCTCATTCATGAAAAGTGAGTAAATCTGTGTGTAGATTTGCACATAAAAACCTACTCCGGATTCAGGAACTCTGCGGGAAACTCAGATTTGTTCGTAAACACGTGTGTATGACCATGAATGCCAATCCATCATAAAGTGACAGCACGCTACCAGTAATCAGCAATTAGCATAAATCCCCGCCCATGAATAGCCAATGACCACCATATAAGGAGGTGTAGGTGAATACAGTCGACCTGTCAGTCATGGCGCAAAGAAAGAAAGAGAGAGAAAGAAAAAAGAATTTTTCTGAAGCGGAGATCGAAATAATTTTGGGTGAAGTGGACTTAAGAAAAAACATTTTATTTTCTTCAGTTAGTGGTGTGACGGGGACAGGCAAAGGGAAGGCCTGGAGGGAGATAACAGATGCTGTTAATGTTGTCTCCGTAGTACAAAGAACCATGTCAGAGGTGAAGTGTAAATGGTTTGATATGAAACTGGAGGCAAAGAAACGCATAAGCACACACACAAAAAAAATACAGCGGTCCCCAAACAAAGAGAAGATTCATTTGTGGGGTTTTGAATGAAGTGGGAATGGGAAACCAGAGATGTTTTGTGCGTAATGGATAAACTCTAAATCAGTGATGACTGTCGGAATGTAGGGCTGCCACGATTAGTCGACTAATCGATGACTAATCGACTATTAAAATAATCGGTGACTATTTTAGTAGTCGACTAATCGGTTTGAGTTATTTTTCATAGAAAAGTACTATAAAAGTACCCCAAAATACTCTTACTGCAGCTTCTTACGTTCAGATATTGGCAGCTTTACACACTCTCCCGTGACAGTGAACTAAAACCCTTTGGCGTGAGTATGAAACAAGACATTAGATGACGTAATTTTGGGGTTTGGGCGAGACAGACCGACATTTTAAAACATTTTAACACATTTTTTGATGAAATGATTAGTCGACTAATCAAAGAAATAATGGACAGATCAGTCGACAATGAAAATAATCGTTAGTGGCAGCCCTATCGGAATGTAGAGCTATTTCACATTTATTTTAACAAATGATACAGATAACATATAGCCTACAGCAGTTTGTATGCATCATCTTCAAATTATTTGAATCTTAATAGCCTAAAGCTCTGTTTAATACAACGTAAATTAAACAGTTTTCAAATCAGATTTATTACATCAAATAATTCTTTCAGCTGGTGTGTGCTCCTTCGTGGCTCCACCACCTGCTGCCCCTGCTGAACCCAGGCATCCAGGCAGAAGAGGCTGTGATCCGGCTGTCCTTACGGATATTTTTATTATCATCATTCAACATGTAGAAAGAATGTGTAATCTATTGAGTCGATTTACATAGATAATTCACAATCATGAACCTAATCTGGATCTTAAACCTGCTAACTGCCAACTAATTTAACTAAATGTGTTATATTTTTAATATTTTATCATGTTTAGATTACGTGTTTCAAAGGCATCTGTGTATTGTGTACACAACAGAGCGCAATATGAGTTAAAATTGTAATTTCCAATAGTGACAAGCAATATTTATGTGCTTTACTAAATTTACACAAGCACTGCGAGTGGTCAGGAGCAGGAGTAGATTTTGTTAGTAGCTACAAAAAGATCGGAGCTACTAAAATATTGATGAATGCGGACATGCACGTAAATTTCCGTCTGCGAACAGTTTACACACAGATTCCTTCTGCTCACGTTTCATGAATGAGACCCAGTGAGTGGAGTTGGTGGAGACCAATACAGGCCTAAAATGAGAGTGAGTACTGGACTTAGTTTGATCACGTGTCTACTGGACGTGTATGTAGGAACTATTTGCCAGTTTGTTCACCATAACTTCATATGGTGTCAGTATTTTAAGTATCTGTGTTTTCAAATTTACCCCAAAGTGACCAAAAACCTTTTATAATGCATCTTTAGGGTTTGCAGAGTATTTACTTATTACTCTACAGCTATGGTCATAAAGCCAGGGGCCTCATTTATAAAACTGTGTGCAAAGAAAGCTGACTAAGGGTGACATACTAATAAAGCACAGAAAGTGCTTACGCACAAAAATATCCTGATTTATAACACAGTGTGCACGCATGTCCCAGGCCCGTTTCCCTTTATAAATCACAATCAACTCAAAATGTGGCACAGGTGAGAGAGCGTCTTGCCCTACCCATAGATGCCTACAAATGGGCAGTGAAACGCCCTGAATTAATATTCCTTAACAAGAAACAGCACGAAGGAGAGCATGGCAAATGTTAGGGATGTCCCGATCCGATATTTGGATCGGTATCAGCCACCGATATTAGCAAAAAACGGGCATTGGCATCGGATCGGACTGCATGGAAAAATGCCAATCCAAGAACTCCGATCCAGTTTTTCACGGAGTCCGCTCCAGGTTTTCTGGCCAGCCCAGTGCTCCACGATTCAAGCAGTCCATTCCAGTGATCTGCTCCAGCTCTTACTATCAATCCACCAGGCCAGCATGCAGACGGCAGACACACGGAGGGTAGGAAGAGTAGCGGTCAACTTAGTTAACTGACTATTTGTTTTCTGCTCTGGTTTTTTGAGAGTGATATTTTTATTTGGTTTACACTCTTACTGTTTAAGTAAAGAGCACTGATTGCATTGTTTTGGGCACAATTAGTGAAATTGGAGCCATGGATGGACTATTGCTTGTTTAAACAGTTGTACAATATTGTGTGCCTGTGCACCAGGCTGGCACTGACTACTAAAATAACTGTAAAGGAAAGGCTGCATTGTTTGTTAAATGTCAACAATGTCTTGTGGTGTTAATCTATTTTTTATTTATTAGGGGGCCAAAGCACAAGTGTGTGGAGTCTTGCTGCTATTTTAATTTCAATGTTAGACATTTTAAAGATTTCTTGTGTTGATTTATTTTCTATTTATTAAGGGGCCAAAACAGCCAAAGCAAACCAACTATATTTTTTATTTAATGTTAATGTTCAAGTTTAAAGTTTGTTTATATAACTCTGTTAACAATAAACAGGTCAGTTTCTCATACCAACTGTTGTGGATCATTCTAACTAACCTGATGAAGTAGTTGTTCTTGTTAGAGTAATATTGCTTGATCAAACCTTTTCTAACATGACTGACAACAAAATAAGTGAATATGTATAATACGCACTTGGATCGGATTGGTATCGGTATCGGCCAAAACTCAAGGCTGTAATATCGGTATCTGATCGGAAGTGAAAAAGCTGGATCGGGACATCCCTAGCAAATGTAGCATTAAAGAGTAAATAAAACGAAACTTCATACAATGTGAAGATGACGTTCTTGTTGGGGAGTTCAATAACAGAAATACAATGTTGTTTGGTGGACTCAATATGGATATTATAAGGCTAAAAATGCAGCGAAGTGGCAGATGCTGTAAATGCTGCCACCTCTGTGTCAGAAGTGAAGAAGTGGTGTGATATTCAGGTGTTAAGGCCATTTGTGGACATAAAACCGAGGGATGTTTTTGCGAGCTGACTCAGACAGTTTCAGTGACTGTCTGAAATAAATACTCTGAGGAATACAGTTGTCATATCTGTTTTACAAACAATCTGATTGTCTTGACTCAAATGATTTCTTAAAATACGTCTTGTTTTCTGTGCGTGTGTGTGCGTGTGTGTGCGTGTGCGTGCGTGTGGTGTGTGTGGCTGCAAAGGGCAAAGGCATTTATTTCAGCTGTGCTAAGGCCTGTGGGAAATTGAATTGGTCTACGTAAATGGGACATTGACACTTGGTCTATTTAAAGGTGTCATTAAGAATCATTAAGAGTCAGTTATTGGTGTTAAAACCTCTGGCTTTAACACCAATAACTGACTCTGGCTCTGGCTTTAACACCAATAACTGACTCTTAAACTGACTCTTAATTAAGCAATATCACACGAGAGGGAGTGATGTTGTACTGTGATATCGTCACGGCTGTGATTCGGTCGTAGGCACGAGGCCGCAGGCCTGTGTATGTGTGTAGTTGATGGAGGTATGAGACGTTAGTGCGCCGGGTGTGGTGTGTGACGTCAGACGGATGCGCCCCAGGAAGAAAGTGAGGCATGTGCGCTGTTGTTTACATCGAGCAGCCACAGTGAAGAAGCCTACGCAGTTCTGCATGCTGTTTTTGAGTTATTTCCCTCTATGTAAACGTCAAACACTGATGAGAGAGGCTGTGCATCATCCCTGCAGTGCTGAAAATAAAGTGCCGTTCTTCAACGCAGACGAAGTCCCGTTGTTTATGTGTTGTTGCCACAACGAGCTAACACAAGCTAAAGGAGCTAATGGTCTTTGGAGGTCCCTTTACTACGGTTCGGGGGACTGCCAGCTTGGTGTTGGTAACACTTATTTATCTTAGTTACACAACGGCATGTCATTTATGTCCCTACACGGTGTGCGTCTAAAATCCTCCTCTGCTGGGGGGGATGGGTGAGCCAACTCTGAACTACGGGAGCCCAGCGTGGAGCGGCGGTGGCGGATTTTAAATAGAAACTCGATTTTCATTAAAACAAATCGGCCTAAACTACAAATTCGAATTAATCGATTTATCACCTAGCCCTAGTTGTTATAATAAGAAATAGGTTACTTTAACTGTGGCACTGATGGTTCTTTGGCCTGAGAACACTTAGAAGAGCTGGGTAGACCTGGAATGCATGGTTTGCTGAAGCAAAGCAAACATCAGTCAAATTCAACCACAGCCTTTGTTCGATAAGCTGTCTGATATGTGAAAGAATTCATTGCATGGAAGTGTAAATTGGTTGAAATTTTGGAAAAATTGGATGTGAAATTCTGAGCAGACACTCATGTTTAAAATAACATTTTTTAATTTTTTTATTGTTATTTTTTCTTTTCCTTTTTTTTGTTATTTACTCCCCCTTTTGTGCCAAGGAAACAAAGAAATCTTCATCATAAAAAAACCTGAACTGTTTTAAAATCATTCAGCCAAACATGTCAAACATCTTGGGAAAAAAAATGCTTCAAAAGCCTTTTACAACAAGTATCACCATTCCTGCCCTAATATCTGTTTCATTGTTTTCAAAACATAAAAAAATTTCCTGCAAACAACTTTATTTATTCAACTTTCTCACCAAAACTACATTTTACAACATAAGGCCTGCATTTTAACACATGATGACAACGTTCTAATTTACCTTTGCCCAATAATTATTTTTACTGACTGGAGCTGGAACCCATAGACTGTATATAAAGGTGGATGACATGTCTCCTCTTACTAAGGCAAAATATCCTGGATTCAGCTGCTGCCATCTTTCACTGGTGATTAGGGGTGAGTTCGTGTACAAAAATCTCTAAACGTTTAGAGTGGGTAATTTTTTTCATGTAAACGTGTACACAGGTTTCACCGTTGGGTGGTGCTATTGCATTATTGCAGTATTTCCCATGCATGTCAGCAATTTTCACCGGGAACGCACGCGAGTAATTCAGGCTGACACCTGTTTTTCAGCGAACTCCTCTGGTAATTTTATTAAAAAGCATGGCATATAGGTCCACAGTAACTTATTATTATTATTATTATTATTATTATTATTATTATTATTGTTATTGGGCCATCAAATCACAGCATCCGCGGTGAGAGGACACGGAATTGTGTGCGCTTTTAGGCACGCGGGTCTAGGCGATCACGGATATTTGATGTGGGAAAGATGTAGCCAGATGTATTACCTGTTTTTAAGTGGCACTGAGATACGTGGCTCGTCTGTAGCACGAGTCATGTGCGCCACTTCACCACTGACCCGTGTGTAAAAGCGCAAACAATTCCGTGTCCTCTAACCGCGGATGCCGTGATTTGATGGCCCAGTACTCATTGTAGCCCACTGGCGAACGACCCCCTTAATGAACGCGCCGTTTTAATAGAACCGAGCACGTAGGCTACTGACCTGTTGCCAAACCTGGTCTCACACCATTTCTTGTCATTTTCAGTCTATCACAGTTAATCAACAATTAGTATCACCCCCCTCCCCCCTAAGAAAAAAAAAAAAAAAAATGTTTTTCGCGTACTTATTTTTCATAACCGTTTATGATCTCAAACTCTTGTACATGTGTAAATGTCTGTGCAGTAGTGATCTTCACAGTATCTAGTTCCTGCCCCATACACCCATTTGACTAATTGTGAGCACCACCACTGGATGGTACATTGATTGGCACACACAGCTGTCAATCATGATGTCAAATGCCATTTTTATTGCCATCAAATAACTAATTAAAACCAAATATATTGGCAAATGAACAAAAATCAGCGTGATAAGTGACAGAAACCATCTTTGGGAAAATTTTATTTGAAATGTACTTGAGTTTTTAGTTTGGCCCACGTCCTGTCCATCTAACATGGAGGGGGCTGGGTTTAGGACCTATACTGCAGCCAGCTATCAGGGGGCGATTACTTTTTGGGCGCTGTCCTGTTGCCCATCTTTATAAGGTATTACTCGCCAGGCAACAAATGCAGGTAGATTTTTCATCTGCCGAGTAAATCTCGAAAGGCTATCTGCCACACTGGCGGGTAAATGATTTTGTTGAGTGCTGACCTCACGCTATGTTGTTGCCTAGTTGGTGCGACACAATGCTAGAAACCAATGTCCCCATGTTTGACTCTCTGTGACAACAAGCTAATCATACTCATTTGCTAAATTAGCTAGGTAGCTAATGACGTAGCTACTTTATACTTTGTCAGCTGAGTGGAAGCTAATGTATAAGTTAGGGGTGTAACGGTACACAAAAATCACGGTTCGGTATGTACCTCGGTACACAAGTCACGGTTCGTTTTTTTTTTTTCGGTACAGTAATGAAAAAAATAGACAACTATTAAATATCTTTTACTTATTGGTAACCTTATTAAAACATACCACCACAGCAGTTAACTCTTTTTACACAATTTTTGAATGAAACAAATATATATAAAATCCTGCTTTTTCACATTGTTTGAATGAAAATAGAAATATAAAAGTGAAAAGTAAAATCCTGCTGTTTTTTTAACACATTTTTTGAATGAAAAATATAAATAGAAATTTCTGCTTAAATAGTTTTACTCAATTAAAATAAAAAGTATAGTGCAGCTGGTCAGCTTTAAAGCCTGCTCAGATTCAGTTTTACTAGGAACTTACTTAGCTTTCCCACTTTGTTAAAGTGCAGTAAACACAACATGTTTATATCTAAAGTGCAGCTTAAACAATTTTACTCAACTCCAATGACGTTGGTTATTTCTTTAGCACGATGGTCAGGGAAACGCTCTTTCTTTTTAAATGACGACGATATCGTAGTTTGCACCAGATTGCTTTTTCTAGTTGTGCCGGTTAACGTTCAAACTCGGGTGGTGTCGCTTTAGATGCGTTAGCATGTTAGACGTGTTTCCAAGTACATACCCGACCGCTGTTCTGCAGTGTCGGCACACTGCTTTTGTCTTGTCCACTTGTTTATTTCCATCTTTGTATTTTACCCTGAAACCAAAGTGTTCCCAAACGGAGGACTTAAGGTTTGCGGGTGGGTCTTCAGGTTCGTCAGGCTCACTTGCCATGTTGTCAAAATGCGAGAATGCACTGCACAAAGTGAAAGCGGAGATTTACGGTCGGACTCGGTCCGTCACTCAATTATGTCCGTCGGGGAACTAGATATTTTAAATGGTTCGGCTCGCAAAAACGGAATTAAAATAAAACAAAATAAAATAAAATAATATCCTGCGCCCAATAATTCGGTACAGGGTCGTGCCGAACCAAAAGTCGCGTACCGAACGGTTCGACACAAATACATGTACCGTTACGGCCCTAGTATAAGTGTGTATTCAAACTGTTTTGTTCAGTACTCACAACCACAAAAAGCAAACAGGCTAATAAAAAAAAAAAAACAAGTGATGTGGTCGGTCTATCAATTGGACAGCATCACTTATGCATGCACTCCTGACCCCTACACATAACAAACACTGCTGTTCATGGTTCTGAAATAACAGCAAAGGTATGGTTACATGTATCTTGACCAATAATCGTTGTTTTTGCTATTTTTCTATGGATACGAAACAGAGGGGGCTAAGGCCTAGTTGAACCCTCGTGGTGGTGGGCCCTGTGAACAGTGCAAAGAGCCAAACAATTCAGTGGCATTTAAAATAGAATTTGGTCATTGAAAACTGTGATTAATTATTTCAAACTGCTCATGTAATATGAACCATTTTTTTCTGTGTGAATCACTATAGATAGAATTATGTTCAATTTTAACTGTTTTATCAGTAGATTTTTTTCCTTTTAGACAAGTCGCGTAGTTGAGGTTTAAACTTAAATGTAATGTTAAATTATGGTTTGGAACACCTTCATCTGTAACCCTGTTAGTGTTGGCACAAGCCCTCTGCATTGACTGATCATTAAAGCCCCGTTGCCACCAAACACTTTAAGTACGGTACCTTTTGGAACTAACCCTTCAGGCTTGTTACCAAGACCCTAGGTTTAGGGTCCCCTAGACCACTCATTTCCACCACAAACAGCATCCTGAATGTAATTGCTGTATTTCCTTTTTTTCACTAATGATTCAGAAGGAAGTCTGCACCTCATTTATCGTCCACAGAGGTTGCACGGTGTAATTTTCAGAACAAAATCTAACGGGCTGCAGTGAGTCTTAAAGTAAAAGTTCCACTGATTGTCACACACCTGAGTGTGTGAAAATTGTTCTCCACATTTCACCCATCCCTTGAGGGAGCGGTGAGCAGCAGCGGTGCCGCACTCGGGAATCATGTGGTGATCTAACCCCCCAATTCCAACCCCTGATGCTGAGTGCCAAGCAGGGAGGCAATGGGTCCCATTTTTATAGTCTTTGATATGATCCTGTCGGTGATCGAACCCATGTCCTCCCAGTCTCAGGGCGGACACTCTACCACTTGGTCACTGAGCTTTTAGTCCTTCTCAGGCAATCTCAGGGGTTTAGTATTGCTGGAGCCCACAGGAACAATGCTTCTTTTTTTCTCCAAGTAAGGATTACAATAGATGCAGTTCACATAATCTGGTCCAAATTAACATATTTTTTAAATGCTTGAAGATCCACTCTTTACTAAAAGTGTACTTCATCAGGAGAGACAATAAAAAGAAATGTAATGATCAAAGTGAATTTTAAGGTGTGCTGATGGATTCACGTCATCAACTCATGCATTGAGTACGGTACGGTTCAGTTCGGTATGCTTTTTTTCTGTTTCCGCTGCAAAAAGTTGTGGATGGTACCAATGGGACCGTTCCTTAATGCTACCATTTTTGGTACCCCTTCTGTTGCGGTACCTAGCACACAGATCTGGTTCTAAAAGGTGGAGCTGTGAACACTGCAGTCCGTTGATTGGTCAATAGCGGATGGTCACTCTGCTCAGGGCTGAGCTGTGGCTGGTTTTGAGGCAGAAGCCATTGTTCATATTGTGAGTAGACTGTAACTATTAAATATAAGGATGTTTTGCTGCCTCTTGCAGCAGCTGAAGTTGGAGCAAAAATAACTTCATTCAGCGGGCCGACTTCCGGGATTTTTAAGGTGGAACATAAACTCGTAATGTTACTAAATGCACGAGCTGATGACGTGACTCAATCAACACACCTTAAGTATTCTATATTACAACTTTGACCATTTCTTTAGTTTTTATATGACAGACACTTTTAGTACTGAGTGGATCTTCAAGCATTTATACTGTATGTATTTATTTCGGCCGGGTTATGCGAACTGCATATATTCTAATCCTCACTCTAAGAAAAGAAAAGGGTTGCGTAGCGTCAGGCACGCAACACTAAACCCCCTAGCATGCCTGAGGACTAAATGCACAGACCCGCAATTTTTTAATATCCCATGGAGAGAGACTCTCATTGCAGCCTGTTTTGTTATGAGCTATTTTGTTCTGAAAATGTCAGATTGCAGTCTCTTAGTAGGCACTCCAGTAGGTGCGCTACAGAGTGACATTCATTTACCGAAGGCATTTTATATCTGGCTGATTTTTGGAGACTATGGCGGGGCAAATTAGACTATGGTGGGCCGCCATAGTCTCGTCAGTGTATGGGAAACACTGCTTATGTATGTAAGACTTGCCACAGTGGTTACATATGCTTCAAAACCAGCCACAACTCAACCCTGAGCAAGAGTGACTGTTTTCTATTGAGTCTAGGGCTGGGCAATAAATCGATTTTATCGATTAATTCGAATTTGTAGTTTAGGCCGATTTGTTTTAATGAAAATCGAGTGCTCTTGGGACATGGAATGTCACCTCTCTGGCGGGGAAGGAGCCGGAGCTTGTGGAAGAGGTTGAGTGCTACCGGCTAGATATAGTTGGCCTCACCTCGACACATAGTTCTGGCTCTGGAACCCAAGTCCTTGAGAGGGGTTGGACTCTCTCCTTCGCTGGAGTTGCTCCGGGTGAGAGACGGAGGCCCGGGATGGGCTTTCTGATAGCCCCCAGACTCTCTGCCTGTACCTTGGGGTTTACCCCGGTAGACGAAAGGGTTGCTTCCTTGTGCCTTCGAGTAGGGGAACGGGTCCTGACTGTTGTCTGCGCTTATGCGCCGAACAACAGTTCAGAGTACCTGCCCTTTTTGGAGTCCCTGGGACGGGTGCTGGACAGTGCCCCGACTGGGGACTCCATTGTTCTGCTGGGGGACTTCAACGCTCATGTGGGCAATGACAGTGGGACCTGGAGGGGCGTGACTGGGAGGAACGGCCTGCCCGATCTGAACCCGAGTGGTTTTCAGTTATTGGACTTCTGTGCGGGTCGCATTACTAACACCATGTTCAAACATAAGGATTTCCATCGGTGCACGTGGCACCAGGACAGCCTAGGTCGCAGGTCAATGATTGACTTTGTAGTCGTATCATTTGACCTGCGGCCATATGTTCTGGATACTCAGGTGAAGAGAGGAGCAGAGCTGTCAACTGATCACCACCTGGTGGTGAGTTGGATCAGATGGCGGGGGAAGACGCCACGCAGACCTGGCAGCCCCAAACGAACAGTGAGGGTCTGCTGGGAACGCCTGGCAGAAGAACCTGTCCAGATGATCTTCAGCTCCCACCTCCGGGAGAGCTTGGACCGCGTCCTGAGGGCAGAGGGGGATATTGAGTCCGAATGGGCCTTGTTCCGCTCTGCCATTGTCGAGGAGGCAGTTGCGAGCTGTGGCCGCAAGGCCGCTGGGGCCAGTCGCGGCGGTAATCCCCGAACCCGCTGGTGGACACCAGAGGTGAGGGGAGCCATCAGGCTGAAGAAGGAGGCCTACAGGGCATGGTCTGTGGGTCTCTGGAAGCAGCTGATGGGTACCGGCAGGCCAAGCGGAGCACAGCAGCGGCAGTCGTGGAGGCAAAAACTCAGGCATGGGAGGAGTTCGGTGAGGCCATGGAGAAAGACTATCGATCGGCTCCAAAGAGGTTCTGGCAAACCGTCCGGCGCCTCAGGGGGGAAAGGCGGCAACTTGCTCACACTGTTTACAGTGGGGGCGGGGAGCTGCTGACGTCAACTGGGGACATTGTCGGGCGGTGGAAGGAATACATTGAGGAGCTCCTCAATCCCACCAACATGTATTCCAGTGAGGAAACAGAGACGTGGGTCTCGGGGGTGGGTCGTCTAATTTCTGGGGCAGAAGTTGCTGAGGTAGTGAAACAACTCCGAGGCGGCGGGGGTGGATGAGATTCGTCCTGGATATCTCAAGGCTCTGGATGTTGTAGGGCTGTCCTGGCTGACACGCCTCTGCAACATTGCGTGGACATCGGGGGCAGTGCCTCTGGAGTGGCAGACCGGGGTGGTGGTCCCCATTTTCAAGAAAGGGGACCAGAGGGTGTGTTCCAACTACAGGGGGATCACACTCCTCAGCCTACCTGGTAAGGTCTACTCCAGGGTGCTGGAGAAGAGGGTCTGGTCGATAGTTGAACCTTAGACGTGGACGCGGAACTGTGGACCAGCTCTTTACCCTCGCCAGGGTGCTGGAGGGGGCATGGGAGTTTGCCCAACCAGTCCACTTGTGTTTTGTGGATTTGCACCTCCAAGTCTGAGGCCATGGTCCTCAGCC
Source organism: Epinephelus lanceolatus (assembly GCF_041903045.1). Lineage (NCBI taxonomy): Eukaryota > Metazoa > Chordata > Actinopteri > Perciformes > Serranidae > Epinephelus > Epinephelus lanceolatus. The sequence continues at coordinate 1,750,411 of NC_135748.1, forward strand.
GGAAAAAGGTGGACTGCCCACTCCAGGTCGGGGGGGAGTTCCTTCCTCAGGTGGAGGAGTTTAAGTATCTCGGGATCTTGTTCATGAGTGAGGGTAGGATGGAGCGGGAGATTGACAGGTGGATTGGGGCGGCGTCAGCAGTGATGCGGGCGCTTAACTGGTCCGTTGTGGTGAAGAGGGAACTTAACTAAAAAGCGAAGCTCTCGATTTACCGGTCGATCTACGTTCCAACCCTCACCTATGGTCACGAGCTTTGGGTAGTGACTGAAAGAATGAGATCGCGAGTACAAGCAGCCGAAATGAGTTTCCTCCGCAGGGTGGCTGGGCTCAGCCTTAGGGATAGGGTGAGGAGCTCGGACATCCGGGAGGGACTGGGAGTAGAGCCGCTGCTCCTCCACATCGAGGGGAGCCAGTTGAGGTGGTTCGGGCATCTGGTAAGGATGCCTTCCGGACGCCTCCCTTGGGAGGTGTTTGGGGCGTGTCCAACTGGGAGGAGACCTCGGGGCCGCCCCAGGACACGCTGGAGGGATTACATCGCCCAGCTGGCCTGGGAACGCCTCGGGGTTCCCGCGGAAGAGCTGACGGAAGTGGCTGGGGAGAGGACTGTCTGGGCTTCTTTGTAGAGGCTGCTGCCCCCGCGACCCGGATCCGGATAAGCGGAGGACAACAACGACAAAAATCGAGTTTCTATTTAAAATCCGCCACCGCCATTCCACACTGGGCTCCCGTAGTTCAGAGTGGGCTCACATCAACTACGCACATACACAGTTCCCCACACACACACACACACACACACACACACACACACACAAGCCACACACATCAGGCTCAGCCTGTAAGATAAGGCTATTTAGTTTGTTTAATAAAAGGACAAGGTTCTTCTGTTCTATAGGAAAGGTAACCTTAAATGACTTCTGTTGTGATCCAATATGATGGTAGGGGAAACACTGCCGTATGATAAGAAAGGGGTCCGGTGGAAAGCGATCACAGATGCAGTCGCCATGTATATTGCAAGAGATATGGTGCCCACATATAGGCTACCGTGGAAAAACTGGGGTTTATTCACATGCTGAAAGTTTTGGACCCCAGGTATGTGCTACCAGGCCGCAAATATATATTTTTTTAACTAGCAGGGGAAAAAATCGATTTAAATCGTGAATCGGATTTTTTGTGAAAAAATTTTTTTTAGGCCATAACGCCCAGCCCTAATTGAGTTACTGTCTTCTACTGACCAGTCAATGCACTGCAGTGTTCATGGCTCCACCTTTTAATACCAGATCTGTGGTACACCAAAAGAGGAGTGATGGAAAAATGGGGAGGTTAAGAAACTGCTCCACTGGCACCATCCACAACTTTTCACAGTGGAAACCTAAAAAAAAATGCGTACCGAACTGACCTGAACCATACCGGACTGCTTGGTAGAAATGTGGCTTATTTAAAATGTAAATTTATTTTGTTAAAAAAAAATAAGATGCTGTCTGTACTTTTCTGTTCTACTGGACCAACATTTCCTCACAGCTGTTATCTTTTTCCACTTCACAGCTAACAGTAATAATGGTTTATCTTCTCAGCCCAGTCATCCATAAGCACCATGGGAAAGAAGAGTCGAGTGAAGATTCAGAAGTCAGGCTCAGGAGCCAGTACTGTGGTTTCCCCCAAGGAGATGATGAACCTGATCTCTGAACTGCTGCAGAGTATGTTTACCATCAGTTTTACATCCAGTGCACCTTCACACTCCTTACATGGGGAAAAGTCTTTTTTACACGCTCATTCTACATTCCAGTGGTTACAGAGCTGTCTGTGCTAACTCACACAAAAGAAGGCATGTACACTATTTGTTTTTAAAGCATACTGTGTATCCCCTTGTAATGTCCTGCTCAACTGTTTGGTAGAGCCCATTTTGAGTCACTGTATCTTAATGAAAAGTATGTTAAACTTAACCTGATTGAGCTATCTCTACCATTTGGTTTAGGCATGTTAAGCTAAAAAAAAGTCCACTAGGTGTCAGTGTATCTTTAAAAAGTATGCCTTCTCAGCAGTGGTGGATAAAGTACCTAAAAGCCATTCTTGAGTAAAAGTACAGTTATCTTACCAGAAAATGACTTTGGTAGAAGTTAAAATTGCCCATTTAGAATATTACTTAAGAAAAAGTATAGTATAGTATCTGATATTTGCTGTATTTAAGTATCAAAAATAATTTTAGGATATTAAATACAATTAAGGACTAAAGTAAAATTATAAGTAAATACTGTTAATAAAAAAGCAAGCAGACAGAATTTTGAGACTGAGGAAGTTTGTTGACTCGTAATGCAACAAATGAATATCTTTTATCATTCATTGTTACTAAAGTACAGACACAAGCCTCATAAAGCTGTATAAATCACATAAGAATGTGAGTATTAAAATGTTTTACTAAATTCAAGGGTTTGGTAAATAATTATTTCTCAGGCTAAAAATCGACAGATATTGCATGTATCCTTCACACTTTTGCCAGCATGGCCTTGAAGTAGGCATTAAATTCCATTCTAGGTGGTATTAAATTGGTCTTAAAAACCCTTAAATTAGCTTTGAGAACCCTTGGTATTTCCTACATATACAGTACAGGCCAAAAGTTTGGACACACCTTCTCATTCAATGCGTTTTCTTTATTTTCATGACTATTTACATTGTAGATTCTCACTGAAGGCATCAGAACTATGAATGAACACATGTGGAGTTATGTACTTAACCAAAAAAAGGTGAAATAACTGAAAACATGTTTTATATTCTAGTTTCTTCAAAATAGCCACCCTTTGCTCTGATTACTGCTTTGCACACTCTTGGCATTCTCTCGATGAGCTTCAAGAGGTAGTCACCTGAAATGGTTTTCCAACAGTCTTGAAGGAGTTCCCAGAGGTGTTTAGCACTTGTTGGCCCCTTTGCCTTCACTCTGCGGTCCAGCTCACCCCAAACCATCTCGATTGGGTTCAGGTCCGGTGACTGTGGAGGCCAGGTCATCTGCCGCAGCACTCCATCACTCTCCTTCTTGGTCAAATAGCCCTTACACAGCCTGGAGGTGTGTTTGGGGTCATTGTCCTGTTGAAAAATAAATGATGGTCCAACTAAACGCAAACCGGATGGGATGGCATGTCGCTGCAGGATGCTGTGGTAGCCATACTGGTTCAGTGTGCCTTCAATTTTGAATAAATCCCCAACAGTGTCACCAGCAAAACACCCCCACACCATCACACCTCCTCCTCCATGCTTCACAGTGGGAACCAGGCATGTGGAATCCATCCGTTCACCTTTTCTGCGTCTCACAAAGACACGGCGGTTGGAACCAAAGATCTCAAATTTGGACTCATCAGACCAAAGCACAGATTTCCACTGGTCTAATGTCCATTCCTTGTGTTTCTTGGCCCAAACAAATCTCTTCTGCTTGTTGCCTCTCCTTAGCAGTGGTTTCCTAGCAGCTATTTGACCATGAAGGCCTAATTCGCGCAGTCTCCTCTTAACAGTTGTTCTAGAGATGGGTCTGCTGCTAGAACTCTGTGTGGCATTCATCTGGTCTCTGATCTGAGCTGCTGTTAACTTGCGATTTCTGAGGCTGGTGACTCGGATGAACTTATCCTCAGAAGCAGAGGTGACTCTTTGTCTTCCTTTCCTGGGTCGGTCCTCATGTGTGCCAGTTTCGTTGTAGCGCTTGATGGTTTTTGCGACTCCACTTGGGGACGCATTTAAAGTTTTTGCAATTTTCCGGACTGACTGACCTTCATTTCTTAAAGTAATGATGGCCACTCGTTTTTCTTTAGTTAGCTGATTGGTTCTTGCCATAATATGAATTTTAACAGTTGTCCAATAGGGCTGTCGGCTGTGTATTAACCTGACTTCTGCACAACACAACTGATGGTCCCAACCCCATTGATAAAGCAAGAAATTCCACTAATTAACCCTGATAAGGCACACCTGTGAAGTGGAAACCATTTCAGGTGACTACCTCTTGAAGCTCATGGAGAGAATGCCAAGAGTGTGCAAAGCAGTAATCAGAGCAAAGGGTGGCTATTTTGAAGAAACTAGAATATAAAACATGTTTTCAGTTATTTCACCTTTTTTTGTTAAGTACATAACTCCACATGTGTTCATTCATAGTTTTGATGCCTTCAGTGAGAATCTACAATGTAAATAGTCATGAAAATAAAGAAAACGCATTGAATGAGGTGTGTCCAAACTTTTGGCCTGTACTGTATGTAACATTAGTCCGTTCTGTATTTGATGACAAAAAAATATATTAGTGTGACTTTAATTTTATTATTGTTATTTTTTTTTAAAGATTGTGTTTTTTGGGGGCTTTTTGCCTTTAATGGACAGGAGAGATTGAAATGGGGTGAGAGAGAGAGTGGGGGTTGACATGCAGCAAAGGGTTGCAAGCCGGAGTCGAACCTGCTACCGCTCCAGCGAGGCATCACCTCTGTACATGGGGCGCTGGCACTATCCACTACGCTACCAACGTAATTTTTTCCAATTACCATGAAGTGACTTCACAACTGTTTGGCCTTCAAAACTACTAAAAAAAACTAAGGAGTATTTTGAAAATAAATAAACATTAGAACCTGTTTTTCATCTGGAACCTCCCATCTGCAGCGCCCCTGTTTGAGGACTTGGCTCAGATTCCAGAGTTACTCCTTAAAGGACAACTTCGGTATTTTTCAACCTGGGCTCTATTTCCCCATGTATATGTGTGCGTATGATTCATGGGTACCACTCATTCTAAAATTGGTTCAGTATTGAGCCGCGAAACGAGCTAAAACACACACATGCTCATTTACATTACCAAGCGGGGACAACTTCCACCTTTCTGCTCCAACACTGACTGACAGCTGACTCCACTCATTCACACTCACCACTGCCCCAGGGCCGCTACCATATGCTATTTACAGAGATGGCACTGGCGATCTGAACCGGTCAGTGGCGAAAAAAAGCACTTTTATACGGGACGCATTTGCCCCCATTACCGTTTTAGCTCGTTTCACAGCTCAATACTGAACCAATTTTAGAACGAGTGGTACCCATGAATCATACGCACACATACGCAAGGGGAAATAGAGCCCAGGTTGAAAAATACCGAAGTTGTCCTTTCAAGGAATCTGATCCTGATTGATTCGGTGGTGGGAACCTCTTGCGAGCGCATGCTTTTGCTGACGTCAACCCCAGCAGGATTTGAACTCTGGACCTTCCGCATGGAAGATGAGTGCTCTAACCACTACACTAGAAACATTGATTTCTATTAATGATGGCCCAAGGACATAAAAACTGAAAAAAAAAAAAAAAAATTCCAATCCCTTTTTCTTAGTGTAGACATTAAAGGGATATGGAATGTTTTTTCAAAGCTAACTGAATAACAAGATGTTTTCCTTTTGAGAAGTTTTTACAACACACGTCAGCAAGGTTGGTGGAACAGTGGTGCTGTGGTTAGCATTGTTGACTCACAGCAAGAGAGTTGCTGGTTCAAACCTGGTGTTGGGGCACTCCTCTCTGCGGAGTCTGCATACTCTCCCCTTGTCAGCGTTGGTTTTCTCCTGGTACTCTGGCTTCTCTCCACAGTCCAAAGACATGCAGGTTAATTGGCGATTTTAAATTGCCCGTAGGTATGAATGTAAGTATGAATGGTTGTTTGTCTCTATGTGTTAGCCCTGTGATAGTCTGGTGACCTGTCCAGGGTGTACCCTGCTTCTCACCCAATGTCAGCTGGGATAGGCTCCAACACCCCTGCGACCCCCAACAGGATAAATGGTCATGGAAAATGAATGGCTGAATGAATCAAAAGGGTTGCCTGGCTTATGCTTATGTTTACGTGCTTTATCAATGAACGTATAGTATTGTGGTGCTATTGAGGCGTGTTTTACTGTGCAACAGTACATGGGAGGAGCAACAGTCTGGCCAGTATGATAAAATAGACAATATTAGAGAATATGGTCTGCCCCATATAGGCTTGTGCCGGTTTGAAAATTTTCCAACAGGTTTTATTTAAAGCCAAATATCTAACTGAACCGATATATCGAATTATATACCTAATTTTACCACGGAGCTATTTTTCCCAATAAAAGCCCATTATAGGTGTAATGCGCTTCCAATCCACTAGGTGGTGGTAATGCTGTATTAACCGCCAATACACACAAGGTTACACAAGAAGAAGAAGCAGAAGGACACCAAGACGTTAGGGCAAAGACGGTGGATAAACCAGTAATAATAGTAATAATAGTAGTAATAGTACAGAATAGTTTATACTGTATAGTACAGTAATAATCCAGTATCTTTGGTTAGGGCAACAAACTGAATGACTGCTGACTCCCTCGCACTTTTCCCCACCCCCAATGAAATTTGATCTCTCGCAGCAGCAGCAGACAGCTTAGCGGAGCTGCGGAGTCGCTCTGCAGCCTCTGAGACAAACTAAACAAAACACTTGTAGGCTCCTCCACTTCATTTATAAACAAACATAAACATTAAGTTGTCATAATGCGTGTTACAATGCAAGATAAGTTGAATATAGCCCCTTGACACGCCGCTGTGAAAAGCTGTATGATGTAGTATTGATTTGCTCTCTGTGGTGCCATGTTTTAGACATGTGTTGTATAATCAAGTTAACATGTCACGGTGAAGGTGTGTGTTGGCTTTACAGTTCATTACATTGCTAGAGTTGAGTTGTTGATGGTCAGCGTGTGCTTCCTCAGAATGCAGCAGTGCTGCACCCTCTGCTGGTAAAGAGTGGGAGGAGTACATCCAGATCAGAGGTTTGGTGGAGAAGATCCGCAAGAAACAGAAAGGTGAGTGTATACAGCCATGCACACAGTATTTCTACTGTTCACATGAATGATTTTTAACATTTTATTTCACTCTAATGAAGAAATACTAAGTGATGAGCAGGCCCAAATGGAATCACTTTTAATTGTTTTCAGCAGTGATCCTAAATGAAAATCTGTGGAATTCTGCAGAATGTTTTTTTTTTTTTTTTCATAATGTGATAGACAATATTAATTTGTGATTATGATAACAATTGTTTTGGAAAAAAATTAACCTCACACAATACATTAAAATCTAAAATTACCTCAAGCAGGCTAACAGAACCACCATGTACATTTTAGTAGAAACTCTGAATCAGAAATTTGATTTAATCATGAATACTTGAAGAAAAGAAATTAAGCATTTGTTGGAAAAGTCAATCAACAAAATGGAAGTTCAATGTGGAACAGAGAAAACAAAAAATATATTTGCATATCTGTTAACAGTTAATCTTATTTTGACATTTCTTCTCACTACACCATAGGCTTGTGCCGGTTTGAAAATTTTCCAGCTGGTTTGATTTAAAGCCAAATGGCCCAGTTTATCCAGTTGACGTGAATTAAACCGGGTGGAGCTCTTAAACTGGACCGAACCGGTTAAACCGGAAATTGGCACAAGCCTACTACACCACTAACTCTGATTTTAATGCTGACTGAATACAACACACATTGTCACACACATTTACAGTGTGGAGGAGACAGTGACAACATTCAGAGTTTTACAACCAGCATCTGTATGTGTAAAATCTGCGGAGTTCCATATGGGCCTGGTGATAAGTAATATTTGATGTCAAGAATGACTTTTGAGGGGGAAAAAAAAGAGGTGTGTGTGTGTGTGTGTGTGTGTGTGTGTGTAGGTATGTCAATACTGTTTGAGGGCAGCCGAGAGGACTGCTTTCCAGACTTGCTGTCCTGGGCTCGGGAAAACGGGGCGTCCTGTGACAGTTTCACAGTGGCCAACTTTGGTACGGAGGGCTACGGCCTGCAGGCCACTAGAGACATCAAGGTGAGGTCAACTCAGCAGTGGGCACTTACACTGTTGAAGTTTCTACAGTATTAAAACCACTCCATTGACCCCCAGTGCAATACAGAATCAAGAGCAATACAGTTATCTATAATAACTTATAAATGACAGCACCTTCAAACTTCCCTCTCTCCTTAATGTAAAGAAGTACATTTTGAAAATGTTCATCCATTTACAGAGCAGATGATGAACAGTCTGAGACATCTTAAGAAAAAGAAGTTCAGTTTCAACAATATGCCTCAGTTTTTCCGGTGGGTGCCGTCTGGGGGTTGGGGCGACCCCCTAATATAATGGTAGGCGAAACACTGGAGTATGACATGTTAGATCATTGACCTTAGCCTCAATTAATCGAAGGGTAATATATGAATACAATGGTGTCACAATCAGTCAACCTAATTCTTTCCAAATAGAGCTATTGAAGTCATCTGGTGAAAATTCTTGTATTTTTTTAATATTGCAATATATATTGCAAAAATTAAAAAATCGCAATGTCAGTTTTTTCCAATATCTTGCAGCCCTACTGTAGAACAACATGGCAGACTCTGTGGAAGAGGACTCGCTCCAGACTTGGCAGTGTTAATTTTGGCAGCTATTTTAGTATTAGTCAGAATCAGAATCAGCTTTATTCGCCAAGTCCGTGTGTACATACAAGGAATTTGACTCCGGTAGACTTGCTCCCAGTGTACTAGAATTGACATATATACTCAAATTTAGGCAAGAACTGGAATATACAGAATATGCAATATACAAAAAATATACAACTATACATCAAATATAAAAAAATATAAAAAAAATTCTAAAAAAAAAAAAATTATTAGTTAGTAATTTTAGTTATATTTTAGTCATTTTTATCCTATGTTTAGTCTAATTTCTACACACTTACAAACTGTTATTTCTGCAGCAGTTTTTGACAGGTTTAAGGGGTGATTTACAAGCACACACTTACTGATCATCATTTGAAAAGCTCAACATCTCTCCATTTATGCTCTCAAAAACTTTGACACCGAAAATAACTAATCTGAGACAACTAGGATTTGTACCCAGGGTCACTGTAAACTCTGACTTATCCATCTCACTGTTAAGAAGCAGAGAAATAACTTAATTAAAGCCTGAATTCTTTCTTAATCTGCAACATGTTAGTCTGGAGGTTTAAACTCGTGTCCTCTCACATAGTTGGTGATAAAAAAAATAATCTTTCTTCTCTGTCAAAGAAAACTGATATGAGTTTACTTACAGCACAGCTACACTCACAGATAACTGAGCCTCTTACCTGCCTGTCAAACAGCATCAACCCATAAACCTTCTCAAGACAGTCTGAACTAAGTGGAGTCCTGCGGGGATCAACAGAGTCTGGCGGTCAGTGGCTGCTCACTCCACTGCCTTTCAGCAGCCAGCAAATATCCTGGTGCAGACTATTTACTGGAGTTTGCCAGCCTCTCGCTCCTGCGGCATTTGAAAATGATTACGAGCACTGCTTTTCATGTCAACATTTTCGTCAAATCTTGTCTCATCAACACAAATTAAAAACATGAATTTCATCTCAGTTTTTATTATCAAGGTCAATTTTAGCTCCTCATTATCCCATTTTTGTCATGGAAAAAAAGGTTGTTGATGAAAAACTTTTGACAATTAAATTAACACTGGCGCATAGATACAAACAGCTTATTCTAAGGTAAAGAAAACACAGCAGATCTTATTTTCAGGTGATGATAAACTAATGAAAACATAGGTATGAATATTATATACCACTTCTGCCAGTAGATGGCCCTGAATCTTGCGCACTGGACCTTTTAAGATAGACGTCTGATACAGATTCTTTTGTACTGAGGCTGCTGATTGACAATATTTTGCATCATGTTTAATATCTTTAAGTCTGACCATGGTAAGTATTTGTTGTTGTTTTTTTCCAAAGAACTGTATTCTAATCAGGGTGAAAAGCCTCTGAAGCAACATTTTACCTGAGGTCAGCGACTCACTTCAACTTGCTCCTGAAACCTGGCAACTCTTGGCCTTGGGAAGTGCAACAACATTAGGCATGCAAAGTCATCCTGTGGGCCGGATTAGAGCCTTTAGTGGGCCAGTTCTGGCTCAGGGCCATGTGTTAGCTAAGCTATGTTTAAAGCTAAATAATGCACCTTTTTGGCAACAGCCTCAATTGGTGTGTGCGTGTGCGTGTGTGTGTGTGTGTGTGTGTAGGCAGAGGAACTGTTCCTGTGGATTCCCCGGAAGATGCTAATGACTGTGGAGTCGGCCCAAAACTCTGTACTGGGTAAGGACTGCAAATTATAAGTATACATCTAGCTCCTTGGGCCCCATAAGAAAATGGTCTAATTCCAGGATCAATTAAGAATCATCCTTGGTGTAACAGGAAAATAGCCAAACAACCAAATTAAGTCTCTACTCATTCTTGTGAATTGCAACAAAACCTTATATATATATATATATTTTTTTTTTTTTTTTTGTCCAGTTACTCTGGAATATCTGTTTTAAAAGATCACAGTCCATTGACAATTGACTATTATGCCTTATAATGGACCAACCTCCCACTGATTACATGTTTTCTTAAGATGATGACTTGAATTTTTACAACTTTGTCAGGCGTACAAGTCCCAGGATGATCATGTAAAACATGAAGGAATTGTTAAACGATTGTTGTGGTATTAAATACAAGAGTATTTAATTAGCTGTATAATCAGAAAGTTTAAAATCTTTTTATTCAAGAAATAAATACCATTGTAATGTTACCCACTCACAATTTCTGTTGATAATGTAATTTGTTTTTGTGATAAACAACATTTAATGTCATTTGTAACACAAAGAACACACACTGGCCGTCATTTTTCAATTTAACGTACAAACCAGCGCACATCCGAGCACAGAAATCATCTTATAGGTGGGTTCATGCGTCATTCATGAAATGTTGGTATCTCACCGATCACAGTGTAGAAATGTTCAGGTGCTGATAAATGTGGCAGCTGAAAACAATCGTCCCAATGTATTCTCGATTTAGAGGCCCTGCCCCTAGAGTTTGCAACATTATATGGCCAAGAAGAGAAATCTCTCTGGACTGGAAATGCTAAAATCCCATGTCCAGTTTAACCAACTTGTTCTATTTGGCAGCCTGAAAAGTGGCATCAAACGAAGTCAAAAAAAAAACACAGTATGGAAAGAAATCATTGCTATGCTCAACAGCATTGGAGTGGACAGTTGAACTCCAGCTGAGAATGGAATATTTAATTTGTACATCCATGATTCATTCTTACCTATATCCATCCATCCATCCATCCATGAAAAAATGTGTTGCAGCCCATAGGCCATTGCAAGATCAAGATGGCGGCGTGGACGCAGCGGCCCCTCTCTCTCCGAGTTTTGTGCCTAAAATTGTGTGTTCCAGTGAATGTTCTTGTGCTTTGTGTTTACGTCAGTGTGGGCATAGTTCAGCGTCTACGTTGCACAGAAGATACAGTCGCCACTGCTTTCTGGATATAAGAAATAAATCAAAACATCACAACTTGGACAGAAAGCCACAGAGGAACTCAGGGTCTGGGACTTCTCCGCCGGACTACTACATCACCGGACCCACCTGCTACATCACACCCAGAGAGGAGGCGCTGGAGCGGTGTGAAAGGAAGCAGAAGCGAGGCAAGCGCGGAGGCATCCAGGCTAGGCTAGCAGCTAACCCACACAGACCAGCGATACCATCCGTCATTATGGCCAATGTATGGCCACTTGACAACAAAACAGACCACATACAGCTCCTATGATCTGCGCAGCGTGATGTAAGGGACTGCTGTGTCTTCATTTTTATGGAGACATGGCTTAATGACAACATCCCGGACTCCAATATCCAGTTAGCTGGACTAACATGCTACCGAGCTGACCGGGTCTTCGTGGAGAAAGGTAAGACTCGCGGCGGGGGAGTTAGTGTTTACATCAGCGATGGCTGGTGCCGGAACGCTGCTGTTGTTTACAAACACTGTTCTTCCCTGGCGGAGTTCATTATCATTAAATGCCGACCTTTCTATCTACTGAGGGAGTTTACAGCAATCCTGCTGTGTGTCTGTCCACAGCCAGCGTAAAGAGGACCCTCTCCAGGATCAACCCACGCAAGGCAGCTTGACCAGATAACATACCTGGTCGTGCCCTAAAGGACTGTGCCAAGGAGCTCAAGGATGTCCTCACGGACATCTTCAACATCTCCCTGAGCCAAGCGATTGTTCCCATGTGTTTAAAAGCCGCCACAATAATACCAGTTCAAGAGAAGCCCCACTCATCCAGCTACAATGACTATTGGCCCGTAGCACTGACTTCCACCATCATGAAATACTTAGAGTGGCTGGTCATCCAGAACATCAAGTCCATCTTTCCGCCCTCCCATGACCCGTTTCAGTTTGCATACAGGTCAAACAGGTCCATAGAGGATGCCATTTCCGCTGCTCTCCATTCAGCCCTCACCCACCTGGACTCAAAGAACTCATACGTGCGAATGCTGTTCCTAAACTTCAGTTCAGCATTCAACACAATCATTCCCCAGCAGCTCATACAAAATCTTGGACTCTTGGGACTTAAAACCTCTCTCTGTAACTGGGTGCTGGACTTTCTAACAAGGAGGACACAAAATGTGCCGGTCGGTAGTAGGGCTGCTCGATTACGGAAAAAATAATAATCACGATTATTTTGATCAAAATTGAAATCATGATTATGCAAACGATTATGCTGCGCACGTGATGACATATTGTTTACACGACGGCATGTCATTTCTGTCTGTACATGCGCGTTTAAAATTCTCCTCTGCTCTCTGTATTGCGCACAGCAGAGTTCGGCCCCGATGCGCGCGCACACACGCACGCACACACACACACACACACACACACACACACACACACACACACACACACACACAGACCAACCTCTCTCGCTCTCCCTCTGCCATTTTCCACACACTGTTTTTGAAATCTTCCACGATCACCTGCCCCTCGCATTACTCGTAGTTCACCTAATTGACTGGCTGGTGGTGTGAAAAGAGGAGGGGAGGGGTAGGTATTGCACATGCGCGGCTTCCGGGTACGTTTCATTTGCAACACAAGACGACAAGAGTAAACTGATAGGAAGCGCATAATCGTTTTATGTCGATTATTTTGTTTTCATAATTGTTGACAGCCCAAATCGTAATCTAGATTAAAATTTGATTAATTGAGCAGCCCTAGTCGGCGGCAACACCTCCAAAACCATCACGCTGAGCACAGGGGCTTCACAGGGGTGTGTGCTCAGCCCACTGCTCTTCACACTGCTGACCCACGACTTTGTGCCAACCCACAGCACCAACCACATTGTCAGGTTTTCGGATGACACGACTGTGGTGGATCTCATTTCCAACAATGATAAAGCCAACTACAGGAGTGAGATGAGCCGACTGGTGCAGTGGTGTCAGGACAACAATCTCTTCCTCAATGTGGAGATTGAACAAGAGATTGTCGTGGACTTCAGGAGAAGAATTCCACAGCATCCCCACTGACCAATGACTGTGCTGCTGTTGAGAGGGTGAGCAGCAACAAGTTCCTGGGGGTGCACATCTCTGAGGACCTCTCCTGAACCAACAACACCACATCGCTGGCCAAGAAAGGAAGACTCTGCAACGCATAGTGAATACAGCCAGCAAAATCATTGGTACCCCTCTGCCCTCCCTCATAGACATCTTCAACATCCGCCTCACCTGCAAAGCTATCAGCATTGCTAGTGACACTTCCCACCCCTCAAACGCCCACTTCAGCCTCCTGCCTTCGGGGAGAAGGTACCGGAGCCTCCGGGTCCACTCCACAAAACTCACAAACAGCTTTATCCACCAGGCTTTCAGGATGTTGAACTCTATCCACTACCTCTCCCCTCTGCCCCATGCCCCTGGATTGTAATTCCTTCCACTGCACATAAAGATTACCTCTGCTGTTTTGCACATAGACTCACTACATCCGCACCCCAGTGTTGTATTATTATTATCATTATATTATATTACAAACTGCTGCTGACTGTCTGTTTTTACACTGTGCACTTCACTTCACTTTACTTTAACCATTTCCACCACTCCGTATCTGCTGCTGTTAGTCATTTGCACTACATGTACATCATGTACATCCCATAGGCTGCTCTAACGTGCACCTTGATCAAGGCCGGTTCTACACAGGAGCAAGAGGGGGCAATGCCCCTTTTAAACAAATGTCTTGCCCCCTCAAATCAAATCTGCCAAAAAAGGCACAAAACTGAAAAGTTTTCTCATCTGTTTCCACTCCGCTCCGTCCTGTGTGCCGGCTGTGTGTGACTGTCTGCAGTCGGCAGAGACCCTCCCCCCAGTAAACACCCAATCACTATTTAGTATGCAAATGAGCCAAGATGCATTGGCGTCAGGTTTCTCAGTCTTAGTGAGGCAGAATGCAGCAGTGAAGTGAAGCTCCGTTAAACTTGTTGTAGCGTCTCGTGTCGTGAGATACTTAATATATAGTAAACAACAAAGTGTGAGCATAGAGAGTGAGCCTGTCAGTGCGAACATTTCTTCAATCACACAAGCACAACGAGAGATGAGTGCCTGCTGCATGTCACATACTGAGGACAAATGCCCTGTGTGTGCCAGACCCCTACATAAAGCCCCGCCCAGCCTCTAGTTCTGCACGCTGTTTTTTGATAATCACAGCAATTTTTACAAAGCTTTTATTAACTTTTCACAAAGTGTGTTCAATTGTCTTTCATTGTTTCTCGCGTG